>NC_133786.1:12223455-12384754 GCF_003597395.2 Chelonoidis abingdonii | reverse complement strand
CGGGAAATGGTTTATTTCCCTTTGTTGTAGACTCAGGGCATCTGAGTCTTGGGGAGTTCCCCAGGGAAGGTTTTGGGGAGACCAGAGTGAGCCAAACACTGGAAATTGGCTGCTGGTAGCGATATCAGATCTAAGCTGGTAAAAGCTTAGAGGGTTCATGCTAGCTTCTCAGGTTATGAACGCTAAGGTTCAAATCTGAGTAGAAAAGCTATGACAACCTTAGTGTCAGGATGAGCCACATCTACCTTTGCAGTGAGGGAGGTATCGGAGGAGAGAGCCGGGTCCTCTGGATGGAAAATCCCAGTGTTTTATTTCTTCAGGCTGTTTAATGGTGTAACAGCTCGGAATCAAAGCTCAGTCTCACCAGTTAATAACATTCCCAGCTACAGCGCGAGTGCGTTTCCGTGTGTGTGTTCAGAACACAGACAGCATTAATGCTTAATGGCAGCTTTAGTTAAGGCAGGTCATACATTTCATTTCAAACACCAGTCCACCAGGGGATCCTCTGATCCAGTGAGTGTTTTGTTCTCATTTCAGCAGTCTTCTGCTCTGGAAGCATCTGGCTGCGCTACAATAATGCACTTTGTCTTTTTTGAGTTTATTTAACATTTATAGCTGGAACACAGCGTAGACAATGGCAGCATGAGACACACACATGGCACTTGGGCGGAGAGGGGGGAGGCTCGAACTTGGGCAGTGCGCAAAAGCAGCAAGGAATGAAGATACATGTCTGCCCAAGATGTAGTGGTATGAAATCAAAATAACTTCTGCCTCTGTTCAAGTGGGGAGTGGGTATAGAGCATTAACATTTGCGAAGCTCCTAGTGTTACTAAGATACATTGACCTCAGTGAGTCATGGGAGGAAAAAAAACCATCTCTCTTGGCCATTTTGAGGCAAAAGGCACAAGCTCTAGTCAGATGATATTCAGGCACAGAGTACAAATGGGTACGGCTCACCAAAGTTTAATGCCATCAGAATGTAGCTCCGTGTAATTTTCCAGTGTGTGTGAGAGAGAGTGCCTCAGATACTGCACAGTAATAGTAAAGAAATGAAGGCCCAGGTCCTCTGCATCACAGGGTTTCCACTCTGTGCATCACAGAGAGGGATGATTTGCACTAGAGCTTGTGTAGGTTAGAGCAACCTGGGGCTGCTCTAAGGTCTACCAGTTGGAAAGGTTGTGAAAGGAGAGTGTGAGAGCTGGGGATAGCTGGAGCACAGCAAACTCTGCCAGCATCTCCTGCTCACCTTTATTCCCGGGCTAAGGGTGAAATGGTGCTGGGTATGCCTGCTCCGCATCAGCTCCCTGACGGTGGGGCCTTATCAGCTGGCTAAGTCTGGCTACTTTACTGCCTCTTTGTACTGGTGCTATAACATGAGGGGAGCTATGCTGATGTACACCAGTTGAGGAGCTGACCTTCGATCAGCAAGTTTAGATGCTCAAAATAATTCCTGGCCAGGAGAAGAAAATGCTGAGAGTTTGTGTGCAAGGGGCCTATATTCAGATTAAAGGACACTTGTGATTCCTTTATATAGGTTTTTCTTTCTTCATCACTGAAGCTGGATATTTTAAAAAGAATAGTTTGTCCTATCTCCACAGTCTCAGGCAAACAGTCTCTTCAAATTTGTATAAGCCTTTTCAATGTACAGTACAGGAAATAGGATTTACTGTGACACTGAGACACGGTAATTTTGGAACAAAGTCTTCCAGGATTGTAGAGGTTGCTTTGCTTCTTGCCAGGACAATCTGACTTAGTTTCTTCTTCCTCGGGGATGTTGTATCTAACGTGTAGCCTTTCCCCATGTCTGACCATGATTCTCTCTTAGGGGTACTACTATCCTCACATAGTTAGTTGCTGAGCTCTTCTGCCTACAAGTAAGTCCACTGACTCCCTATCTTTTGCTCAACAGCTACCACAGAGAAATTGTTCCTGGCACATGGGCGGAATTGATCTCACCATTAGGTGGAGTCACAAACCTCATCCTCCTTAAAGCACCAAGCTAGTGGTCCCCAACCTTTTTGTGGCCGGTAGCACATTCATGTTTTCAGAAGAGTGTGGCGGGCACCAACAATTTTTCAAGGCTTACTTTGTGTTTGTACATTAAATAATACGAAAAACATCATATTTAATATAACATAATATATGAATCCAGAGAGAAGCCGGAGAGAAGCTGCAAGGACAGAGAACACCGGCTCCCACAGCCTGCAGCCCGGAGTTCTCTGTCCCCGGCAGGCGCGGGGCCACGACTTCTCTCCAGCTTAAGCCATGGCCCCACACCTACCAGGGACTGAGAACATGGGTGCCCGCAGCCTGCAGTTCTCAGTCCCTGGCAGTTGTGGGGCCATGGCTTAAGCTGGAGAGAAGCCACAGCCCCACACCTGCCGGGGACAGAGAACACTGGCGCCCACAGCCTGCAGCCTCGGAGTTCTCTGTCCCCGGCAGGTGTGGGGCCACAGCATGTCTCCCCTGTTGGCTCCACTCCTGCTGGGAACGGAGAACACCGTGCCCGCAGCCTGAGTTCTCTTTCCCCGGCAGGTGCAGGGCTGCGGCTTCTCTCCCCGCTGGGCACTAGGTGGGTGCACATAAATGCCCCAGCGGGCACCATGGCACCCGCAGGCACCACGTTGGGGACCACTGCACCAAGCCATTTATGCAGCAAGAAAGGTCATCATGCTGCCGCAGTGGCTTCTTTGTATTCTCCCTTCTAAGCCTTCCCTCCCAACTTGTGTCACTGCATCTTGGAAAAGCGTGTTCCTGTTTCTATGCTCAGTCATCTGCACTGGGTGTCTTTTGAGTTTCCACATGTGCCCCAGAATCCTTTGCACTGGCTGCAGCTGTGCTCTGGAAAAAGATGTTGCGGCAGCCAACACAGCTAATTGTCGATCACAACCATGGCTAAAGCTCAAGGTACCCACGGCTGAGATGAGATGGGGAAGATACCCCCCTTTGACACGGGGAAGGACCATATACATGAAGCTCTGCAGCCAGAGAAGGGATTAAGAAAACTGACCTGTTGATTGATGTGGGACAAGAGCATTCTTAGTGCTATTCCATTTAGCACCTCAGATACAGTCTCTTTGGTGATCTCCTATTTGATCTATCTTAGGCTTCCCTGAATGGTAGAATTTCTTAGATACCATGGCATGCAGATCAATAGATCCAATCTTTGTATTGTAGTGGTCCACCTCTACCCTGATATAACGCTGTCCTCCGAAGCCATTATTGGTGAAATCGCGTTATATTGAACTTGCTTTGTTCCACCGGAGTGCGCAGCCCCGCCCCCCCGGAGCACTGCTTTACTGCATTTATATCCGAATTTGTGTTATATCGGGTCGCATTATATCGGGATAGAGGTGTATTTATATAATACCAAGTATCTAGACACCATGCCAGGTTATGATGATAGATACCTTTTAAAATAACTTAGGTGGACAACTGGATAGGTAGAAATTCCCACTGACCTGTGACTAATTCCAGTCTGAACTTCATAAGCATCATCTATAGCTGCCTCCAAACAGTCACAAAATCTGGCACTGGTTACTCCAATAAATCTTATGTGCCCAGAATGTGACATGAATTGTAATTAGTCCTACCATACGTGCAGGGGACTGGGCTAGATGACCTCTTGAGGTCCCTTCCAGTTGTACGATTGTATGTCACTTTCTCGCCCCATGCACCCTGCTAACTCATGGGTAGATTTTTGCTGCTCTGCTAGCCATTTTCTACCCCATTCTTCCTGCAGGTAATAAAGTAGAGCTCCAATAAACGAACATTTTGTTTTTGCTCTTGCTGCTTCTCCTGTATTTTATAGCCCTTTAGCCCGGAGACTTTGAATGGAGGAAAGATTTTTTTTTTTTTGCCCACTTCTGCCAGAAGATGATTAATTCAGTTATTCTTAAGAAAATCCTGCAACAGCAGCAGGTTCGGGCAGCATGCAGAATGAAGCACACATGCAAATTTGCCATCTCACAGTGCATTACAGCTAGGGCACGGATGTGGAGAAATAAGTCGCATATTTTATCAGGCCTTCAAGGCTTTATAGTGTATTGACTGCCTTGCAAACCTTGTGAAACTCAGGAATGCCAAACACAAGCTGTTTTTTCCCACCTGCATAACTGGGACAGCTTCCTTTTGCAAATAACAGAAACATGCATGTGAGAGAATAGTGCAGAAATATTCTCCTTCCTTGCATTCTGGATTTGTTTTATTTTCTCCTTCCTCTGAAGTATCAGAAATGGCCTTGGCTGGAGATGGGACACTGGAGAGAGTGGGGCTAACAGAAATTCTTTCTCTGGTGCTTGGCTGGTGGTTCTTACTGATTGCCATTTTCAGGGTGAGGAAGGAAATTTTCCCTAATCAGATTGAAAGGGACCAGGGCAGGAGGAGGGGGTCTTTTTGTGTGTGTCTGTTTTCTGCCTTCCTCTGCAACATAGGGCGCAGGTTGCTTGCTAGGATGATCTGCACATATTTCAATTCCCTGCCATTCAAGGGGCTTTGGGCATTGATGTACCTTGGTCCCTCCTGTTCTCGGCCTGTGGCACCTAATAGTCTCTGAGGGCTGTGACTGGGTTCAGTACAGGAGTAACTGGGTGGGATGTGTGGAAGGGTGCATGAATGTGCAGGAGGTCAGATGAAATGACCTGCTGGTCCCTTCTGGTTTTCAGCTCTGTGCTTCTTCCCCATGCCACCCTGCTCCACCCCAAAGCCTCCTCACAGAATCACAGACCATGATATGATAGGAAGTGTGTGCCCCCTTTTATGGCCTCCCCAAATCCTGCCCCATGTAACAGAACAGTCCTGGTTTCCCTGCATCTGGGGATTGCCACACACCTGTGCTGGGGTAAAGGTGGGTGGGGAAAGCTGGCTTTGCCTCATTAAGGTAAATAAAACCTCTTCTGAAAAATAAATACATTTGGTGTGTGTGGGGGGGGGGTTTCATAGCATCCCTCACTTCATTTTAAGCTTTGGGAATTCAGGGTTGGTGGAAGGTGCAGTAGTGGCAGCTGTGGAGGCTGAAATTCACTCCCCACTGAGCAGAGCCAGCATGGGAGCAGTAAGGAGAACTCCCCCATACTGAACCAGCCAGCATTTTGGTGGCTTTGGTGACATGGCCACCAGCGTCTCTTCAACCTGCCACTTTACCATTATATCGAACTTGGCAAACTCTCTTCTCTCGGCCTGATAGTGCTGGATAAAGGAAAGCACGGTTTCCTCCAAGAACAATAGTGCTCTTTAAAGGGCCCTTCCCTGCTCCCCCTGAAGTCACTTGATTTCAGTGGGTGTAGAATCAAGCCCATCACCCTTCCTTTGGGATTTGCACAAGTTGAAAAATGATAAAGATCTTTTTTTGAAAAAAACAAACACCTTGAAATAATCTTCATTTCACAAGAAGCAAGTTTGGGGGCGTTTCATGGAAATCTTTGGTTTAAAAAATGTTGTTTTGAAAACGTTCAATTTTTTTTATATTTCCTTTTCCCTTCCTCTTTCTCTACCTTCCCTTTCATCCTCTCCTCCTTTCCCCCCCCATCTTTTTCTTCCATTTTGCCCATGAAAAACTGGGGTAGGGAAGAGAGAAAAACAGAAGGATTTGGTTCAAAAACAATTTCAGAAAAACAAAGGTTGGCAAGTTTTTTCCTCCCCCAGCTGTTTTTTGATTCAGAATACTTCTGTCCCCAAAATATTTGACCAGTGCTATTTGAGGCTCCTTTCTTGCTGATATTCTCTTTTTGTTTCTGCCCAAGAGGAGAACTGGTTGCAAAGACTAAATGGAATGTTTCATGGGGATCTATCAGTTTCAACAGAGATGGACCAATTGACTGACTCACTCTCTATTGCCTGATGGTTAGCTCACTGTCTTGGGATGGGCGAGCGTGAGGCTCAAATCCCTGCTCTGTTTGATTCAGAGAGATCTGCGATGAAAAACTCTGCTCTGATTCAGGCCGAGCCGGGTCTTGAAGCTATCTCCCCCACATCACTGGCCAGCACCCTAACCACTAGACCATAGTCTCACACCTTTGCAAATTAAAAAGCTCAAGTTTTGCTCTGTAAATGGACATTTTGACCCAATTCTGTTTTTTGCAAAAATTTTTAAAAGCTTTCAGGTTTGTTCCACTCCGGAAACCTCAAAAATTGCTGCCGGATGGAAAGGGTCAGCTGGAGCCAAGAGTATAAAAAGGATTTACTAGAGCTGTTTTGTGACTTCTATCCAAACTGCCATCTGTCTCTCAGATGCTCACAATCCTCATCAGTGTCGTTTTCATCAAGTCCTTCATCTCAATGTCACTTTCCTCCTTTACATTATCTGTCATCCTGCTCCTTGTCCCCATTCAAAGCTTGCATTCAAATACCTCTTCGGATTGTTGGGAGAGTTCAGAGCTGGTGCCAAACTCTTGCGATTTTATCAGCAATCTTACGAGTTTGTTTAAAAAGCTCCATCTCGTGAAGTCAAGTGATTACATGAGACACTCAGCTTTCATTTGTTTTAAAAAGTATCTCTCTAGCCCACAGAGTTGCGGTGGAGAAACGCTTGAAAAATGTGACTTGAGCCACCACCTAAAAGTTCAAAAACCTAGACGGTCAATGCAAAGAAACTATTATTTTTTATCTTGTGATTTTTAAGCCAATCTCATGTTTTGTTTTGTTTTTCGTGCCTGACTCATGATTTTTGAACTCTTGGGGTTGGCAGTGCTGCAGACTTTGTGGCTTGGGAGGCATCTCTAATGATCTTGTTTAAACTGTGAGCTCCCTCCTGTGGCACTCCGTAAGTAACAAGAATCCTGTTTGGAAAGAGGAGGACATGTCTTGTGGGGTCGGGCTTGTCTCCTCTTCAAACCATTACAACACTCAGTGGTTCTACAGCTGTTTTCATCCAAGTATCTCAAAGTGGCCTGGGTATGTGGTTAGAATGACAGACAACAGACTAGCTAAGTGTCTCATGGAAGGACATCCTTATGGTGTCTGACCTCATGGTCGACCACAGAGAAATGGAGCGATAACACTGAGCAAGATCTCAGAGCTCTGAATGTGAATGACCATCAAAGGGAAAAATATGCCCACAGGTGGCAGGGTGTGTGTGTGTGGTGGGGGGAACAGTGAGAACAGCCAAGGACATTGATAGTTTATAGAGCAAGGGAGTAGAGTAGTATTATGCAGATGGATAAATTGAGGTAAGAGCATCTCGGAACTCCCTGTGCCCCTGCTTACTATGGTCAGGAAGAGCAGGAGAGCCTGGGAGGTGAATGTCTCAGAGCCCTGATTTTGAAAAAGGGAGAATTGGTCTTTGTTCTGAGCTTGGCCTAAGGCTTGGTGAGGCTGGTAGAGCACTGACTGCTCCTGGACAGCAACACACTCTGCAGTGACGTGGGGTGAAATTTAACCCATGCAGATTCCCTGCACAAGGCCTAGGCTCTGTCTAAGTGGGGCCTAGGCCTTACCCAAAGTCATCTGCTCAAGGTGAAGTTACACCTAGGAAGGAAACATTCTGTTTCATTGAAGTAGATGGCAGAACTCTCATTGACTTCAACAAGGCCAGGATTTCCCTCATAGTGAATAGGTTGGTCTCTCTGGCCGTGGGTTTTGCTGACTTTGTGGGGATGAGTCCTTTGGAGCGGGGATCCTTCTGCCAGGGTTGTGGTTTCTCTGCCCCCGTGGGCTCCAGCCTTTGGGGGCAGGCTGTTGATCTTCTCTGCATTCCTTCCTCTTTAGAAAGCCGATTTGGCAGTGGCTGGCCTGACAATCACGGCTGAACGGGAGAAGGTGATTGATTTCTCTAAACCTTTCATGACTTTGGGAATTAGCATTCTCTACCGAGTTCATATGGTAAGAGACTTATTTTATAACCGTATATGTCATTACAGTTATTTGCATGCAAACACACACAGTTCTAGGGGAATAATGAATGACTCAGACAAATATTTTGGTTTCTTATTTAAACGCAAATGTGCTGGACCCTCCTCCCCTCTTTCCCCTCCCCTCGACACCCTGTTTCAGCTGCATGGGTTTGGTGCAGAGAGACTGCCATTCAGACTCTCAGTTCCAAAGCCCCCATGGAGCTCTCCCTGGTTCCAGGGGGAGCTCAGCGCACAAAGGACTGCACAATCTGCCCCTACCCAACTCAAAGGATGTGTCTACACTGCAATCACCCCACCCCCTCTGGCACCGAGTCTTGGTGCCTGGGTCGGCCGACTTGGGCTCAAGGAGCTTGAGCTGCGGGACTAAAAAGAGCAGAGTAGAGGTTGGGAGCCCAGGCTCCAAGTTCTATCCCCCTCGCGGGGTTTCGGAGCCCGGGTTCCAATCTGAGCTTGAATGTCTACCTGCAATATTTAGCCCTGCAGCCTGAGTCAGCTGCCCCAGCCCAGGGGCAGCCATGCTGCGGCTCTTTAATTGCAATGTAGGTGTACCCTAAGAGGCTGAGCCAAAGTCAGTGGAAAGGTTCCCATTTGGTTCTGTAGGCTCTGGAGCAGGTTTCAAATGCAGCAGGTGCACTACCATTACCAACGCTGCAGCTTATTGCTAACCAGCCCTGCTACTTTCCAGCATCATTTCAAGGTGTTTCTGAAGACAAGCAGGATTGGGCCTGGTTAGTATTTGGATGGGAGACCTCTAGAGTTTGCTTATCTAAAGTACACCTCTACTCCGATATAACGCGACCCAATATAACACGAATTTGATTATAGTGCGGTAAAGCAGTGCTCCGGGGGGGCTGCGCACTCCAACGGATCAAAGCACGTTCGATATAACGCGGTTTCACCTATAACATGGTGAGATTTTTTTGGCTCCCGAGGACAGCGTTATATCAGGGTAGAGGTGTGTAAAGTGGTATTATAAACTAGAGGCCTGATCCTGTCACCTTTACTCACTTGTGCAGTAAGTTTGTATTTTACATCTCAAGTGGTCCCGTTGATTTCAATGAAACTACTCAGAGCGTAAGGTATAGCTCAGTATGAGTCAGTGTGATTGAATCTGGCCCTCAATACAGGAACATCTAGGGTGTCAGAGGAGGCATTAGTGATTCAGATGGCTCTATGTCTGTACTGATCCAGTGCCCCAAGGAACAGTGCTGCCAGGTGGGGTTGTGTTTTGGACAAGATGCAAAATAATATTACTTGGTATCATGCTTTTTCGTCCTTAGATCTCAAGGCCCTTTATAAATGTGGGCAGATATTATTGCAATATGATAGCTGGGAAACTAAGGCACAGCCAAGTGAAGTGATTTATAGCACAGGCAGCAAGTCAGCAGCGGTATTAGGAACAGAACCCTATGGAGCAGACCTCCAAGTTCTGCCAGTTAACGCCTATATGAGCCACCTGAAGTCAGTTGAGCTTCCCAGGGGTAACGGAGGAGACTGTGGCATTGAAGTTGCTCATAACAAGATGCTGTAATATACCTAGTCAGTGTTTTGATATGTGCTTTGTATGGCTCTGTAGGCAGTAAGAAATATGGTCTTGATTACCCATCAGCTGAACAGCAACAACAAGATAAAACAATTAAAGCCTCTTCTATCCCTCCCCCCGCCCTGTCTCAATACACAAGGCTGTTAAAGATGCAGCATCTGACACAAACGTAAATAAACTCGCACATACATATCTGTGTGCTGGGTTGTCTCCTGCCAAGAACAAACAAGTAATTAAAATCTAGTTAAAATTCCATTTCCTCTGGTACGTGCAGAATGAAGGATCAATGAGTTAACTGATCAAACAGGATCAGACCCTTTCATGCTTTCCAAGATCAAATGCATGTAAATATTCCTGCCTTGCAATGCATGCTTTCTGCAACTCCAGCTCCCTCCATGTCCCAGATGTGTTTCTGAGAATTTCAACCTGCTTGGGTTCTGGTGGGGTTTTTCTTTTCTCTCTTCCTCTTTCTCACACGTTTAAAGGGAGGGGAATTGAGTATTGAGCATGCTCTGCTTCTGACTTACTCTGTGACCTTGGGCAACTTCCCTCACCCCAAACACAAGCCTTACTTACCTGTCATGCAGGGAAGTGGCAAGGATATTAGTACAGGGCTTTGGGAAGGTAATGCCCTCTAAGGGTGCAACATTAACTGTTGTTGCCTCTGAAACTAGATGAACATTTGAAACTGCTGCAGGTCTAATAAGAGTTTTGCAAATATTGTTGTGCCGTGGGTCTGTTACTCAGGGCTAAATCCTCAGCTACCTCATCAAGCATTAGTACATAGGAATTGTCACGCTTAATCAGACTAGCTGTCTGTCTTCAACAGCAAGGTGCAAGGCACCCTGCACAAACACCACTCAATGGTAAACGACTGCGGTTGCAGTATTTCCTGTACCACAGCTGCCTGGGGGCAGTGGTGAGCAATCACTGGTGGGTCTGTTTAGCAGCAGATCCCATCCGCATACCTCTTCGCCCCACTCGCTATCCTTCCAAACCCTGCTGTGCAGGGAGCACCCCCAACCCCCAGAGGTGGATTCCGCAGCTTCAGACACCACAAACCCTCTCCACCGCAGCACCACTGCTCAAGCAGCAGCAGAACCACCCCAGGTGCCCTGCATTAGGTCCCTCTCCCGCGCCCTCGGAGAGGGTAGGGTTTTCCACTTTGCAGGAAGGTAGTGCATAAGAGCAGTGTGGCAATTAACGAATTAAACCAGTAAACATTTATTTAGCAGGGGAAGGCATGATAGCTCATCATTGTAGTTTTCCTTCAAGGATTCCGTTTGCAGAGCAGACGACGGCAACTCCAGATCCCGACCTGCTCTTCTCCTTTCCCATTCCTTGCACACAGAGAACTGCAGCTGACGTATGTTAATCCACGGCTCCAATCAGACAGTTCCTAACAAATAACTACAAATAAATGTCCTTCCGAGGAGTTGTCTCCATGTCTCAGCTCCCACAGCTTGATGTCATTGTCTTTTATTTTCTGTTTAACCTCAGTTCCAAATGCTTTCTCCACCTGCCCCCATTTGACCACCGGGCTGTGTGTCTTTCCTATCACACATAACCAAATATGGCAGCTTTAAATGGGGCTATCATTTTTCTCGGTTTCATGTGTTGTGATATAATCAAGTATGGATTTCTGACACGGGGACTCTAAAGGACTTTCTGACTCACGGGCTGCTGAGAGAGAGTCTCCCCCGCCCCCTGATCTTTGTCCAGCCAAGGGGATACTGCGGAGAGAAGCGGAGAATGAACATTAACTCTAGACAAGTGTTTGGACCAGGAAGAGGGCTGTTTTCTGTAGGGATCTGGGGGAGTAGAGCAGGAGAGTATTATTTGTCTTAAAGTAACGCAAGCTGAGAGCACGGTCCCATTGTGCTGGGTGCTGCACAGACACATGGTGAGTCCTGGTCTCCAAAAACTTACAATCTAAATAGACAGGACAGACAAAGGGTGCCCAAGGTCATACAGCAGGTCAATGGAAGACTCCCACAACAGCTCAGGCTTTGAGCTCCACAGCTTCCCAGTTCAGTCCTCAATGTAACAACTGTCACAGGTGCAAACATTTTGGCTTTGACCTGGCACAGAGACCAAGTGGCTGGGCTGGCTTATAAAGAAAAAAAATGCTCCCCTCCCAACAAGGTACAAGAAATAGAATTTATGATTCCTCACTACATTGGTGCAAGGAAGGACCGAAAAATATCCCAAACAAAGACACGCAGCAAAGGTGTTACTATAAATAACTATAAACAGCATCAAGAATGTGGTCCACAATAACCTAATAGCCAGCTCTGAACCAGAGCTTCCTTATAGCTAAGCCTTTTTCCAGAGGTGTTGGCTGCTTATTTCAATCCAGGTTTTTGTGCCTCGGGCTAACTTTTGAGTCCCATTTGCGAACTTGCTGCACTTGTGCTTCCTGCAGGGTTTGCCCAAGCTGGCTCTTCCAATGAGCAATAGCAGCATCCAGCAGCCATCAGCAGTTTTTGCACAGGAGTATATGTGTAACCCACTGGTCAGCATGTTAGACATCTCTCCACTGTTCCTGTTTCACAGATGTGAATCTTACAGCCCAGAGTGCCTGGTTCTTGAGTCTCTAACAGCTTGAACTAATATATTCTGTTCTAGAGGTCCCCAGTTCATTTCCAAGTGTCGGCTGCCACACATTCGTCTCCCTCCTTGTTTTCTAGAAAAGATAAAGACAGACAGAATATTACAATGGGTAATGAAAGGAAGAGAGAGGAACCAAAGATGAATGTAGTGTTTCATGGTTCATTCCTATCCCCATTCACTTGCATGTTGGGTCTGGGATTTTTGATTTGGTCCATCTTGACTTGAATTTGGGCCTTGGTTTGTTTTATAAGGCTCTTGAGATGTTATGATAGACCAGGGGTAGGCAACCTTTGGCACGCGTGCCAAAGGCGGCACGCAAGCTGATTTTCAATGGCACTCACACTGTCCGGGTCCTGGCCACTGGTCTGGGGGGCTCTGCATTTTAATTTAATTTTAAATGAAGCTTTTTAAACATTTGAAAAACTTCATTTATTTTACATACAACAATGGTTTAGTTATATATTATAGACTTATAGAAAGAGGCCATCTAAAAATGTTAAAATGTATCACTGGCACGCAAAACCTTAGATCAGAGTGAATAACTGAAGACTCGGCACAGCACTTCTGAAAGGTTGCTGACCCCTGTGATAGATCTTGTTGGAAATGGGATTTTGGAACACCACCCAAAACTAGACCAAATTAAGCAAAGGGGGCTTTTTTGCTGAAAATTTGGAGTTATTTTTTACCAAAATCCTAATTGGTTTTGAATTCCCAAAGTTCAAAAATCTATGAAAATCCATTTTTGCTTCAAATCAGGCATAGTTCATTGTGAAACTTGCCTCTGCAGGACAATTTCCCTTAACAGTCGCTGACATTTCTCGGCCTGGAAAAAATATATTGTGGCTATATTTCTTGGGGAATTTTTTTTTTGGTGGTTGGGGGGGAGAATTAATTGCTTTGAGTTTAAAGACAGCTACATAATTGGGAGTCTGATTTGTGAGGGAAGCGGGTTTCATAGGGGTTAGGGGTTAATTATGATTGTTACTTTGTAGTGCCATACCTGGGCAAAGTAAGCCAGTGGACTAAGGGGAAAGTGAAGTGGCTCTCTGTTGAAGATGAGTCCCATGTAAAGCAAAAGATCTCACAATTCAACAGCTGCTTCACTGGAAGTTCTTTCTCTCTGGGACAGACTGGGGGATGACTGCTCAAGTGAGCTGGATTGAGCAAATGCCAGTATATGCTTGTGGGAGGCATCAGAGTGAGGTACCAATAAGGAAGGTACAGAGAACTCAGTTGAGATGTAATAGAAGGATCCATATACCAAGTCTCAATGTCCATCTCTCAGAGCTTGGAAATGATACAGAGAGGGTAGAGAAAAGGCCATTTCTAGTCTGACTTTAATATAAGAAGATCTAAGTCTCAGATGGCTTCAAGATCACAAGTGCTTTAGGAAATCATACACTAGGATGTTTGGTGATCGTGTGAGGGATTTAGCCGTCTATGTGGAAGTTGTAGATTCCTATGTGCAACAGGTTCATAGCGTAACTGGGTCAACTCAGTTCTTCATCCTTCCATAATGGATCACTGAGTTGCATGTTTTTTCTTGTGTGTGTCTTTCTGCTGAGACCTTAAAAGCAAGTAGCTTGATTTGCACAAATGCTGAGCACCCACAATGCCCACGCAGGTGTCGGGGGGCCAAAATCTCTGAATAACACATCACAAGATGCTTTCTTCTTTGTATGGATATTAAGGAACCTATGGAGCTTATTCTGAAGGAGCAAGTCTTTATGCCAGTGTGCTTTGCCTCATTTTTTACTCCTCTCCCTGTGTATGCAGTGTGCAGTGGTGCTGAGGGATTGTAGCTCTTTCTATTTCAGAAGCGCTGTATCTGAGTGGTTTGGAGGAGTGAGAAAAATTCTCAACAAAACGGGACATGCTCAACATTTGAGATTCACCCCAATGAGAAAACTTTGGTGAAATTTCACAATTTTTTCTGCTCAAAAATTAAAGAATTTTGAGAGAAAAATGGCCTATTTTTTCTAGCAGAGGAATGTCTGCTTTCAAAAAAGGTGGGTTTGCAGAGAAAACTTGAAATTCAGACATGTTTCCTGAGATACAGTAACCATTTTACTTAATTTTGCAGGAAAGGGTCAGTTCAAGGGTTGGAGAAACAACATCGCAAATATTTCTTTTTCATGTAAAACTTTATGCAAACATTTTCTCCATTTCTCACTCTAATGGTCTTGGATGCTCTTTTACTCACCTACAAATGCTCCCATTTACCACTACCTGGCTGCTATGTAAAGATTATTTGCATAAGTAATGATTGCAGGACCAGGGAATCACACTTTTGAGATCCTTCAGGTTCACTATAGAAATGTAAAAGAAAGATACTGGGTCAACTACCTCACTGGTGTAGCTCCAGTGAAGTCAGTGGAGTTATGCCAGCAGTAATTTTAGCCCATAGGGATATAAACCTTCATGCTTCAAGGTATATGTTAACCTCTAACTAATGAGGATCAGGAAGAAACTGTCCCTAAGGGTAGGTTATCCCATTATTGCAAATTTTATTGCACCTTCCTCTGAAGCAGCAGGTTCTGGCCACTGTGTGAGACAGGATTCTGGCCTAAGTGGAGCCCTGGTCTGATCTGGTCTAGTGATTCCCATGTTCCTATATTCCTATTATAATCAAAGTGAAGGGGTAAAGAAGGGGGCCCTACTGGGAAATACATGTTGACTGGTGAGCTGCTGCAGAGTTTAATGCCTTGTTCCTTTTGCCTTCTGCTCTACCTGCGTCTCCTCCAGATCATTTGCTGATCCCTTCTCTTGTTTGCCTGCATTAATCCTGCGTTGTGCCTGTGATTTCACTGCCGGTTCTACGTGTTTCGTTGTGTTATTTTGCAGAATGGACTTTTTGATTAAAAAAATAAAAACCTGCTGGACTCTTTTTGTCTCCATATTAGGGGCGCAAACCCGGCTACTTCTCTTTCCTGGACCCCTTTTCTCCTGGTGTCTGGCTCTTCATGTTACTTGCCTACCTGGCTGTCAGCTGTGTCCTCTTCCTGGTTGCTAGGTACTGTTACTTATATTCCAGTTCCTTTCCCATCCTCATGGTGCCACCTAGTGTCAGAATTTGAGAACTCCATGGGGGGGTGTGGGGAGGGGTTAGGTTTGGGTGTGTCTGCTTTGGGCAAAAGTTTGGGAGCAATTATAACAGGGGTTGGGTGTCAGATCATTCACCACCCACATCTGTCTGTCTTTGCTGTTCAGACACATGCCACTGATGCAAATGGCAGTCCTTTGACTCCCATTCAGAAGTACTGGCATCTTCGCAATAAGACAGGGGCAGTAGCAGATCAGCATGTATTTGGCTGCATTGGTATTAGCCAGAGCCGGAGGCAGCTTTAAAGTCTGGAAGGGGGAGGTTTGAGATTAGGTCTCATGGAGCACAAATGGGCAGAGCCTTGCTCTGTTTGCATGCGAAATTCATCACAGAGAAGCCCAGCTGAGCGCTTTCAATGGGAACCACAAAGGCCAGCAGATCCGGAGAGATGACAGGATGTAGAGATTGTCCTCAGAAAACAAGTTCACAAGTGTTCCCAGGATTTCTGCTGGTTTCTCCTATCCTGTCAGGGCCCTGACTGTACAGAGATTGGAAACAGCATTAGCATCTTTCTGGAGACTCACAGTTTAAGCACGGGTCTTGCTGGACCGGTGTCAGCTCAAGTTACCTGTGGCCAGGTGTAATCATATTACTGAAGGCTCCTCTGCAGTAGTTGTCCAGTCGTGGAGGGAGAGGGGGACGACCATGCTACAATGCTGTTTTCCCCCGACCCAGTAATAACATGGTTCTTTTGGGAGCCTAGATGGGCTTCTCAGATGTTCTCTATGTCCTGGCAGTGCCGAAGGGCACTGTTTCAGGGCCTGGCTAATACCCAACCTTCATTACAAAATGGAACTGTGTAGTCACTGAGTCCCCTGGCCTGGCTGGAGTTGTAATGTTGACAGGGCTTTAATGGTTTTGAGAATTGTGTTACAGCTTCAATAACACAGCTCTGTAAACCATTTAACAATGCAGTCAGGCACTGTGTGCACTGACATTTGAAGCCAGGGTACATGTACATGTTCTGTACATGTTTTAAACATGATTCTCTAGGATGGTGCTTACATGGTTTCTGATCTCAGTGGAGGCAGATTCTTAGAAAATACTCTCCCAATGTGCTTAGGAGTTTGTAGATCACTGCAGGCCTGTTGGCCCTTGCGATTGGCAGAAAAGCTCCTCTTGGGACAGCATTTCGCTGTCAAACATCCAAAGAGAGGAAACGCCACCTCTCTGGAGTCACAACAAGGCACAATGAGATCCAGAAGCAGTAATACATACTGTAGTTTGGCTAACGTCAGTGTGAGCCGGTGGAGTTCCCAACACAAACTGCCATCGTAGCATCACAAAATCAACCGTCTGGAGTCTGGTTTTATTAATAACACCACCACATGCACCCCAACTCCAGCCTTCTCCCCCAGTTTGACTGCTCCTATGGTTCCTCCCCATCTGCCCCAGCTTCTAGATCCCTCTCCCAGAGGGCTGCTCCCAGTTCCATGGGGAGTGTAGGGAAGCACACCACCCTTAACAATCATTAATCTGCAGATCCGTCTAGAGTCCCAGACTCCTGCTTAATGGCTGAGTCAGCCAGAGAATCCAGCCACCTTATTACACTGACAAAGTTTGCACCAGTTCCCTCTTGCAGCAAATCTGCCTGTCCATCCCTTGGGCCACTGTGCATGCCTCAGTTAGTAGAAGGAGGAACCCTCACTCAGAAAAGAGTTGCACTGCAGGAACAAGAATCCCTCCAGCCTGACAACTCGTGTGTGCCTAGGCCGCATTTCTAAGGATGCTGGCTGCAAGAGCAAGCCAGCCACAAGAGGATTTCTCCTCCGACCAGGAAAAGGGGGATGAAAAAAAAATGTGGGCCTGGGGGGTGAGAAAGAGATGGAAAGAGAGGTAGTTGAGGTGGGCGATGAGAGCCACTTTGCTGATTCACAGGCTAGGTGCTCAAAGAACTCCTCAGCTGTGATGCCCGTGAGTTCTGTCCTTCCCTAGCACTGATGCTGCATGGGAAGCGAAGTAAGTACAACTCTGGACATATGAGCTACAGTAATTTCAATGACATGCCACAGCCAGGTTGATCTAGCAATCGTTATCCTTTCTACAGTGTGTTCCATGTGGATTTCAGCTCCACCCCCGTGAGCTAATCAGAGCACACAGCACTTTCTAAACACCAGGCTCCAACTTTGTGTTTGAACTCTGCAATTAGCCCTTGATGCCTGTTGCCAGCAAAGAGTTTCCTGCTTAGAAATTCTGCCTCCTGGACAGTTAGAGCCTCATCACTTTTCTTTTCCCCCTCCTGTATACGGGATTTCCTGTAACGTGAACATATTTGGTCCGGTTGTTTCTTGTCACTGCAGACTGACGCCATATGAGTGGTACAGCCCCCACCCCTGCTCGCAAGGGAAGTGCAATCTCCTAGTGAACCAGTACTCTCTCGGCAACAGCCTGTGGTTTCCAGTTGGGGGTTTCATGCAGCAAGGATCTACTATTGCCCCTCGAGCTCTGTCCACACGGTGTGTCAGTGGAGTCTGGTAAGGAAACATGCTCATCAGAATTGTCAGCAGCCTGCAGTCACAGTTCAGGGTGCTGTAGCGTTGCTACTGTAAGCTCTTTTGGAGCTTTAGGGTAAAACACCATGATATCATTTTTACAAGGGTTCTGACATGTTGGCCAACAGCAGATGCGTCTCGGATAGTAGGTTATTACTTCACACTCCTCCCAAAGGAGCTCCAGATTGGGGAATTATGCTACCAGAATGCTCCCTATTAAATTTATGGCCATCCCCAAGCAGAGAGCCGCTAACTTGTTGGGCTCCAAATCCACTCTGTGTGGTTTGTAGGCTTTAGATGAAGAAGGTTTGGGTGTTCAGGGAACTTTGCATGTGTTTGGCCTATCGCTGGGCCTTTACTGGAAGCAGTGGGTCTGCAGCAGCTCTGAGCATTTGGCCTGGCACTCCAGGAGGGCTAAGAGGATTGAGATCAGATTGAATCCTAGGGGGAATCTCAGTTCACCTTTTCTTCATCCTTCCTTCCCCAGGTGGGCATTCACCTTAATCATCATTTCCTCCTACACGGCCAACCTGGCAGCCTTTCTGACCGTGCAGCGGATGGATGTACCCATAGAATCGGTGGATGACCTGGCTGACCAGACAACTATTGAGTATGGCACCATTCACGGAGGCTCCAGCATGACCTTTTTCCAGGTGAACCCCATGTTAGAATCAGATGTTCCCCAGATAACACACCTTGTCCTGTCTTCGGTGTGTCCCATTCTAGTCTCTGGTTTGTGGGGGAAATTCTAGGAGAGTCCAGACCAAGTGGCATCTGTAGCAGTTTGGGCCCATTTCATAGTCACTGATACCATAATGAGATTATTTATATGGTCCCATTTGTGTGCACGGTGCCTTATAGACATGTACCAAGTCAAGGCTCCTTGACCATTAGACTGATAACATAGCAAGAAATATGAGTAGACTGGGATTAGGATGGGAAGAGGGGAATCTGAGTTTGTAAGGGTTATTTACAAAGAAATTTATGGTTTTTTCTTGGTTGTATTTTCAGTGGGCCAAATTTTCAGCTCCTTAATTCAGATTGTATCCTCAGCCTAACCTCCTGCTGAGTGATAGACTGAATCGAAGGAGAGTTGTCCTCAGGGCTGGGCACAAAAGTTCAGATCCTAGTTTTGAGGAGCTGGGCCAAGTTGCCCAGAGACCAGAGGTGAGACCAGATTGTGCCAGAGCTGAGATAAGCAAGGGAAGGCTAAGAGGTGAAATTTGAAGGAGGCATTTCCTAGCACACCAACACTCCCTGGAAGCTAGATGCCTTGTTTCATGGGATATTTTTGCAGGACAGCCAGGTAAATGCCTAGCTTCTCATATTTAGAAGATGTTTGTGCACAGAACACCAGAGAATGGGTAGTAAAGTTGTCCGTAGCCATACGCTGTACCCACCTGATAATACTATCCGTGACAGGTAAGTATTTTGAGCCAATTTTTTTTAAGTGCGTATGTATTGTTAGGCGGCCCTAGCCTTCTGCACATGCAAGACTCAGCTTGTATCAGCACATAGGTGTTGGCCAACCCTAATTTGCACAAGCAGACCTGTGTGCACTGGTGCAAATCAGGGTTGGTGCAGGTATTAGAGTCTGCTCACATGCAAGTCAGGCACATGCAAAGGTTTTCACACCATTTAGCCCATCATAGACTTCCGTATATCTCTGCATTTCCCTGTTCTGTCCAGAGTAGGAATGAATGAGTTAATCTTTTGCACAGCGCTTTGAACACACAAAAAGATGTACAAGGATTATTTATTTATTAAATGCTGAATTACCAAGGAGCGAGCGCTTTTCTCAGTATATTTTCGGTTTGAATTGAAGCAGGATGCCCTCGAAATCTCATGAGTGAGTCTGATCTTTCCAGTCCAATTTTGCAGACCAAAGAGGTTTGGCAAAGGGACGCTTACGCAGAATGCTGTGTGTAACACTAATTGAACAGAGCATGAGTGAATAAAAAAAACCTGTGCCTAATGCATTTACTTAGTCCTGCTCTCTCCAGGGACACTGCAAGTTACAAATCATGGGCTTGAGTCTCCATTGTATCTTGCATAGTCATTTACACTCATGTAAACGGAGTAAAAAGTAAATCAGCATGTGGCATTTTTACCGCTGTTTTGCAATCACTTTGCATTGGCATAAGTGATTGCACAAGATGCAAGGCGACAGAGGCCCTCTTATATTAAATAATAATAACTAATCATAAAAACTTAGAAATACTAAATCTGAGTAAATTTTAACTGTAACTTGATTTCAGTATCTATGCTGCTGGTTTAATGGTTCCCTTCACTCGGCTCAGGAAGTAGAGATTAGCTTAGTCACTTTCCCTTTTGTTTCAAACACAAAATCCTAGATTCCAATAGCCGTAAATTTGGAGGGAAATCAGATTGGATGTTATTACTGGTCCCAATATGGGGCCTGATCCAAAGCTCATTGAAGTCAATGGGCTGCACCAAAACCCCAGATCCAAACATCCTCAGACTCCAAGAAAGTTTGGGTCCAAACTTTGTGGCCTAGAAGTTTTGGGTCTTTACACTCTTTCATTCTCAGTGCTGCAATGTTTGGGTTGCAATTGCTGCCTGGGAGTGTTGGTTGATTTAAAAGTAAACCAGCCAAACAAAAATATTTGCCACTGGACTTAGTTTTTCAAATGTTATTGTGAAAACATATTTTTCATGTTTTATAATTTAAAAAAATGTTGTTAAGCTGGGAGCTTCAAAAGAGCCTAAGGGAATTGGGGCATCTGGCCCCCTTAAGCTTCTTGCAAAAGTCTCAGCCTTCTATTTCAATACATTTATTAATTTGGGAGCTAACCTGTCACATGGGGTCCCCTGCAATAGCTCTTCTTCTTTCTTCTTTCTTGCAGAATTCCCGTTACCAGACGTACCAGCGGATGTGGAATTACATGTACTCCAAGCAGCCAAGTGTGTTCGTGAAGAGCACGGAGGAAGGGATCGCGAGGGTGCTGAATTCCAACTATGCTTTCCTGCTGGAGTCCACGATGAACGAGTATTACCGTCAGCGCAATTGCAACCTCACGCAGGTCGGGGGCCTTCTGGACACCAAGGGCTACGGGATTGGCATGCCAGTCGGTAGGCGGTGAAGAAAAATTATAGCTATTCTCAGCTCTCTGCAGAGGATCGGAGCATTTGAAAGGCTGAAACGGCTCTAGGAGTGATGTCACTTTTCACAGATGTGCCATGTGTCACTTGTATTTCAAAGAGACACCATCCAGAGGAAAAATCAAATGTATTTTAATTGTTTGTCTGCATCCCTTTAGATTATATAAAGTGAAAGATTTTAAAAATATGCCATTATTTTTGCTACATTTGTGCTTGTTGTTTGCTGTTTTGCCCTTCACTCAGCACAAAAAGTGAAACTAGATTTGTTAGGTTCACTTCCTGCTTCTAGCTCCAGTGCACAGCTGTAAAATAACTGCTGAGAACCCCAGGGATTTGATCACAAGTGTGGTGTATTCCTTGGAGCCTCAGCTTCTGGATTCAGGTTATTAGCAGAGAACCTCAGCCTTCATTTTTTGGAAAATGAAAATGTCTTTAGCCCTCGTGGTTGAAAAGAAAAGCATGAAATGTGAACCTTAAAGGTTCCAACTCTAACTGACAAATAAAAAGGGCCCCAAATTTGTTATCTATAAATACCTCGATTCTTAGGCCAGTCTCATGATTTGTAGGGAGGGGGCGCCTGTTTAGTGACTTTTGAATACTTGGGGCTAGCAACGTTGAAATAGTGTCATCAATAGCTTCCTTTCTGGTTATCATACACATTGCTATTGTCTTTGGATTGTTACTATTGTAGAGGACGGTTTAAATCCTAGAATAACTGTATTTTAACATTTCCATTAGGTTTTGTTTAAAAAAACAAAACAAAAAACCTTTCATTTACTAAATCTAAATTACAGGCTTAAACTAGCTGGCTGCGTCCTCTGAAACAGTAGAATTACAGTGGATAAAGCACATGCTGCTACTTTTTGCACTGGTGGCATTTCATTGAGTTACTCTGAATTTACCCTGTTGTACAGCATAATCTGTCTGAGGGTCTGTCTTCTGGATCTCTAATAGTGAAGAGTCTGATAGTGAGCGTCTGGGTTTGCCTGGTGGTTAGATTAATTGTTGCTATAGACAGAAAGCAGTTTCCATTCTTGTCCTCTACTCCATATGAGACTGATGGCCAGAACAGAGCTACAGTTACAGGCACAAGGAGAGGGAATTGGATGATTCAGGGGAATGGGAATGAGATGTGCAGTTGCCCATTTGAATCCTGCCCAGCATGGCAGCGACCAAAAGTTTTTCCCTTATACTCGCTGTGTGGCGGCCTTTGATCCCCACCTGGTCCACAGGGAACAAATCATTGCCCACAGCTGGCACTGATTTGTTGGTCGTCTCAACGGCAAGGATGGAATGGGCCATCAGGACTGAACTCCCCTTTACCTGCTTGGAAGGGGGTTCTCTCCAGTTCAGGCACATTGACAGGGCAGCATGTGTGGTGTGGGGAGGGGAGCTACCTAAACTATATCTTAACTGCCCTCCCCCTGGGTGTTGCAGGCTCCATATTCCGAGATGAATTCGACCTAGCCATTCTCCAGCTGCAAGAGAACAACCGCCTGGAAATCTTGAAGCGAAAGTGGTGGGAAGGGGGCAAGTGCCCCAAAGAGGAAGACCACAGAGCCAAAGGTAAACCCTGATTCTCAGAGACACAGGTGCCTCCTGCATGGTACAGAGTCTATTAATAAGGATATACAGCAGACACATTATTGTAGATGCTAGCAGAATGAGCTCACGCACCATCCACGAGCGATACCAAACAGAGGTTTGGTTTGGTTTTGCAATTATTCTGACCTGAGATTTCTTCCTTAACGATGCAAGGAGAAAACCAAACAGCTTTGCTGAACCTCATGCTGTGTGTTTTTGCCTGGGGCAAAGATAGTAGCAACAACCAAATGACAAATCTTGAAGGCATACGGAGGGTAAATTAGCTTCTAATGAATGTTCTCAGCATTACATGGGAATATAGATGGCTGAAAGGATTGCATCCAAATCCTGGACTCCTTTAAGAGAAAATGGAATTTCATCACAGAACCTTTGGTTAATGGGTTAATCTAAAGCTCCTTTAGAACAGGAAAGGGGGAACGGGGACTTTATTAATAAGGCTTTAAAACGGAAGAGCACATCCTTGGGGTAAAGCAATGCATGGCCTTAGGCTGATATCCCAGCGTTAGGAACAGTTGCCAGCTTAAAGCAATCGCTACATTTTTGGCAGTTGCTCTAACTTAAGCAAGTGTGTTTTGTTTTTTTTTTCCTGCAAGACTAAAAGGTTCCCTGGCTGAGAGAACAGCCTTTTGACCCTTACAAGCCCAAAGATGAAGAGCCAAGCAGGCTTCTGATGGCCATTTCGTTTACCTGGCATATCTGACACGAGGGTTTTTTTCAGTTTATAAGCCAGACTGTATGGACCACACACGGGCTTTGTCTGACATGGAAACTTCCTCCGTATGCTGCTTTGCTACCAGAAAACCCTGCTGTGTACTTCAGATCATAGAGAACAATGCTGGTTGCTGGGAGTTACAGGTGTGAGCTCGCTGAGCCCCAATATCTGGAATTGGATTCCAGATTCCTTGGGTCTGCGTTTTTAGGTCAGCCCCTTATCTTTCCCAGAGGAAGGATGATCCAGTGAGCACTAGCCTGGGACATGGGAGACCTGGGTTTAAGTCCCCGCTCCACCACAGACTTCCTCTGTGATTTTGGACAAGTCACTTTGTCCGTCTCTCAGTTCCCCTTCTCTGCAACAAGGATAACAGCACTTCCTACTGCACAGGGGGATATGGGGTGCAATACATTAAAGAGTATGAGATGCTCTGTCTGATCCTATAGTAATGGGCATCAGAGAAGTGCTATAGATAGTCTCTTGAGGCCATTTGGAAAACATGCACTCTGCCTTGGATTCCAGGCCCACCCAAAGCACAGGGATGTTTGGTGGCAGGGTTTCCGTTCAACCCCCAAAGTTTTGGGGGAAAGAAGCGTGGGGAGCAGAGGGGATGTCTAGATACGCTGCTCCTGGTTTGACTTGTTCTGTTCCATTGCAAGTGGCCCCCAATTGTGAGCAAAACAGGCCTAAGCACAAGTAGCTCAAATTGTCTACGTCTCTTTTAAAATCACACAATAATCCCTATTTCTAGCCATTCAGCACCAGTCCCAGGCCCCTCTCACTGCGAGTGTTGGATTACAGGAGAGTCTCTGAGTGCCTTGTTGGACAGAAACAGCTGACCAGTGACTTGCGAGAGCGCTAATTGCTTTATCTTGACATCCCAAATGCATAACCAAGCTTCAAAGGGATGAAAATCAACTGATAAGTTATTAAAGGCATTACCTTCCATGGAGGGGAGGGGCACTCAGCAAGCTCTGCAGAGAGCAAACTCCAGACAGGCCCTGAAGGGCAAAATCAGAAAAAGGGGCCAGTTCTGGTGTAGGTGGAGCAGGAGAACTAGGAGCCAGGACTTCTGGGTTCTGTTCCTGGCTCTGCCATTGACTCACTGCATGGAGTCAGGCACGTCACTACCCTATTCTGTGCCTCAGTTTCCCCATTTGTGGAACTGGGATGGTGGTAATCAGCTTGCAAGAGCTGTATGGAGTTAATGAAAAGTGCTGGGGAGGAGTATTGCTTTAAATGAAAACCCAGCTCTGTTCTAATCTAATCTTTGGAGGAAGGCTGAGCCAGGCCTGTGGGTGGGGGTGGGGATGTCTCTGACCTGGGCATGGGGGAGAGGGGAGTCTGAGCTAATATTGGGCAGTGCTTATTGGAGGCTGAGGCAGGGTCTGGGTTGTGAATTTGGGGGAATAGGAGGTAGGGTTTGAGCTGGGCCTGGGCTGTGATTCTGGGATACATTTTATGACTTGTAATTGCTGTCTTAGCGGAAGCACCTCTGCCTGCAAAGGTCTGATTTACTGGGTGACGAGAGCCCCTGAGGTTGCCAAAAGAATGATGGAGAAGGGGGAGAAATGCCACCCTGTGAGTTTTAAAACAAAGCAGGTCAGCAATTTACAAGGACTGGGGGGAGTTTTTATGTCGAAAAGCCACACAGAGATTAGATCAGTAAATCATTGATTCTCTTGCTTTGATTTAATGTTACAGAGGGGAGAAGATGATTTTACAGGTGTCCTGGTTGACTAATAGCCACATACAGTCCCCTCAGTGAAAGTTGCCGCATGCTTCCCTGAAATCAATTCAATCAACAGTCCAGTCCACCTGCGACCCTAGAATAAGTAATGCTGAAAGAAGTTAATTCTGGGACTCTGCGTGCTGAGCTATGGGCCCAGCTTGCTCTGACCTCTTGGCCTCATTCCACAGCTGCTACAACAGGGATGGGAGAAGAGAAGGCAGGGGATTAATCGGGGGAAGAGGTCAGAGTGTGTCCAAGGCTGACAAGCTGGGTGGCTTCCTGGTGTCAATTGATATAGCCCCACTGGACTTCAGTGGAGCTAGGTCGATCTGTATCAGCTGGAGACCTGGCCCATTGACGCCATTGGAGTTAGACCAGTTTATACCAACTGAGGATCTGGCCTATTGACTTCAATAGGTCTCGGCCAGTTTACGTCAGCTGAGAATCCAGCCCATTGACTTCAGCTGGGGAGCCTGGCCCACTGACGTCAATGAAGCTAGCCTGATTTACTCCAGTTGGAGATCAGTTCCATCGACTTCAGTGGTGCTCAGCCGTTTCACACCAACTGGAGAGCTGGCGCTGGGAGCCAAATTTGCCCCTGCTGTAAGTGGAAAGTCAGTATTCGAGATTCCAATCTTGCTTACATCAGTGTAAATGCAGAGAAATTCATTGCCAACGGGGTTATTCCACTTTTGCCCCATTGTAACTGAGATGCAGAGAACATGGCCCTTTGATACTAATTACCTAGAAAGAGTATCTCTTTCTTGGCATGATTTTGTTGGCAGTGTGGGTTCCCCTCAGTCCTCGGGCTGAGAGTTGTTTCAAAGACAGATGAGGAAATACCATTTTGCTGTGTCAGTGCTATGAGATGCATAGTCTTAGTGACTAGGCCACTGGAGAGGGACTGTGGGGACCTGGGTTCTGGTTCCACCAGTGACCTAATGTGTGACCTTGATTAAGTCACATCTCCTTTTGCCTCGGTTTCTCCTTTTGCCTGTCCTGTCTATTTAGATTCTAAGCTGTTTGGGGCAAGGACTGTCTCTTACTGTCACCTAACACGCTGCGGCCCTGATCTCAGTTGCATCCATGATCCTCTAGGTGTAAACAGTAATCATTTCCCATCAGCATTACTGCATATGAATGAAGGAACTGCTCTTGATTCCCGTCTCTTCCTTCTCTTTGCTTTGTCAGTGATGCTTTCTCATGTCGATTTACTAACTTCATAGCGACAGCCACTGAGTAAATAATTTGTACGACATAATTTATCTGATTGATCTTTCCCCCTTTTCCTGCTTTGTTTGTCTGCAAACCGCTTTACTCTTCTCTCGGAGGTATTTGTTGTTTGAAATTATTTGCTAAATCATACTTCCTAGGAAGAATTCTTCGATCGCAAGCAGATCATTGCAAGTAATTTGGTATTTACAATTCAAGCTGTGCTAGTTAATTTTGATTGGACAGCAAAGGGCCCATTGTACTGTTTTTGTTCCCTGAGTGGATGAGCTCAAAGATGATTAGAAGAGTCAAGGTTTCTATGTGGTTTCGAGCACAACGTTTGTTGTCTCTTCCTCTCCAGTTTATTTTTTTCCTTTGCTTCATTTCAGGTCTGGGAATGGAGAATATTGGTGGAATCTTCGTGGTTCTCATATGTGGCTTAATTGTAGCCATTTTTATGGCAATGCTGGAATTTTTGTGGAGCCTACGACACTCTGAACAGACAGAGGTAGGCTCAGGACTGTCATTGATGTTACAGGAAGTATGTACATTAATGTTTGTGAGGTCCTCAGGTACTGCAGTGAGGAGCACCACAGAGAAGCCTATAGAAAAGTGGGATGGGTCTGGAATAGATGAGGGTCGTGGGTCTAAGAATGAATGTTGCAGGCAGTGAGACCTAAAACACATGAGAATTCCAGGTACACAGCAATGTAAAATTTCCAATGCACTGAGCCAGGTCTAGAATTTACAAACATCTCATGTCCAGTTAGTAAAATGTAGATTATATGCAAATTCTAGTTGCAGTTGTTGGGGGTCTAGAGCGTATGGAAATTCCATATGCAGTTGGTGTGGTTTAGAACACATGAATTTCTCTCTCAAAACAGGTAAGAATCCCTGACATGAACTTGATGATCTAGAACATGTGAGGACCTTTGATGTGGATATTGGGGTCCAGAATGAGTGGGAATTCCAGTTAGTGGAATCTAAAACAGGTAGCAGTGCTAAATGCCAATTATGAGAACAGGTGACAATCCCAAGCACTAGTTTTGGCATCCAGAACAGCTGAGCATCAGGATCCAGAATCGGTACAGATGTTGGGATCTGGGCAGTATCTTGGAAATTGACCTCTTGCCTGTGTGTGCCTTCCAGATATCTATCTGCCAGGAGATGGTGACAGAGCTGCGCAGTATCATCCTCTGCAAAGACAGTTTCCACCCTCAGCGAAGGCGAGGGGGGATGATACGGACTCGGCCCATTATTGCCGAGGAACGTCGACCCCGCAGTACAACCACTCTCAGCAACGGGAAACTATGCGGCGGCGGTGAGCCAGACCCGCTGGCGCAAAGACTTGCACAAGAAGCCGCTCTGGTCGCCCGAGGCTGCACGCACATTCGGGTGTGCCCGGAGTGTCGGAGGTTCCAGGGCCTCCAGGTGCGGCCAGCTCCGGGTTCACCTGCACAAAGCGAAGAGAGCTTGGAATGGGAGAAAGCCACCAATAGCAGCGAACCTGAGTAGAGTGGGGCAGGGGTGGGCAAAGAAACTCATGTTCCATTTTACAGAACACGGACTTGTACAATATCAGAACACGGACTTGTACAATATCAGACTCGTTTTTAAATGAAGAGCAGTTATCTCGCTCCTCGAGAGCAAGACAAACCTTCACACTGAGAACCAGGCCCAGCCAGAGATTTTTGGTACCTCTCCTACCTAAGAGGACATTCATCACACTTGGATTTTGACCACTAGGTGGAATATTCTCTGGTTGGCCTGTCTCCAGCAGCTTTCCCTCACCTCAAAACTCTAGTTTTGGGGAGGGGGGGGGATTACACACACAGAGGGCAATTTGTATACCAGAACTGCCCCAACTAGGGCGAAGAGTCATTGTCAGAACTACCCCATCTTAAGATATGAGAAAAGGACACTAGTGTCATCTGTCTTGATCACACAGACTCAGTAGGGATGTTCTCTGGGAGGTATTTTTATTTGATGGGGTGGGGGGAGGGGAAGAGAGGAGTAATCTATTATATTTTATTTTATTTTTGGTACAT
Source organism: Chelonoidis abingdonii (assembly GCF_003597395.2). Lineage (NCBI taxonomy): Eukaryota > Metazoa > Chordata > Testudines > Testudinidae > Chelonoidis > Chelonoidis abingdonii. The sequence goes on along the minus strand of NC_133786.1, from coordinate 12,356,721 downwards.
CAAGGCCTGGAGTCTCCAGCACACCAGATTTCAGGTGCTGAACTCTCCTGCCTTTGCAGCAACGTGGCATGCGGAAGGGAGGGATAGGAGATGACTCCCAAACAGAAGCAGCGGATGAAATGAAAGTCCGTTCAAGGAGTTATTAAAAATAAAAATGCCAAAAACCAATCAACACACACAGTGAATTCAAGAGGCCTTGAACCACCTGAAATTTCAGGGGTTTTGTGTCTTTTTTTGTTTGTTTTGTTTGTTTTTTCTGTCAGGGAAGGTGAGTGTGTATGGTGAGTATGAAGCATGGAGGAAGGTGTCACTGGTAAGTGCTGTCGGATTCCACATGCTCTCTTAGGAACGCTGCCTTTTCCCCCCAGCAGAGGGCAGTTGCGCTTACTACCCATTGTCACGGGCTTCTGAAAGTACAGTCATAGGCATCATGATAGAAACAGGTGCTCACAGGTACAGCACATGCCCATCCCACGAACTTTTACCATTGTCCCCAGACTCGACAGCTGGGCCTGTGTGTGACCCAGGTGGCATTTGGATCTGAGGCTTTCCTTGCTACCAAATGTCCTTGAATGGACATGGGGTAGAGAGATCAGGTTCGACACGAGGATCACTCCTGGTCTTTTGTGAGGAAAAACCTTTCTTCCATAGCAGCAGCAGCTTGGCCTCTGCTTGGTACAAATGTGGGGTTTACATTCAAGAGTTACTTTTCTGATTGAAAATCAAAATTCTATGCAATTTGATTGTAAAATAAAATAGAGAGAAACTATGGGGGGTGGCGATAAACGCAAACCTTGAGAAAAGGTATATCCTGTTGTTGAATTCTTTTCTTTCCTTTTTTAAATATACTGAAATAAAAGATGTGTTGTACAATTCTTTCCCCCCCACACGCACACACTCTTTTAAAGCTTTGAGGCTGTGAGAGTCCCGTCACTCATGGGTGCAGCTCAACAGTGGCCCTGGAGGATCCGAGAGGTACTTCCAGCCTGCTTGGTCATTGCAGCAGGTTGCTGCTTTGGCCTCTCCAAACTTCTAGCTACTTTCATAATACTGCAAACTTCTGTTGCTGTCCTTGTCTGTAATCAGTCCCAAAGGAAAAAAAGCTGGGCAGGACACATTGTCACTTTAGAAAAAACAACACAATCCTCTTGGCCCTATGCTGCAGTGAGATGAGAACAATGCAAGCCACAGCCTCTTTTAAACCTGATTGCTGCAAAAAAGGGTCTAGCATGGTTTTCCTGCACACAGGATTCCCTGTAGCAGATCAGCTCAATGGTCCACCTAGTTCAGTAACCTGTCGCCAGATACTTTACAGGAGGGTATAAAGAACCGGAGAGAATGCAGATACCTGCAATGGGCACTGGTGATTATTACGTAGTAGCTCTTTTTGGCAGCACCCCACAAAAAAATACAAAGTAGGGAACAGTCCCTGCTCTCAGAATCTTTTAATCTGTGCAGATCTCACATTCTAAACAAACAGAGCTGGGAGGGTAGAGACAAGATGAAACAAACACATACCTGTCTCCTAGAGCTGGAAGGGACTTCGAAAGGTCATCAAGTCCAGCCCCCTGCCTTCACTAGCAGGACCAAGTACTGATTTTTGCCCCAGCTCCCTAAGTCCCCTCAAGGGCTGAACTCACAACCCTGAGGTTAGCAGGCCAATGTTCAAACCATTGAGCTATCGTGAGCCTGTGAGTTGGCCACTTTCTGATAATACAATGTTTCAGTAACATGGCCAGCTCCTTAGGTGCTGCAATTCAGAACAATTCCACTGACTTCACTAGAGCTACACTCATTTACACTGAGGATCTGGCCCATAATGCTTCTGGGGTTTTTGGCAGGAAGCAGGAGGGGGCAAGTCAATTCAAGACTACCCCCAAATACACCAAAACCTTGCCATGGTCAGTCGGGGTTCGTTCCACGTTGACATCATAGAACTGAATCTTCAGGAGACGAGAGCAGTGGCTTTGCTGAGCAGCTCAGGCAGGGTGTCCCATGCCTGTGAGCAGTGTGGGAGAGGCAGCCAAAAAGGACCTGGGTTGGCAAGCCTTGCTAGCGGAACAGCAGAGATGGGGATTGGAAGAGAGACCAAACCGTAATGGAGTAACCTGCCCTTAGGGGAAGATTTGGCCTAGCCCTATTAGATATTGTTGGCTTCTGCCCTGAGAAGAGAAGGTTGGGTTGATAACTGAGTAAAATCTCTCTCCAACCATTTAGCTAGCTGATGGGGACGAGGGAAAAACATAATTCCTTGGTCAGGGAAGCCATGCTAGCAATGTGTGTTTAAACATAGTCGCAGCCAGCTTTCTTTTGATCCAAATGTGGACAAGGCCTAAGTCAGAGTTCTGCTCCGTATCTGCAGACTGAGCCAGTGGTGTACATTAACGTAGCTGTATTTTGTCAGTGGAGTCGGGGGCAGCTTACACCAGGTGAGGGTTTGGAGCAAAGTCTGAGTGTAACCCTGGCCTGCTCAGTGTGACACTCTGGCCTCTCCCTAGTGGTGGCTAGGCCAACTAGCATTCAAAAAGCCTACTATAGCTTTAGCTAAGAGAAAGGTGCCTCTGCTCATGCGGTAGCAATTCCTGCATTTTGGCTCAAGCGGTCCCAGGTTTGATCCCTGCTGATGACATCCAGAATGGTTGGTATTACAAGTAACAGCTCATATGGGGAATTCAACTCACAGAAGTCTCTGTGAGTCCAAGAGGCACTTCCCAGCCTTGGGGGAGTATGTAACTCCTGCTTACATCATGTGGCACTCCATCCTCTTATAGCAATGGCTAGGTGAGGCAGCTGCTAAGGAGTTTGCTATAGTCTTGGCTAAAAGGGGACCTAATTTAGCTTAAGAGGTCTCAGCTTTGATCCCCATCTCTGACATCCAAAATAGTTAGCATTATATTAGCTGCTAGCTAGATTCCTGGAGTCAAATCTTCCACAGATATAAATCAGTACAGCTAAACTGATGTTTAATTGGGCTAGCGCAATTTGCACAGAGTTGGCCCAGAACTTCCAAGTTATTTAAGCACCTAATATCCACTGACTTCAATGGAAGCTAGGAGCTTAAATACTGTGGGAGATCTGAGTCTTAGCATCTAGTTTAACTCCTTGTACCAGCTCCTCCACTGGTGAAAGTCAGTGCCATTGCATTAAAGCCAATTGTGCTGGGTAGATTTCTAACACCTGGGGAAATGGGCCCTTGATTTTAGTGGTAACTCATAGCACGCATTCTACAATTTGCCAGTGTATTTTGCATTCCTGACAAGAAGATTGGAGACATCAGAAAAACCTCTTATGTTTGTTTAAAGGCCAACATGTTCTTACGCGTGCCAGGCACTAGTCATCAAAAGACACTTGCTTTTGAAAATTTATTTACAGGTTAGCAAAAGAAAAGATTCCCGTCCATCATTTAGCATATCTGATTTTTTTCCCCCCATCCCGTTGCTGCAGTGACTAAAGCGAGAACTTGACAGTGCCAGACACTTCTCCTTTTGCTATGCCAAGGGACTCCCAGGCATCACTCAGACTGAGGCCATCAGGAAAAATAAACCAGCGCCATTCGCTCTTGATTTGTCTTCACTTTTATCTATTTTTTGTCAGCTTCCCTTTCCCAGGCTGTATTTTCTATCAGAGTCTGTATATTGAGGGGAGGGGGGGTTGGGTTGTTTGAGCACATTGTTTACAATAAAAAATACAAATAAACCTTGAAATAGTAGTGGATGGATAAAAGCTGCTTTGGTTTGAAGGCCTTGGCTGGTGTCTTTCAGACCACACACAGAGGAGGGGCTTAAATGGTGCGCTCACAAAATCTAGACAGGACCCTTGTGCTCATCTAGGCTGCCCTAAGGGCACTGCGCTGCCCCCAAAAGAATTCTGAGCCCATATTTTATAGAAAACCTTCCCACCTTGAATTAAAAGCGGGGAATCCGCCACAAACCTTGGTAAATTGTTCCAATGCTCCAGTTACATGGTTAAAAATTTACACTTTATTGCCAGTCTGAATTTGTCTAGCTGCAACTTCCAGCTGCGGCTGCACCACTGCCAAATTAAAGAGGTTAACAATACCCTGTCTATGCCTCCTTGCTATTCCCCTGTTTATGCAGCCCTAGCTTACACAGGTGCACTTTTGGCCACAGGCTCACACTGGGAATGCTTGTTTAGCTGATTATCCACCATGCCCCCTGCCACATCTTTTTCATAGACACTGCTTTCCAGGATAGCGTTCCCCAGCCTATAAGTATGGCCTATGTACAAGCACACAAACAGAGCAGGCACACACACTCAAACTGAAATGGGACACTGCCCCCCCCTCCCCCCTTTGTTCTCACCCTGGAAACCATGCTGATGGCCTCTTTCATTTGGCCAATCCCACTCACATGTTAATGAAGGTCAAGATTTGGAGTGGTTTGCCATCCAAATTGCACTTTCCCAGCATAGCCATTACTTGAGAAAATGAGCGTAATTCTAGTAAGATAGCTCTGTGGAGTCCACTGGGAGGCGACGATTAGATCAATTAAAATATAGTACTTGGCTTTAATCCCTTTTAATTGTTTCACCAGAGCCCCCCTGCCTCTCTCTTCCATTACAAGAGATTCGCTGCAAAACCCAGGAGGCATGGACACTGAGTGTTTCTATTACCTAAATTCCCTTGGTTCCCTTCCTCCCCTGTTAATATGAAAACACACATCCTCCAGATTGGCCAGTCTTAGTGGTTAGGAGAAGCTCTAGTATGAAAATAATGAAAACTCTGGGGATTCTTTTCTGATGAAAGTTTTATTCGTTTTGCATTCCAGGCAGTTTAATTTTTCACTCAGCACTTCCCCCTGAAGTCCAGCCTGTAACTAACTGTGGGCACTGGGAAGGTGTTGATACGGCCCTAAGCCCTTTGCAAGACTAGCAGAGGGGTTGTTTACTGAACTTGGCAGCATCAATAAAACACGAGAGGCACATCTTGAGGCTTGCAAGCCAGCAGGCCTGTGGCAAGCTGAAAATGACAAAAGGGGAGTTGATCTCTTTTTAGTTCAGTTCTTCTGACTGGATAATAGTGAAGATGACTGTTTAACCATTTCAGAACCAAAAATGTTCCTTGATGGTGATGTCATAGGATTGGGTTGCCCTTTAAGGGTCAGCCCTCCTGCCAGTCATTAATCAGTTGCCTTCCTCCAGGTGAGAGAAAGGTCTGACAGGAAGTTAACTCAGGGATGAGAGTTATAGGGTGCTTCTGGAAAGGGATTTAGTGTAATGCTAGCTAGGTGAAAGACCTGGGAGGGGAAAAGTGTAAGCAGTATTAAAAGCTAAAGCCTTCTGAGGTAGATATCTTAGAAGGGGCTATGCAGTAGGACCTGGTATTCTTGTTTTGATTGATATTAGACTGAGTTTGTTTGAATAGTAAATAGGTTTTTGGGAAAAGGGAAGGAAAGAGCTTCTTTTCATTGATGCAGCTGGCTGGTGAGTTGGTCTATGGGAGTATGTAAGAAAGGAGAAACAGGCAGGATTCAACACTGAGTTTAAGGAAACCTTGTTATATGTTGCCTATAAGAATAGGAAAAATATCTGTTCAAAGAGACAAGCCACAGCAAACTGGACTTAAATCTGTTGGTCACTAACTAATTACCTATAATATCCCACTTGTCCTTCCTACTACTTTTAACAGGACTTTTGGGCCCAATTGTCAGCAGCCATAAAATGGGCATAGTTTTACTGACTTCAGTGGAAATGTGGTTGTACATTTAAAGGCCTGATTCTAAATTCACATTGGTGTAAATCAAGGGTAACTCCATAAAAGCAAGTAGAGTTACGTTGATACAATAGTAGCCTAAATGAGATCAGAACGGGGCCCTTAATCGCAAAAACTCTAAACCAGACTTTAAATAGAGATCTAAAAGAAAAACAGGGGAGAACCAGCATACCTAAGAATCCAGTGCCTTATAAATTCCGTTCCAAATATGCTGCTGCCACACTGGGAAAAGTCTAAATGTTGGTGGGCATAATTTGTAAATTATTCACTTTCAGCTTCTCCTTTAGAGTTTGTAAAGGAGAAGACAAATGTGCACAAATGCCTGCTGAGTAGAAAATAAAGAACACAAAGTGCCAGAAATCCCATTATGATTTGATGGCCACAAACTGATTGAAAACACACATCTGAAAGCAGTAGTGATGAATTCAGTAAAAGTAGGCTCCTCTGATACTTGATGCCATGGGGAGAAATTCAGTCTCTTATCAGTTGGATCAGTACAATGGATACAACTCTGAGATATTTTTCAGGAAGGAATGCACTCCATTCCAACTGAATTAATAGTGCCTTTTACAGCAAATAATATTGCATCTTTGGGATAAAAGTACTTCACAAACTGTAGACAGGGATAAGCTGCAACCCCATTAATGTGCAGCTGCTTCTCAGGTGGAACCTGACAACCATTTAACAGTGTAAAGTGCAACTTGAAACCAGCTTCCAAAAAGGTCTGCTAAAGAGAGACAGATAATCAAAGGGAAGGAAGCTAACTTTATTAGCCCAATATTCTAGTTTCCTCTTCATATTCCAGCACTGTGGTTATCAACAGAGCTGTCAACCCTCTAAGACGCAAATGTCACTGGCCAGCTTTCAGACAGTCATGTTTGTGATTATATATTTTCTATATACGTTTTCATACCACATATCAAATACTGAAACATTTGTTTCAAAACAAATATTGTTATCTCTGTGACAAACAACAGCTTGGATTATTAAAACTGGAAAGATTTAATATTTATTTTTTGCACTCTTTACTATATTTGGCATTGCCTTTTTCACAGTTGGATCAATGAGAATAGGCTAGTTAGTTTCACTTTTGTTTTTGGTTAGTTTTGCTTTCCAGTTCTCATGGACTGGGGTTGCAACCGTTTGCAGTGGAATGTTTGCTTCAAGGTGCCCACTGGAATTTAAAGGTACTACCAATGGAATCATTTCTAACAGGCTTAGGTTTTTGTTAATGAGCTGCTAGCATTCTTAAATAGGCAAATTCTCATCTTCTAAAATCGGTATGGCCTTCAAGGGATTTATGTTGATTTACACCAGCTAGGGATCTAGCCCAAACTGTGTACTACAGATACAAACTGAAGTGCAGCACAGAGATAGTTTAATACACAATATGAGCCAGATCCTCCACTCATGTAAACAGCACAGCTCCATAGACATCAGTCGACCTACACTGATTTATACCAGTTGATGATCTGGCCCTATATCTCTGCAGTTCTGTTTGGTGTCCCCAACAACTCAGGTTGCTTTAGACCCCAAAGAGAGAACACTTCTGGTCTCACATCAGCCCTTCTCTAGGGCCCAGGTAATGTTGATGAGTTTATTCCTTTAACTTTCTCCAGGCTTAGTTCTCGCTGAGTTGAGATTTGATGTAGTTTATTTCTAAGCCTAAAGCAAATGTAAATAAGCGTGAAAAAAGACTTCTTTTATTCCCAGATGAGCATTAAGATGACTGATTTGTCTGCCAAAAACCTATTGTTCTTCCAAAGTCTACAGTAAACAGCCCAAGCACATTTGCGAGCGTGTTCACAGGAGATGCTCTGATTATTGCTCGCAAGATTAAACCAGGACTAGATGAACACACAGCATCCAGTTTTATTCCTGTGCCATTTATCAACCATGACAGGCTTAGTCTATAGGCAGCCTAAATGGAGGTCAGAGCGTAGCAAGGACCCTGAAATCCAGAGTGACACTGCTAAGTGCCTCTGTACTAAGTGTCCAGTGTCAATACAACTCACTCTGGCATTAAGAGAGTCTGTTTGTTGGTAATTTCAGATGGCACGGAGCTGGGCAGACAAGTGTGTGAATGTAATGCAGACTTCTATACCAAATCATGATCAAAAGTAACAGCTGAGGTTTCTTAGGACTTTGGGAAATTGATCAGCACAGCTATAGCAGAATAGCTATCGCACTATAGCTATTCCACTAACACTCCCATGTGGACATGCTATTCTGGAATAATTACTCTGCTGGATTCTCTCCTTTCCCAAACCTGTGGAGCAAAAGTGTATGAATTAATACTGACTAAACAAGGAGTAATGGTCTCAAGTTGCAGTGGGGGAGGTTTAGGTTGGATATTAGGAAAAACTTTTTCACTAGGACGGTGGTGAAGCACTGGAATGGGTTACCTGGGGAGGTGGTAGAATCTCCTTCCTTAGAGGTTTTTAAGGTTAGGCCTTGGCTGGGATGATTTAGTTGCGAATTGGTCCTGCTTTGAGCAGCGGGTTGGACTAGATGACCTCCTGAGGTCCCTTCCAACCCTGATGTTCTATGAAATCAGATTTAGCTTCCTTATCTATGCTATGTATTTTATCGGTCACCTTCCCTGCTCACCACCACTTTTCCCTTCCATTGCCTGAAGGGACAGGGCAGCAGTGTTTGCTGAAGTAACTGAATGGAGCTCAGGGCCAGGAAACAATATAGAGGCACAGTCTGTGCAGAGACAACCCTGGATCCTAGTGACTCCCCTATGTTCTGTAAATTGCAAATCCCAGTTACTACCAACCCTCACAGGCAGCCCCGGGGCAAGATCCCACCCCTCATTGCAGCCCCTTTGTGCCACTCTGGAGGTAGAATGGTGCAGGATTGCTCCCTTGGAGAACTTCTGCAGTGCGCCACCTCCTGCAGTAACCTCACCCCCCCAACAGTGTGGCGGAGGGGACAGGGATGGCATAGGACAGGAGGGGGAGCATCTGGGACAATCCAGCTATTTTGAACTACAGAACAGCCCACTGGTGGCTGCGGGGAAGCAGTTGTAAATTAATCTAGCTCCAGGGGCTACTCTAATTTAGGCCAGGGACTTAATGCTGGTCCCTGGAACAGCCCAGAATCCCGGAGGTGTGAAATTCATGCACACACTGGGCTGGACTTCCTGTGAGGCACCACTTAGTATCTGGCCTGTTGTCTTTACATCAGATCTGATATTACCAGTCTATCAGCACTGCACAGGGCCTGTCTGTTGGGAACACCTTTGGGCTACATGAACTAATCGCAATGTTGAAGGGACCCTATCCAAAGATGGAATGCCATAAAGTGCCACAATACCTCAGTACTGTGTGCTTGGCCACTCAGCTTGTCCTTGCTTCTGCATATCGTTATTTTGTTTACAGAGCACAAAGTAATCAGTGGTTAAAGCAGGGGATTGAGACTCCTGCTGACTTAGTGTGGGACTTGGAGCAATTCTCTAGACCTCTCTGTGCCTCAATTTTCCCATAAGTAAAATGGGGAAGATTATCATTACTATGAAGAAAGAGGATCATACAGTGGTTAGAGCACTAGCTGGAACTTGGGAGAGTGGGGGATTCAATTTCTTGTTCTGCCAATGACTCCCTGTGTGACTGTGACCAAATCCTTTAGCCTGTCTGTGCCTCAGCTTCCCATCTGTACTATGGGGATAATAGCCCTGCCCTGGGAGGACAAACACATTAAAGACTGAGAGACACTCAGATACTAGGGTGATGGGGACCAGATAAGTACCTTAGACTGATACATGGCAGTGAGGGGAGGCATATTGTGAGGCTTAATTCATTTGCATTTGCAAAAGCCTTTGAATGCTTTGGATGAAAGGTGCTGGAGAATTGCCATGTGTTAGCTAATAATAATTGCTTCAACATGAGAAAAGCTGGAATCCTATAAATAGGCCGGCATCTTTCTAGAGGCCAGATCCTGTGCCCAATCTGTATAGGATTGTATAGAGAGCTACAGAGCTTGTGATTTTTCTTCCCAACTCCAAAAGTAGCCATACTCCAGCAAGGCTGGCAAAGGAAGGTCCAGCCAGTTCCATGCCTGGAGCCCCATCATCTGTTCCCCTCTAGCTAGGTCCATAGATGCTTTGGGCTAGGATTTAGAAAGCTGACACTTTCCTGTGCCACTTGTGCTCTTGGCTGTCAGACCCCATGACGTGAGGAGCAGCTGACAGCGGACTCCTTCTTAACTGCTGCTCCTCCTTGTATTCCATTCTGGGCAGAGAATGAGCTAGAATCAGGTCTCCGCAAACTGTGCAGAGAACAGATAGTGCTGGCTCCTCTTTGCAGAATTACAGACAAACCCCCAGCTTACCAAAAGAGTTATTGATCCCTTAGGGGGGTCTAAGTGGGCTACACCAGGGACCTTTCTCAGCTTGGTGAGGACTCTTAGCATAATCTGTGCCCATGCTTGCCTTTCATACCTGCTGAGTTTCACAGGTGCATTGTTCTGTGGCAGGAATCCAGAGATTGTTGAGCTGATTTGCATGCTAATGGCCACGGTGCCCTCTCAGGTATCTCTTAGTGCTGCTGGTGTCTGAGCTGAATAGAAGGTCTGCCGTTGCTTATGGATGCAGAGACCTTTTTTCCTACAGAGGATACAAGGAAGGCATTTCTCAGTTGTGGCCTCAGCACTGTTCTGAGTGGGAATATATTGTAATGCTAATATACCAGGCAGCTCACTTGGTTGGGCACACATACTAAGTGATCGTGGCATTCATATTAACACCGTTTGGTCCCCCGCATTCATGCCATGTCTAATAACACAACACCGCACTCAGATTGCACTTGACAAGTGAAATCATGGCCCCGCTGAAGTCAATAGGAATTTTGCCAATGACTTTATTGGAGGCAGGATTTCACCCTGTATGTTCAAAATGCTGTAGAGACGTTATCTCAGTAATCCTAGGTAAGTATCATTAGCCCCTTTTTACACAGGACGCACAGAAGCGTGAAGTGGCTTTCCAATTCTGCGCAGCACGTCAGCGGCGCAGCTGGGGTTAGAACCCCGAATTCTGCACTCTAACCAGTAGGCTGCAGTGCCTCTGTATCGCTGATTACAGTTTGCTCAGACAGGTTTTGGTGCCAGTTGCATTGGTTTTGCACTGTACAGACATTTCTGCTTTGGAACCTTAGCCCTTTGTGCTAGGCACTGGAGAAGCACACTAAGATCACTCGGAGGCATTCTGGTAATACAATTAATAACAGCAGCTTAGAACACCTGATTTTTTGTGCTTTAACCTGACAACAGAAGTGAGCTGGGACATGCCGACAGTCCCTTGATCGGTTTGTTATGATTCCTAATTTTGTTAAACTGCACCAAAAAAACACCCCACCTGAAGTGTTCTGGTTTCCCTTGTCTATCTTGTAAAAACACACACACAAATAAACAGACTCATTAGTTATACCAGATCAGACCCAATAAACCAAAGACAGCATAAATATAACAAACATTCATCAGCTTTCTCCGTGCAATCCCTGCCAGAGTCTCATAGCATCACTAGTTACCACCATCACCTATTCAGGAACCTTGGGTTTCTTTCACCTTCTTTTGCAGTATCAGGTGTGCATCACCTGCTGGGATCATCTTGGCATGACTCACTTAACCAACATTCTGCCACTCCTTGGGCACTGGTGGCACCTTGGTCTCTCCTGTCCTCTGCTGGGGCACACAACCATTTAGTCCCCTGAGGACTGAAATGCTTTGGTTTAACAAAAGTCTTGGGGCTCAGTATAAGGGTTTCTCAGTGAAATGTAATGGTCTATGACAGGGGTGGGCAAACTATGTCCCAGGGGCCACATCCAGCCCATCAGACATTTTAATCCTGCCCTTGAGCTCCCACTGGGGAGCAGGGTCCAGGGCTTGCCCAGTTCCGGCACTTCAGTCGGGGAGCGGGGTCAGGGGCTTGCCTGACTCCACACATATTGTGGCTCCGCACAGCTCTTGGAAGAAGCGGGAGGTCCCCCCTTCGGCTCCTGCACGTAGGGGCAGCCAGGAGGGTGCCACTCACTGCCCCTGCAGTTCCCATTGGCTGGGAACCATGGCCAATTGGAGATGCAGGGGCGGCACCAGCAGACAGGGCAGCATGCAGAGCTGCCTGGCCACGCCTCCATGTAGGAGCCAGAGAAGGGATATGCCGCTGCTCCTGAGAGCTGCTTGAGATAAGCGCCACCTGGAGCCTGCACCCCTGACTTCCTCCCATGCCTCAACTCCCTGCCCTAGCCCTGATCCCCCTCCAAACCCCATGGTCCCAGCCTGGAGCACCCTCCTACACCCCAAACCCTCATTCCCAGCCTCAACCGAGAGCCCACACACCCAGCCAGAGTCCTCCCCCCCTGCACCCCCTACCCCAGCCTGGAGCCCCCTCCCGTGCACTGAACTCCTCATTTCTGGACCCACCACAGAGCCCACACCCCCAGCCAGAGCCTGCACCCCCTCCCACACCCCAACACCCAATTTCATGAACATTCATAGCCCGCCATACAATTTCCATACCCAGATGTAGCCCTCAGGCCAAAATGTTTGTCCACCCGGGTCTATGATATACAGGTGGTCAGATTAGAGGATCTAATGATCCCTTCTGGCCTTAAACTATATAAAACTATGAAATATCAGGTAGCGGATGGCAGGTTAGACTCTGCAGTGTGCCTGGAAGCTCAGCTGTTTATTCACTCTCTGCGTGACAAGGTGGATGAGGTAATATATTTTATTGGACCAACTCTGTGTGGCTTGAAAGCTTGTCTCTCTCTCCAACAAAAATATCTCACCACCTTGTCTCTCTAATATCCTGGGACCAACGTGGCTACAGCTACAGTGGATATTTGCTGGGTAAAATTCATCCGCAGTGCAAATAGACAGCACAAGATTTTTTTCACGTTTCAGGGAATTACCTGAAAAGTTCTCCCATTTAGTTGTTAATGATTAGTCCGGAAAGCAGGAAAAATCTTAAACAAAATGGTTAAAGTACATTTTGTCCCATGATCATCTGAAGGTGAGTTCAGAAACCAACCAAAAACTAGCAGAAATGTGCTGGTATTTATTGATTTGTTTTTTTATTTTGTAATCTGATTTTGTTAAATCAAAAGTGAATCAAGTGATATCTGCGGGCTAGTGATATTATTTAAATGATTATAGTCTAGTGATGCCTACTTGAAAAGTAGCATGAGAGTGCATTAGGCCTGGATAATTTACAGAGACCCACAAAATGATTCATGAAGCTCTTATGTGAAATCTGAGGTCACAGTGAATTGTTACTTTAAATTAATGGTTTAATCGGTTGGAGATAGCTGTTAGTGAAGTTGGATTTTAAAGTTATTAGATAAATATCTGAGAGCTGCCACTGCTGTGCATTTATGTTATAGCATTGCATTTTAAAAGGCTCAGTACTGCAAGGTGCTCAGAGCCCTCAAAATCTCCACGTATGTCTACACTCCGACAGTGAGCCTCCCAGCCTGGGTCCACAGATCAGTGCTAGCTGGTCTCATGCTAGCATGCTAAAAATAGTTGTGTAGATGGTGCTCTGAACCGCCTCCTCCCAGCCCCGAAGTTATAGAATCCAAGCTCCAGCCTGAGCTGCATCATCAATACTGCTGTTTTCAGTGTGCTAGCACAAGCCCCACTACCACAAGTCAGTGGCATTGGGCTAGGAGATTAATTCTCAGATGCAGAATAGACATGGCCACACTCATGTCAACAGAAGTGGAAGGCCTTCAGTGTCTCTCAGGATTGAGCCCCTCTGCTGGTCTAGAGCTCAAATTCGGATGATATGTCTAACGGGATTTTCACTTTTAACTCTCCTCATAATCCCTAGCCAAAATGAAAGTTCTTCTCTCAATGCTTATTAAAGCCCCAAATTTATTTCTCATTATTAAATCATGAAATTGGCCAAAAATGTTTATATTAAGTGAAAGGAAGAGAGATTTGTGAGAAAATTAAAGTCTCTCTGAGGAATTGAAGAATAATCCCCAAAGGTAAAGGAAGATGTGGTTGTTAAACCGATAAGCAAATGGATATAAAAGCTACAAAAAAGAAGTAAAGAGCCACAGATGTTTAATGTTTTGCCAAAAAGGATTAAACAACTAAAAATTAATCATTTCAATATTTAGATGACAATTTGGGGGCAGCAGCATCCAGTGGATATTAAACTTGTACTGGCTCTGCCACTGATTCCCTGTGTGACCTTGAGCAACTCACTTCACCTCTCAGTTTCCCCATCTGTAAATTTGGGATAATGAGACTTATCAACTTTTCTGAAATGCATTTGGATCCATAGATTTAAAAGTGTTAACTATAATTTTTATTGGCTGGGAATGTGGATAAGGCACCCAAATACTACTGAAAATCAATGAGGCTTGGGTGCCTCATTCCCACAGGTCCCAACCATTCTTATTAAGTGAAATTAAATACGGTACAGAAGAGCTGGGCATAAGCCATGGGATATGAATCTTCAGCCAAACTTTCTCTGGGTTTTGGGATGTTTGCATCCAGAGTACTGGTTCATCTTTAAAATGGGTCAGAATAATGAAATAAGGATTAAATTGGTCTTTCACCCAGCATGAATTTATTACCGATGAATGGTGCAGGACTAATGCCCTGTTGAGTGAAGCCTACTTCCATTCACAGAATAGCTAGATTATATGTAAGCAGCAGTGCAACCTTCCCCCATATTTTCCCACCAACAAGGTCCTCAACCATTATTAAAGGACATGTGAAGAGGTGATTTTAATTCCCATAACCTGTTTGGTCCTTGAGTTCTCTGCTAAGCCTGTCAGCGAAGGGTTGCACTTAGTGCCGGGTGTGGTTTTGTGATGTGGATACCTGTCTACTAGGGACTGGACTGCAACCCACCACACTCTTTTCACATGGACCATGAGACAGCCAACAGATAAGCACTTTCAATCACTACTAGGTTGGGCTGATTTCAAACTGGCAGATAGAGGTGAAAGACTATATCCCATTAACAATTCTCAGAGTTATGTAGTCCCCATTAAAGTAGACTTGTATTTAGCCCAGGGAATGCATTAGTCATAATCTCACACTCACAGTCTTGACCCAGTAGAGGTCAACAAGGAAATCTATTATGTCCAGTTGAATCTGTAACTCTAGAATACAGCAATTTAAATGAATTTGGTATCAAAATGCCATCTGATGGCACAAGTTATGAGCTAAGGTACATTCTTACTCTCTGTGTACTAGTGATTGAATAGCTTAGGTAACCAATGCAAAAACATGGGGGTTGTTAGAAGAAGACTGCATATTCTGAATGCGTCTGGGTTCTTTATCTTACTAAAACAGATGAAGAGGTGGGAAGCAAAGCAAACAGAGACAAAGTACTCTTAGGAATGTATAAAAGGAAGCAAATAAGCCATTCAGAGGAATGCAGATAAGTGTTTCTTCTCTGTTAAAGAGAAAACCAGCCCTGTGAAAGCTGTGTGTATATTTTGGAGTGTTGATAGCATGGCTTCTAACACTGCACATTGCCATGGTAACAAATCCATGGCTCTGACTTCATGGATATGACACACACCTAAAGTTCAGGGTGACACTGGGGATACAACTCAGACCATGTGAAAGCACAGGCTCATACTGTGACAGCAACTGTGGAACTGATCGGACACTGACAGGATAGTAACCTTTTGTAACCCTGAATGAGGATGGGTGACTGGGACCAGGAAATCGATATACTTCTTACCAGCCTTTTTTTATTACAGTTGCAAACCCAATATTTTATTTTAAAAGCCTTCCTGCATGAAGGCCCAGCAATGAGCAGAGGTGGGGAATCAGAGAAAGAGGCTGAACCAAATGGTGGGAATATGCAGGACCAGTTCTGAACTAGCTTAATGCAGCTCTTAACCTTGTAACAGATACCTACATGCTGTGTTGACAGCTACTGTTACAGCAGAATGCTCTGAAAATGATCAGGCTTGGGCTCGTTGTGATCTCTGGTGTGGAGTTTCACTGTGGAGGAGCAACTGCTGATATTGCTCTGTCCCAAGAGTTTTGCCCTCAGATCAGTTATATTATTACTTGTATTATACCAACAGCACGGTACGTGCTTTAAGATAGGTAGGATGATAAAGCTACTATCCCAAAGAGATTACAATAGATCTGATATAATTAGCTGGCCCCCATCACTGCAATACCTGAATGCTGCACATCTTTAATGTATTTGCCCTCACAATGATCCTGTGAAGAAGGGAAGTGGTATTATCCCCATTTTAAGACTAGAGAAACAGGCACAATGTGTTCAATTGTCTTGGTGGGCTATGGATGGGTGCCTATTTGTAACAGTAGTATTGTGCTGGTGATGCTGGAAAGGTGCAGAGCTGCTGATGCCTCATGGAAAGATTTTGACCCATTTAATGTCACCATCCTTGATGTAACTCTGCTGACAAATTTCCTCCACTGATTACGTGTAGCAGAGGTGAAATCTCTCATTTTAGACAGTTTCTATTTCTTATCGTTTAGCATCACTGAGGATGTTTGTGGGAAATCAGGAAGATTTGTTGCCAACAAGTTTATCCAGTGCTGCTGCTTTATCCTTTATGTGTCTTATCATACTCTCTTGTGACATCATGGCCAGTCACATGCAGAGAAGAGCCATGACCAAGGTATTAAGCAGCAGAAACAGACCAACTTGTAAATGATAGCTGAGCTTTTCTGCAAGTCTCTGTAAGTACAGGTCTGTCACAACTTACGCGTATTTAACATGCGCGATTTCAGCTTTACGCTGTAGGGCCAGAGTCTGGGGGCATGGCCTAAAGCAGAAGAGGCGTGGCCTCAAGATTTAAGGTCCTGGGGCACCAGCTGTGGCAGGGAGTCCCAGGGCCTTTAAATCACTCAAGGGGCTCCCAGCTGCAGAGGTGGCTGGTAGCCCCTGAGGTGAACTAAAGGGCCTGAGGCTCCAGCCACCGTGCAGCTCCGGGCCCTTTAGATGCCAGCCCCAGCCCAGCTGCCAAAGCTGCAGGTGGGATTTAAACGGCTCCTCCGGGCTCCCCACCGCGGCGGGAAGCCCGGTGGAGCCCTTTAAATCCCTCCCGCAGCTTTGGCAGCAGAGCTGGGGCCGGCATTTAAAGGGCTCCTCCGGGCTCCCCGCCGCACTTTAAATGCCGCCCCAGCCCGGCCGCCGGAGCTGCAGGCGGGATTTAAAGGGCTTGGGGATGTAACTCTGAGTATACGCATTTTTCGCTTTACGCGCTAACCGCAGAATACAACCCCCACGTAAGATAAGACTTCCCTGTATTAGGTGAAAGGTGGGGTGGAAAGGCAGTGCAATATTTAAAATAGGACCTTTATCCAAACTGCCTGTGGATTAGGTTTCAGATTTGTGGAACAAAAATCCACCCTGTAGCTCTTTTTTCCCCTTTTGTTTAGTCTCTCATTTATATTTTTTTCTAAATTTGGAATACAATATCAATGAGCTAGCAATAACTTTTTGTCCATAGAATACTTTTTTCTGTTTCCCTGGGGCAACAGCAGCAGTGTATTGTACAATTATATTTATGGCAGGGCACGTCTGTATTGGTTACAGATGGGTGTGAGTGCACAATTTGGATCTGGAGCTAAGTGTCCCTCTAGCTTAAGGGGGTTCAGCTCCCAGACTCTATTTTGGCCCCGGCTGCAGCATGTCCACACAGCTTTTTCAAATAATTTTCCAAAGAAGGAGTGTGATGATGGAAAGCCACAGCCACATGCTACTGTGTCACAGCCTGACGAAGCAACATGAGTGTGGGATGTCCTGGGGTTATGCCACGCTGATGGGATGCCCCCCGCCTGTTGTCACCATGGTGCAGCATGAGGCTGTGATGTCAGTGTGAGGATTAGGGTTACCAACATTGTATTTCAAAAATAAAGGACCCTTTTCTTACCACCCCACCTCATCATCATCAATAACAATAGTAATAATGAATAATCAGCAGGACTCACCTACCTGCGCCGGGGGTATTTCTTGCTGCATGTTGCAGGGTTGTACAGACATGATGCAACACAGCAGCTTGGTGTCTCCCTGTCATTCTGTGATGTCACCCCGTCTGACTGTGATGTCATGAGGTGTGAAGTCACTGCAGCCCTGTGATGCTGCCCCATTCACGCGGGGGCGGTCTGGGCCGGAGGGAGGGGGGACGAGGATGCCCCAAACAGGACTTCCAGGCCAGGGAAGCGCAATGCATGCTGGGCTACGCAGACTGGCTCCAGCTAGGCCCCGAAGCCTCACCGTCTCCATGGTAACCTCCCTTGTAGCCCTCCTCCCCACCCGCCCGTTGCTCACCTGACCCGCGCAGCTGGCGCTCACGTGATGTTTGGTTGCCGAGAAGCTGTTTCCGGGTCAGGCCTCAGTGCAGGACGCGGCGGCTGGGCGGGGGAAGAGCGGGGCCGGGTGAGACCGGGGGGCGAGATTGGGAAGCCGGGACCTGCGCGTCCCAGCCCCCTGGGGGGCAGGGGTGTGGGGCTGGGGGCCCCATGGCGCTGGGGCTCTGAGTGGCCGAGCCGTCAGGGGCCTCCTCGGAGCGGGCGGGGGCTGCTCTGCCCTGCCCTGCCCAGGGCACTGCGCCCCAGGTGTCCCCTGGGCTCCTGAGAGGTGGGGGGAGGGCACTGGCTGCACGACCCTGCGGGAGAGGGGTCGCTGCCCCCGGGTCCTCAGGCGGGCTGAGTGCCTGCTGCACCCTGGGTGCTTGGTCCTGATGGCTGGGGAGGGGGAATGCGGAGTGACTCTGGATCCTTGGGCGCTTAGGATGAGCCGGGGCCCAGGGGACCTGGGCGGTTTGTGAGAGAAACAGAGGGAAGGCTTTTCGTCGGCCCTTCCGTGAAACTAGCCCTTAATGCCCGCATGCACCTTGAGAGTTCAAATATAATCCAGTTTCATTTAGATGCATCTTTGATTTTTTTCCCCCCGCCCCGAGGCTGAGCACCACTAGGCAAGTGCAGGAATGTCCTAGATATTGACTTGTTTTCACTACCTCATGGAGAAGAAAAAGTGATGCATGTAATCAAAAAAAAAAAAAAAAAAGGTATAAGGTTCAGTTAAACTCAGCTGTGTATTAACTTACCGGTTTTGGCTGTACCTAATATGTGCTGTAATAATTTGCACTTCTTGCAGCTTAGAAATGGAAATATGAGACAGGAAGGAAACTCGAAAGGTCATCTAGTCCATTTCCTGCACCCCCCTGGCTGAGGCAGGGTTAAGTATATCTGGACCATCCCTGACAGGTGTTTGTCTAACCAGTTCATAAAACCCTCAAAAGGATATGAATTCCACCACCTCCCTTGGTAACCTGTTTAAGCAACAAACTTTTGAACTATAAGAATAGTTCATCTTAATATCCAACCTACATCTCCCTTGCTGCAAACTAAGGTGACTACTTGTTCTAGCCTTGGTGAACACAGAAAAAAATTGATCACCATTCTCTTTATAGTAACCTTTTATGTATTTGAAAACTCAGCCTTCAGTTAAACTAAACATGCCCATTTCTCTTCAACTTTTCCTCATGGATCATGTTTTCTAAACCTCTTATCACTTCTGTTGCTCTCTTCTGCACTCTCTCCAATTTGTCCACATCTTCCTTAAAGTGTACTGCACCAGACTGGACATGGTACTCCAACTGGGGTCTCACCAGTGCACCTGTTGTATCTTATATGATATTCTTGTTAATACATCTCAGAATGACATTTGCCTTTTTTTCGCACAACAGCATCACACTGTAGAGACTCATTCAATTTGTGATCCAATATAACCACCAAATTCTCTTCTGTAATACTGCTGCCTAGCCAGTTATTTCCTATGGTATTTTATCTTTGTGCATTTGAGTTGTCCACTTGAAGTGCAGTACTTTGCACTTGTCCTTCCTGAATATCATCTTATTGATTTCAGGCCAATTCTCCAGTTTATCAATCTAAATTTGAATTTTAATCTTGTCTTTCAAATTCTTCCACCTTGGTGTCATCTGCAACCTTTATAAACATACTCTCCACTCCTTCATCCAAATTGCTAATGAAAGTATTGAGTAGTGCCAGACAGGACAGACCTCTGAAGGGCCCCACTTGATATAACTTGCCACTTTTACAGTGAACTATGATAGCTACTTGGCCTTTCAACCATTTATCACCCACCCTTATAGTAATTTCATCTAGACCATTTTTTCTGAGCTTACTTCTGAGAATTTCATGTGGGACTGCACCAAGAACCTTACTGAGGTCCATATATATATATATCACTTCTACTGCTTTCCCCCATGCATTAGGCTGGTTGCAGAGGCAAAGAAAGAAATTACATAGGTTTGACATGATTTGTTCTTGGCAAATCCAGTTGGCTATTATCATCGTGTTTTTATTCTCTGGGTTTGAACACCTTGCTTGTTGCTTCTTCCCTCCAAAGATTTCAATATACTTTATAACATTTAACTAAAGAAACCTGTGTGCCTTAGATCATTGGAAATGAAAGCATAAAAGTCTGATATACATTTCGCTTCCCTTGGTTTGTCTCTTTTTGTATTTCCTTGGCTGGGATGAGTCAGTTTCACTCTGGTTACTAGTCAGTTTCACCTTCTGGTTCTCTTACATTTAGCATATAGTTATTGATTGAGTTAACAACAAACACTTTAAAGCAGGGGTAGGCAACCTATGGCACGCTTGCCAAAGACAGTAGGTGAGCTGATTTTAAGTGGCACACTCACTGCCTGGGTCCAGGCTCTGCATTTTAATTTAATTTTAAGTGAAGAGTCTTAAACATTTTAAAAACTTCATTTACTTTACTTACAAGAATAGTTTAGCTATATATTATAGACTTATAGAAAGAGACCTTCTAAAAACGTTAAAATGTATTACTGGCATTCAAAACCTTAAATTAGAGTGAGTAAATGTAGTCTCAGCATACTACTTCTGAAAGGTTGCCGATCTCGGCTTTAGAGGAAGGTTTAAATCCAGAAAACCCTTTTCATTGACATTTTAAAAATATCGTGGGTACCTTTTCAGAGTAGATTTTGTAGTTATTTCCACATTAACACTTAAAAAAAATCTTAATTTTGGATCTAAAACTAGATGTCCTTTTAGTCAGCTGTGTGAAAATGCTACAGTGCAAATTATCATGTCATGCCACTGTATGTGTGAAACATGCTTTGAAAATACCATACGCTGTCCTTGCATTTTCTGTTAACCCTTTATTATTAACCTTGAATATTTTGCCTTATTGATGCATACTTGCATGGTAGAACAGTAGTGCAACTTTGGAAAATGCATCTAGAATGATTATGACTAGTGTTAACTGTTCAGGAATGGAATCGAATGGAATTGGAATTGGGAAAGATGCTTTTTGAATTGGGAAAGTTATGCAGACCCTAAGCTTGCTATCCTCTGGAGACAAAATTAGTTTGCTTAGCTAAAAATTCAGTGTGAAATATTTCTGATGTTTTCTTTTCCAGTGTTGTATTGAGGTGACTTTCTCATGTGGAATTTACCAACTGATGTTAGCTCAGTGCATGAACAGTGGTGGAGTTGACTAAAAAGCAAAGTAAAGGAGATAGAGCTTTATGGGTGAGTGAGTTTCTTTTGTTTAAAAACTTAGAATTTTAAATGGTCCATCACAGAAGGTTTGAATGCATATTTGGAAGTAAATAGCTGTCTCTTCTGTGTAACTGAGCTACAAGTGTATGTTAAGATCAGGGCATTTCAGCGCAAAGCCTTGATTGTTAGCATGTATCATCCCTGCAGCGTATTGTACATTTCAGCATGAAATGTATGTTTTGTGAGAGAGGGACCCTTCCTTGAGTGTTGCCATTCACAAATAATACACATTGCATCACTGAAATGAAGCTTCCTCAGGGGAAGGAGTGTGCACCCCATGGGTAATCAGCCTTATGTGGTGAGAGAGTACTTAAAAAGAAAAAGTGGCTGAGAACAAAATGGCAAACTCTTATAAAAATGCCATGGGGGCTTTAATGTCCACACAAATGGAATTCCAGGAGAAGATACTTTTATTCCCATTATACGTTGTGTTGTACTGTGTACGAAAATCTTTCCCAGAGAGTAGTTATCAGTGGTTCGTAGACATACTGAAAGGGCATAACAAGTGGGGTACTGCAGAGATTGGTTCTGCGTCCGGTTCTGTTCAATACCTTCATCAATGATTTAGATAATGCATCGGGCAGAGGTGAGCAAACTACGGTCCACATCCGGCCCATGGGACTATCCTGTGTGCCCTTGAGCCCTCAGCCACAAAGCCTAGCTCCCAGCCCCACTCCTACTGTTCCCCCTTCCCCGCAGCCTCAGTTCGCCATGCTTCCAATGCTCTGGGCAATAGGGCTGCGAGCTCCTGCCGGGCAGCGTGGCTGCCAGTCCTGGTGCTCTGAGTGGCATGGTTAGGAGGCAGGGAGCAGAGGGGTTGGATAAGGAGCAGGGGGTCCAGGGGCACAGTCAGGGGACAGGGAGCAGGGGGTGGTTGGATAGGCGTCGGAGTCCAAGGGGACCTGTCAGGGGACAGGGGTGTGGATAGGGGTTGGTGTCCCGTGGGGGGTAGACAAGGAGCAGGGGGGTTGGATGGGTCAGAAGTTCAGAGGAGGGCAGTCAGGGGTGTGGGCCAGGCTGTTTGGGGAGAGACAGCCTTCACTACCCAGCCCTCCATACAGTTTCGGAATCATAATGTGACCCTCAGGCCAAAAAGTTTGCCCACCCCTGGCATTGAGAGTTCACTTGTAAAGTTTGTGGATGATACAAAGCTGTGAGGGGTTGTAAGTGCTTTGGAGGATAGGATTAAAATTCAAAATGATCTGGACAAACTGGAGAAATGGTCTGAAGTAAATAGGATGAAATTCAACAAGGACAAATGCAAAGTACTCCGCTTAGGAAGGAACAATCAGTTGCACACATACAAAATGGGAAATGACGCCTAGGAAGGAGTACTGCGGAAAGGGATCTGGGGGTCATAGTGGATCACAAGCTAAATATGAGTCAACAGTGTAAGGCTATCACAAAAAAAGCAAACATCATTCTGGGATGTATTAGTAGGAGTATTGTAAGCAAGACACTAAAAGTAATTTTACCACTCTACTCAACGCGGACTATGCCTCAGTTGGAGTATTGTGTCCACTTCTGGGCACCACATTCCAGGAAGGATGTGGACAATTTGGGGAAAGTCCAGAGAAGAGCAACAAAAATGATTAAAGGTCTAGAAAACATGACCTATGCAGGAAGATTGAAAAAAAATGGGTTTGTTTAGTCTGGAAAAGAGAAGACTGAGAGGGGACACAACAGTTTTCAAGTACATAAAAAGTTGTTACAAGGAGAAGAAAATTGTTCTGAACCTCTGAGAATAGGACAAGAAGCAATGGGCTTAAATTGCAGCAAGGGAGGTTTAGGTTGGACATTAGGAAAAACTTCCTAAATGTCAGAGTGGGTAAGCACTGGAATAAATTGCCTAGAGAGTGGTGGAATCTCCATCATTGGTGATTTTTAAGAGGAGATTGGACAAACACCTGTTAGGAATGGTCTAGATCAGTTTTTCCCAAACTTGGGGCACCGCTTGTATAGGAAAAGCCCCTGGCAGGATGGGACAGTTTGTTTACCTGCCGCGTCCGCAGGTCCGGCTGATCGCGGCTCCCACTGGCCGCCGTTTGCTGCTCCAGGCCAATGGGAGCTGCTGGAAGCGGCGCGGGCCGAGGGACCTACTGACCGCCACTTTCAGCAGCTCCCATTGGCCTGGAGCAGCGAACCGCGGCCAGTGGGAGCCGCGATTGGCCGAACCTGCTGATGCGGCAGGTAAACAAACCGGCCTGGCCTGCCAGGGGCTTTCTCTACACAAGCGGCGGAAAAAGCTTGGGGAAACTCTGGTCTAGATAATACTTAGTCCTTCCTTGAGTGCAGGGGATTGGACTGGATGACCTCCTGAGGTCCCTTCCAATTCTATGATTCTGTGTAGCACAAGGCTTCTGAATCCCTACCTACCAAGCATAACTTATCTTTTATAGAATGGTGGTGGTAGGTTTGAGTCGTCTTACTCTTTGATAATTAATTCCTTTGTGATAGAGGTACTCGTGCAGTTTGTGACCAGAGATTAATCATCCAAGGAAAAGCAAAGTCACGGTCTCCAAGCAGATTGTTCACAGCAGAGGGAAATCTATGCAGCAGATGTTTTTCCTTTTTCTTTCATAATCTGCCATTCATCTCCACCTATAGTGGATCAAAGGAAGAGTTGATTGCAGTGGAGATGGGACATAGACACAGTCTTCTGGGTAGGTAGAGGGAAGGCAGATTCTTGGAGCCGCTAGATTGATGAAGAGAAATGTACAAGCTTGAGTTGACCTTTCTGTTGGTAATAGAAAATAGTTAATTATTTATACCTTAGTTGGAAAACTCAGACACCAACGGCCCAATATTGACCTCATTTATGCTTGTTCGACTGCATTTCAGGGAATTTAGGAGAATAATTTTAGGCAGCTTTTATATGAGAAGATTTCTTTTGGGGGGAACTTAATAGCCCTGGTCCTGAAAACGTAATAACAACACCTAGTCCTTATTGTTTTTCATAAATAGATCTCAAAATGCTTTAAAAAGGAGCTCAGTATCATTTCTCCATTTTTTATAATTAGGGAAACTGAGGCACAGGAAGATGAAGTGACTTGCCCAAGTTCTTCGAGAGGCAGAGCCAGGAGTGGAACCCAGATCTCCTGAGTTCCCATCCAGTGCTCTAAATGCTAGACTACAGTGTCCTGACGTAGTTTATCAAGTTGACTTTAGGCAGTGCCATATTCTTTGTTTGATTTGCCTTTTTTGGCAATCAGTACAGCTGGCTAATTGTTTTTTGGTTAAGTTTAGCCAGAATGGAAACTTGCAGTTGCTCAGCTTTTTCCTCACCCTGCATGCAGTTATGAGAAGCATTTGCACACTCTTTGAAAGGATGGGATGGCAGTGTTTTTTTACAGAGGCAAAGTCCTGAAACAAACAGGATGGCCTCGGAGACTGTAGAGAGGAGAACAATCCTTAGCACTTCTGTATTGTTCAACATCTTCAAACCGCTAAGTCACTGTAGACCTGTGCCCTGGGCTGTTAAAATCACGTCTTTCTGGATTTTTCCTCATCCAAGATGCCTTGCAGGCTACATTGTAGGATGCGGAGGCTGTATTAAGCCCTTGTGCTGTGCAGTTCCCTTGACTTAATGAAACACAATTTCTTTTTATCATAAATATTACGAAATGTTCAGAGCCCTGGGTAAGAAATTAGGACAGATGAGCTAACTTCTATCTGGGGTACATGTAGAATGCCAGTCACCATAGTATCTAGGCACTGAGTAACTGCCAGCCAACATTTGATACTGTTCTGTAAAGGTCAGCAAACCGCAATACACAAAGCCCTTTGATTTGGCATATAAAGAGCCTCTGCTTTGTAATTTCCATGTTACCTTGCTTCATGTGGTGCATAAATACCCAAGTGACATGCATCTTCGAAATACGTTAGGGAGTTGCAAAATTGAACTAGCAAGCTTTTTTTTTATGGCTGGCCGAGCAATTTCTTCATGTGTTTGTGCTGTTGATTCATGGCACAGTCTTAACATCCTAATCTAAAGCCTATATCTTTCCCTCCTTTTTCCATGCCTAGGTAGCAGTCCCAGTTTAACACCTTTGGAAATGGTCAGCTGGAAAAGGCTGATGTTCTTTTTCACGCTAAATCTTGCTGTGAATGAGGCATTGTTGTCTATAATGATGGGTGCCCCAGACATACCTAAGATAAATAGTTTGAGTTAGAGCCTGTACCCTATGGTTCTGATCTAAGCTATGCCAGAGTCCTGTGACTGTGAGCAAGTCACACACCTCTCTGCCTTAGTTTCCCCATCTCTAAAATGGAAGTAACACTTACGTGCCTTACAAGAGCATTACGAGGATTCATTAATGTTTGTGAAGTACCCTGCAATCCTTGTGGGGGAAAAAAGAGCTATGTCAGTGCAAGATATTGTTATGATGACAATGGCATCTCAATTGTAATTTAGGATTTTATAGTTTTGTCATGGGCATGATTGTATTAATCTTGTTGGAATTCTAACTACTGTGTTTTATGGTCTTAAATAATAGCTATGCGTTGTTTCTCTGGGTGTGTAATAACTATCTTATGCGGATTAATGATTATAATATTTACATAGTGCCATTCATTCTGACACATCCTAATGCATTTTAAGAACTATATGCGTGTGGCATCACTGAAATGCAGCCACTTCTTGGGTGGAGCATGTCAGCCACGCAGACAGCATGCCACATAACTTTGAGGCTGGGAATTTTAGCCAATGACCCTGAGAAAGAGCTTTAAATTAAGTTCCATAGCTTCTTAAATGTCCACACAGAGCAGCAGGATTTTAATTTTTATGGTCTTGTTTCAAACATCCCTGCACAGTAAACTTCATGGAAGTCAGTGTTATCCCCTTCGAAGCAATGAAGGGCTGAGTTGACTCTGTCAGGATTCAAACTTGTTGATCCAGGGAATCTGGGAAGTGTTCACGGTTACTCATAAGATCAGTAAGCAGACTTTTTTTGCTGTGGGTCACTGTCTTGAGGAAGTGCCTGGTAGTATTTCAGGGTACTTGTGCTTGGAGGAGTAAAATATATGGTAGTATACTCTGTTTTGTGCCAAGTGTCCTTAGCTTTTTAAAAAAATTGTCCGTTACTTAAGGAAGTGTAGCATACGATTCACTGCAGCCTGCTGGAGATGAGCTGATGAGCAGTGGATTGTGTATATTATCGATTGTTTTCTGCATTAACTGTAGAATTCCAAGAAGGGAACATGGACCAGCCCAGCGGAAGGAGTTTCATGCAAGTTCTTTGTGAGAAATACAGCCCTGAGAACTTCCCATATCGTCGAGGTCCTGGAATGGGGGTGCATGTCCCAGCAACGCCACAGGGATCACCTATGAAAGGTAGGGTTCCTACTGGCTCTGTGCATACAGGGGCTTGAAGGCAGGATCATTTCATCCCATAGCTCAGGGGTTCTCAACCTTTTTCTTTTTGAACCTCCCCCCCATACCACATGCTATAAAAACTCCCCGGCCCAGCTGTACCATGACAGCTGTTTGTCTGTATGTAAAAGCCAGGGCCAGCATTAGGGAGAAGCAAGAAGGGCAATTGCCGGGGGCCCCACACCAAAGAGGGCTCCGCAAATCTCAGTTGCTCAGGCTTTGTCTTCAGTGCCAGGGGCTGGTGCCCCAGGCTGCAGTTCTGTGTGGCAGTGCTTTAGCTTCCTGCCCTGAGCTCTAGCGAATCTAACGCTGGCCATGTTTGGCAGACTCCCTGGAAACCTGCTTGCAGCCCCCCAGACTCCTGGTTGAGAACCAAGCTTTTACTCATCCAGGAGGAAAAATCCTACTGAATTACCAAACCAAATAATCACACTTGTGTTGCTGTATGGCTTGTATCAGAATATGTACACTTCAGTAGGGCTCCTAATCCCCAGGTAGCATCAGGGCACCGTATAGACACACACAGCTAGCCTGGCATTGTCCGCAGCAGCCACTTGAAATTGAACAGGCTTACAGGATTGGATCAAAGGTGCTGGGGCAAGTTTCTAGGCATGAACCTGGGAGCCAAGAACTTTTGAGTTGTTGTCCCAGCCCTGCCTGTCCTCTCTGGCTTTGGGAATATTACTTCACCTCCATTTCCTCATCTGTGAAATGCGAACTCCTGCTCATTTCGGTTGCCCAGAGGTTAATTAAAGCTCTTAATTACTGGCAAGGGGATAGTTGCTGAAAAATTAGTTTAACTCTCCCCACCCCACTCTACTGCCAGCTGGAAAGAATCATGGCCCAAGGTTCTCCTGGCAGTAAAGTAAAGCCCTGTACAGAGCTGAGATCCAGGGAGGTAAACCCTGCCCAGCTTGTCCCCTTTTCAGTAATTCTTCAGTGGCTGCAGCAATGTGTATTTGGCACAGGTGTCTTAAACATTTTAAATTACTCTGGATTGCACCCAGCACAGCTGTTATGTATTTTCTGGGCCCAATCCAGTAACATGCAGAGTGCCTTCAGCTCTGATTTGAAGTCTATAACAGTCAAGGGGATTAGCATATCACAGGTTTGGGCCCTTGGTCAAGCAGAATCACAGTGACTTCAGTCTTTTATGCCATGTTGGGTTGCTTTCCTATTTACTTTGGGATGCCTGTTGGATGCAAATATCATGTCTGCTAAGACACATTGCACCAGCACTCTAAAGAAATGCCCTTTTCTTGCCCAATATCCTAACTGCCTTGGGGATGATCCAGAGATGCATGTCCTCTGGTATAGGCATTCTGTTACACATACACACACACCTACCTACACACACCTCCCAGGATCCATAAGACGAAAAATCCCTATATCCAGAGTCTTTATCTAGAACTGGGTCAACTTTGCCACCTTTTTCTAATCTTTCCCCACACTCTGAGAGATTTGAATTTGGTTCACTTTTTATTCAAACAATTTATGGTTTGGGAATTAGCAAGCCGGAGGCACTATGTATTTGTTAATCTCTTGCCCATCTCTATTTGAGACTACAGTTTAAATTCCCATCAGGTTGGTTTGTATCATAAGCAGCCCCAAAGGGGGAAAATAAGGAAATTGACTGGGCAAAAATGACAATAACTGGGTTTGACAGAAGAGAACAAAAGTGAGAGAATTCAGTCAAGGACAAAATGTACCATATGTCACCCAAAGTTAACCTCAGCAGAGAATCACCTAAACAAAATTTTCAGTGTGCCCTCTTTTATGTATATATAGATAGATACCTACAGAAGCTAACAAGAGGGTCCCTGTCTATATATTCTAGGCCCCCCTGACATAACTTAAAAATAAATTACAAATATTACCATAATTACAGCAGTATAATTTAGTATAACTTACCATCAATGAGCTAAGTAACTTCAAATCGCCTTCCGATAATCCCCTACTCTTACAGTTCTTCTCTTGTCCAGTAACTGTCAAATACCAGGAGGGAGAAGGGAGTAGGGGAAAGAGATTTTTATGAAGATAATCTCTTAGTTTGTGCATATGATCAGTAGATCTCAAAGTGCTTATCAGAGTGGGTAAGAAAAAAGATTATATTACATTTGACATTTGTAAGATAAGATACATTTCATCCACATGCTGAATTGCCCTGTTGAAATAGCTTATTGTTATAAACCAAACATTTTTAGAGAGAATTCTTGGCAGTGGAAATTCCACCATGAGAGGCAGCATAATGTAAAAAGAACAGGAGTACTTGTGGCACCTTAGAGACTGACAAATTTATTTGAGCGTAAGCTTTTGTGGGCTACTGCCACTTCATCGGATGCATAGAATGGAACATATAAGAAGAGCGTATATATATATATACATACAGAGAAGATGCCATACCAGCTAATTAATTAAGATGACCTGTTATCACCAGGAAAAAAAAAAACTTTTGTAGTGATAATCAAGATGGTTAATTACAGACAGTTGACAAGAGGTGTAAGGACAGTTATATGGAAAAAGATTCAAGTAGTGTAAAGACTCAGCCATTCCCAGTCTCTATTCAAGCCAGAGTTAATGGTATCTAATCATAATGTAGTAGTCACAACACAGAACTGGAAGTCAGTTTCTATTCCTGACTCTGCTTCTGACCTTTGTGTCTTAGGACAAGTCACTCATGGCCTAATTTTTCTGGAGTGCTAGGAACCTACAATTACAGTTAACTGCAATGGGATGTTTTGGTACTCATCACCTACGAAAATGAGGCTGGAAGCTTTTTTTATGTCTGTTTCCCTATTGATAAAATAGGCATAGTAGCTGCATCACAATGAAGTTCTATTAAGCAAAGGGACTCTCTCAGGTCAGATTTAAACCCAGGTTTAATTTTGTAATGTTATACAACCACCAAGCTTTTACAAAACCTAAGAGCAATACAAGTGCTACCTTGATTTTTTTTGTAAAAAATTCAGTGGAGGCAGTTTTTAAACAAATCTTTTTTTACCATATTTGCCACTGAAATTTTACAGCCTTGTGCTAAAAGTAAAATTGATTAGAAACTGACTATAAACCAAAATGGAACTGACCACTGTGTTTGCATTTTCTCTAACTTATCTCAATGAAAACAGGGTAAATAGTGAAATTACTTCACATTTTTATAATTTTTCCCCATTTTAGTTATCTAAAGTGGAGTTGGTAATACAGTTACCGGTTTTAAAATGTATGATTTTTAATCTGACTTGCTTGGCAAATGTAAATCATTATATAACTACTAAATTATTGATGAATCCCTTCCTTTTGCTGGATTTCATACTTGTGTTTGTTCTTTGGTGAGACTAAGAGATGATCTTCTATAACTGGGAAAATATGAGGCTGACTGGAAGGCATCTTGTTCCTTCCCCATTTCAGATCGCCTCAACCTTCCAAGTGTGTTGGTGTTGAACAGCTGTGGAATAACCTGTGCAGGAGAGGAGAATGAAATTGCTGCCTTCTGTGCTCATGTGTCTGAGCTGGATCTCTCTGACAACAAACTTGACAGCTGGCATGAGGTAAAGCAATTACGCCTGTGCCTTGCTAAATAGCAGCAATAACTGCTGCTATTGCTGTATTTCTATTGCTATATCTGAGATCTTCTCAGTCATTTCAAAGTAGGTAAATGTGTCCATTTTAGAGTGTTGTAGTTCACGTTTGAAGATCATTTTTATTGCTCTGTAGCTGTCACAAGAAATAAACTTGATCACTAAGCCACATTCAGGGTATGTCTACGTTAGAAACACTACAGTGGCACAGCTGTAGTGTAGACACATACTACAGCAATAAGAGGGGTTCTTCTGTCAATATAGTAAATCCACCTCTCCGAGAGGCAGCAGCTAGTTTAAAAGAAAAATTCTTCCATTGGCCTAGTGGTGTCTATGGTGGGGCTTAGGTCAGCATAATTACATCCCACAGGGCATGACGTTTTTCATTGCCCTGAGTGGTGTAGTTACGTCAACCTGACTTCATAGCATAGATGAGCCCTCAGGCATTTAACCCACTTTCCTTAGTAATTTCTGAACTCATCCTGCAAGTGAAAAATATACTTTCCTTCAGTGCAAAGCATTAGAATGGTCATTCCCTCCACCAAGAGGCTAATGAGCAGTATAGATCATTAACTGAAGGAGTGGAATCAAGAGGGTTTGAGCAGAGGACTGGCAGCTGAGACTCCTGGGTCCTATTCCCAGTTCTGCCACTGATTCTGTATGATTTGGGAAAGTTAGAAATCCTCTCTGTGCTTCAGATTTCTCCTCTTCCAAACAGGCTTAATAATGCTCATCTACCTCACAGGGGTCTCTTGAGGTTTAATTAATTAATGCTTGTAAAGGGTTTTGAGGTGCTTGGATGAAATGCACTATATAAATGCAATATAGTAGCAGTAGTAGAATTAGAGTACATTAAACTCTCTTGTGTCCTCACCTGCTTATGCTCTGCTTTTATCCCACTATTAATGACTGGAAATTGACATGAAAAAAGCTGAACTGAAACTTAACCTTATTTTTTTTAAAAAATTATCTTAAATTATTTCCTAATCACTAAACAAGCAGTGGATATAGTATTGATGTAAGTCTTCTGACCACAGAACAGATCTGCTAGGCCAGGGACAGTATAAGCTTCCCCATTCTGCTTTTTTGCTCAGCACTTACCTGGAGGGGCCCTTTCTGTGGGTTAGGATAGGAGTTGAGTTTCCAGTGGGGCTTCTTCAGATTCTATGGCAGCTGCCAATTTAAGAGTCCATTTGTGCAAGCTGTGATGATGATCTTGTGGTGGTGGCACCTGGTCACTAGGAACAGGAGTGAGAACACCAGCAGTTCATTTTATGTTGGCCCCAGAAAGTCCACCAGTTGGTAACTTAGTTTCTATCAGGCTGATCTGTTTTAGTGCTTATTTGTGGTTGTGCTCATTTTAGTTGTGAAACATATTCTACTGGCCTTAATCAGTTGAAAGGCATGTACATCCATTCACCACCTCCCCCAGATGGTGCTCCCTATACCTGTGTCTTCCCATTTATACAGCCTGCTCCTCTGCTACAGTTCCCCCAAGTCATTTGCATCAGCCACTTCTTCACACCCAATCACATGCCCCTTAATATATTCTGTACCCTTCATATGTATATCCTGGCTTACCTCTTTTTCTAATCATTCGCCCTAATTCCCAAGTTGTGCACATATGCACCTGATGCATGCAACAAAATAGCTAGCCCTAAGCACCGTTACATGTATGTTTGTATTGAATTCATAACCTTTCCAGTCCAGCACCATGTGAGTAAGAAAGCTGGTGCTTTCATAGATTAGTGGAATCTAATAAGGAATCCATTGTGTATGTACAACGAAATTCTATCAGCTTTTTATTTCAACCAAAATTGTGTGGTCTCTTCCTGGTGGGGAACAGTGGAAAAACTGAGCAACTGATCTGTGTAACAATCATACACTCAAGGGACATGCTGTTGCTTCTCTCTGCCTAGAGAAGGGTCTGGCAGCCTTCTAAGGTGCTGGCTTCTGTGACTTGCTATTTCTTAGGCTGGTATTCAGGTGGACTTTCTGATCTCTCCCAAGGGATCTGCTTTCCCTTATCAAGCTGCCTTCAGAGTGTAATTAAATGAACTGTTGAGGTGAATGTGCAATTAGCCAATCAATTGAGATCAGTGAATAGTTTGAGTATGAATTACAGATAGTTATCTAAAAGCCTTTTTTTTTTTTTTATCCATATAATTTCTTTGGCTCACAGTCCTGCTGGAGGATCCCTTTCTACAAGATGGAATATTATTGAATGAGGTCTGATTACCTCCTGATACGTTTCTTTCTCTTGTTTTTTTTTTTTTCTCCTCCACTAGGTCAGTAAAATTGTCTCAAATGTTCCTCACTTGGAGTTTCTAAACCTGAGTTCCAACCCTCTGAATTTGTCAGTTTTAGAGAGAACATGTGCTGGATCTTTCGCTGGTGTTCGCAAACTGGTGCTAAACAACAGCAAAACTTCCTGGGAAACAGTCCATACAATACTGCAGGAATTACCAGAGTAAGCATGGGGAGCATGGTGTGAAAGGAGAAGTGTCCACTGCATGCAGACAAAGCTCATAGCAGGAAAGGGTGTTGGGTGGGGGTGAGTGGGCTGAGCAGAGCAATGGGATTTAGTTTCTTTGGGACTTGAAAGGGTTTAACTCTTGCCATTGGGCCAACTGAATGTTTTATTGCATTTTTATATCTGAACTTGCCTAGAGCTTTGCATAGGTGCATATACACATTAAATAAATCTAAATACCGGGATGAATTAATGGATTATGGCCATGTGACACTCTTTTCCACTGAGCTATGACTGAATGAGTGGCAATGTACTGTGCTAATAGCTTTTGGGTGGGACATAAATCTGAGGTCCTGGTCAATTGTCATTAAAGATGTCATCACACTTTTCTTGTGTTAATCTCAGGGACCTGTCCAGTTTCCACCTTGGCAGTGGCATTCTGCCTCCCTGAAATGCCTTTTCAATTTCAATTGGATACCAGATTCCTCTTCATACAAATTTGTAAAGAAATCTATTATTATAGTATTCTGTTTAACCAGTACACCCTTAATTGAGCCAGACACTTTGTTCCCAGGGAACCAATTTAGCCTACTGATAGCTAATAGTAATGATTGCTGCTTAAATGGGACAACAGTAGCATAAATTCTGTTTAATAGACACACGTTTGGCCATTGCCAATGTAGTCTGAGAAAGATTTAATCAGATGTGAAATTATAAGTTCCAGTCTTAATACAGAAATGTGCTAAATATTAAAAATAAAAAAATCCACTGAGCATTATTTTTATTCCCATTTCTTTATTCAGTACAATATTTCATTTTAAATATCTTCAGTCTGTTTCTTTTTTGTTGGCCTCTTTTTTGGGATGCGAGGCTGCTTATCAGAGTCTTTTCCCAGTTAAAAGGATTCACAATTATTATTATTTTTTTTTGTTAGGCCTTATTTAAAGCAATTAGGTACATTGCTGTCATCTGACAAATGCACACTTCCTTTCATCTTAAAAGTGGTCACATGAGTGGTGGATGACTTTTGGCCAGGAGCTGGGTTTTATAGTGTGGTAATAGTCTTTAATGTTCCTGGTGTTCATTTTAAATCTCTTGTGCAACCTCCATGACTTTGGTGATGGGAACATCCCTAAATACATGAATGGGTTTTCAGCCTCACTTGTGCAGTGATGAGCCCATCCACGCCCAAACTGGTACAAGGTGCAAACATGGCTAAAAACCAGCTTGCTTGTTCAAGCCCTTTAGCTAGTGGTGTTTTCACCTGCAATACCTATTAGTTGGCGTTGGGCCTTGGCCAATGGATTTGTTGGGTATAAACTCTTAACATTTCTTTATGTGCACGTGTTAACTATTTAAAGGTTACTTGTGAAACTATTCCAAAGAGTTGTCAGAACTTTTAGTGAGTACTGGCACCAGTGAAGTACATAGACAGCATTTGTGAGCGTGCAGATTTGTGCAAGTGGAGGCCTGACTGAAAATATACAAAATATAGTTTGAAACGCTTTGACAGCCATCTAGTGAAAGATGGTATAGGAAGTCCTACCTACACTGAGGTTTCAGAGAGTGCTGGGGCCTTTCATGTTTAAGTAATTCTTGAAAACTGTGTGTACAGGGGCCTCTAGGTAAGACCATTTACAATTTAACAAGAAGCTTTCAAGTAAGAGCATATTTCTTTCTGTGTGCAGCTTGGAGGAGCTCTTCCTGTGCCTTAATGACTATGAAACAGTGTCTTGTTCTTCAGTTTGCTGTCAGTCTCTCAAATTACTCCACATAACTGACAATAACCTTCAAGACTGGACTGAAATTCGAAAGCTGGGAATTATGTTTCCATCTCTGGACACGCTTGTCCTGGCCAACAATCACCTGACAACCATTGAAGAATCAAATGAGTCTTTGGCAAGGCTGTTCCCTAACCTGCGATCCATCAGCTTGCACAGATCAGGTGAGGTACTGAAAGCAGCATGTTCTTTATATTCCATGTGTAAATGATAATACCTGATCTAAACCTTTGCTTTGGCAGAGGGGAGGAGTAATATTCTCATTGTGGTGCAAATTGAAACCTGTGCTTAAACAGGGTGGGGAGAAAAATGTTATTTTGCTAGTGGCATCCTACATCTTTGCTAGGAATGAGCAGTCTGCAATCAGTATTGCTTCCTGCTGGCTACTTGTGTGTTAAGCAGATTGGAGAAGGTGGAGAAAGCACAAGCCTGTACAGTAGAATATCCTTGTTAGACTCCTGGGTAGCGTATACTAGTGTCAGTGACTACAGTCGTTTTCAGTCTTGTCTGCCCCAGCTTTTAGACAAAGTCTGAAAGTTAGTCATAAGTGCAGCCCAAGCAGGACTATAATAGAAGCTGTCTGGCTAGTGTGGTAGGTCACTAACTGGGGTAGAGAAAGGTCTAACACAAGTGATACTCCCTCTACACCCAAACTACGTTAGAACCCTATTTCTCTATAACAAGAGAGGTGTCCAAGCTGTGGAAGTTAGATCTGGATCTAAACTTCTCCTAAATGTGGATTCTGCTCCCAGTGCACACGTCAGGAATGGGAACCACCTGGACAAAGCATCTTGAGCAGCCATGGTTACTGTAAGTAGCTTTTCTTTCCTTGATTTGGGTTAGGTAAGTAAATACCATT
The DNA here is from genome assembly GCF_003597395.2 of Chelonoidis abingdonii. Lineage (NCBI taxonomy): Eukaryota > Metazoa > Chordata > Testudines > Testudinidae > Chelonoidis > Chelonoidis abingdonii. Next base: position 12,321,358 of record NC_133786.1, on the reverse strand, counting down.
TAAAAAGTTAACCGTTTAAATGATTAAAAATTCATTTAAACGGTTAATTGGCTGGGGCTAGGGTGGTTCCAGCTGGGCTGCGCAGCACAGGCAGCTATGGCTGGCACTTAATGGTTAAGGCAGTTAACTGGTAAGACTAATTCTTAACAGTTAACCTTTTACATCCCTAGTTTGGTTCATAGCCCACCTCTAGCTATAACTATTTGAGAATGGGTTTTGAAGACTGTTGTCAGGTCACTTAAGATGGACCTTAGATGATTTCATGCACATCATCGTCCAGAGAGGAACTGATCTCAGAAGTGGGAATGCGGTGGAGCATACAAAAGAGCTTCCTGCAGTATTTTTTGTGAAAAGGATGCAACTTTTGCAATTAAATAGATGGGTGTGTTGTGCATCAACTTGACAAGAACTGATGGATGGGCATCACGATAAACTCCTCGTTACATGTGACCCTGATTTAAGATTTAGGAATAACATTGAAGCCCCATTTCCTAATGGTTCTGATCTGAGAACACACAAACAGATGCCAGTCTGATAACTTGAGAAACAAGTGAGGAGAAGACAATAAAAAAGACCTCTACTTACCCTTTTCTGTTTCTTTGGGCTTCTCATGCCGCTTCTAGCACTTTCTCGCTCCTAAACAATGGTTCAGACTAAAGTGTCAACCTGTTGCTGTCATTCAAACCCAGGTGCACAAGATTCACTACAGTAGTTGAGCTACCATCCTGATGAGGACAAACCACTGATAGCAGTAATGAAAAATGCAACTTTGATGTGTACTCCAAAGGCTGGCAGGCATTCTATGCTTCAGCCACCATGTTTTCAGGAAGAATAAGTAAGAGTAGTTGGGAATGTCAGTGACTGAAGAGCCAGTTTGCATTCTGAGGGTAGGATACAGTTTAATCAACCTCTAGACCCAGCGTCCGCTTACAGGCGCACACATTTGTACTTGCATTACTGGAGCACACCCAGGGGATCAAATAGAGCAAACCCCATCACTTGTGTTTAGATGTTAGATTCTTTAACTGTATGTATGGAAGATAGTGCGCCAGAAGCTTTGGCTGAGGCCCAGAGACTTTTCTCATCCAAAAGCTGAGACTGGAGAATCAACTGGCATAGCATTGAACACTCTTTGTACCTCCAAGCCCCAATGATAGGTAGCTGTGGGACAGATCACAGGTGCTAAATGACATTCGACTTCCCATCTCCCAGATGTGCGTGCTTCATTAGCTGAATTTGGAAAACCTAGGAATAAAGTGCTGTGTAAAAAAAATCTGTTCAATTACAGCTGTTTTCCTAGAGTTTGTTTGATCCTCTCACTCTCAAGAACTCTGCCATGAATTTCCTGGTGAGTTTTTGTTCCAGTTTGGCTGCCTGATAACTACCAGCAATCATGGGCCCTTTTCCTCTCCCTAACTTATAAGAATCAATACACAGACTCTAGTATAGATTCACTTAATGCATAGTTGGTTTATTATTCAGAACCATAGCGAGATTAAAGCAGGGGTGGCCAACCTGAGACAGAGAAGGAGCCAGAATTTACCAATGTACATTGCCTAAGAGCCACAGTAATACATTAGCAGCCTCCCATCAGCTCCCCCCGCAACTCCTAGTGCCTCCTGCCCACTGGCAGCCTCGCTGATCAGCTCCTCCCCCTCCCTTTCTGCACCTCCCGATCAGCTGTTTCGTGGCATGCAGGAGGTTCTGGAGAGGGGCAGGGAGGAGTGAGGGCAGGGCAGGCTCAGGGGAGGGGGCAGGAAGGGGTGGAGTGGGGGCAGGGGCTGTGGCAGAGCCATGGGTTGAGCAGTGAGCCCACCCCCCCAGCACATTGGAAAGTTGGCGCCTGTAGTCCTCCCAGAGTCAGTACCTGTACAAGGAGCCACATATTAACTTCTGAAGAGGCGCATGTGGCTCCGGAGCCACAGGTTGGCCACCCTGGCTTAAAGTATTAATAAAACCCCTTTCACAGGCATCAACGTGCTATACAATGTAAGCACCAAGCAGTGCTATACACCATTTAGTAAAACTGCAGCTAACTACAGGAAAATAAACCTTATAAATCAGAGCTGAAAAATGCTGACTCATTGAGAGGACCATCCTGTGGGAGGCAGTTTTGCTGGGATGGAACCAGACCTTCAACCCCATTGGATACTATGCACCACATTGATGATCTGAGGAGGCCCCAGTTGAACAGAGAGCCCAATGAGGACATAACCGTGAATTAAATCACACATGTAGGGGGGAACTTGGGGTATGGCAAGTTCTTCAAAACTGATCATTTTAAATCTTCTCCGCAGCGGCTGGACTTGCCAAAGTAACTATCTAAATAAAGGCATGACATGGAGTGGAAAGATGTCAAATAGATGAAATGCACCACTGTACTTTGGATAGCTTGGGTAATTCGTTAGCTGAATTGAGATTGCTGTTTGAAAGTATGTCACCACGGTTCACTGGTGAAATAACAACTATGGCCACTGCTGCAAGATCCCATATCTTTCAATTTTCTGAAGGATGAATAGTTGATAGTGATGTCATCTTATTCACATCCTAATGTAGGTGAATTAAAGCATTAGACCATACACTTCTGGGTTTATTACTCATTCCTCTGCCTACATTAAATAATTTTCTAAGCCTTGTTTCTGCATGTTGCAGGGGCAGGAGCAGCTATCGTCAGTTGATATTACTGAGGTATTTGCATATTAAATATGGATGAACTTGGTCCTGCTTAAATCTGCTTCTTGTCTTGCTGGCTGCTGTGGTTTAGCAGAGATCTCCAGTGATCTGAAGGTGATTGGTTTTCACAGGAGTTGTGATCGACCATCTCAATGTGGGATGGTGGGAGTTCAACCAGATTTTCTTCTCAGAGTGGACACCTCCAGCAGTATAAATAATCTGTTCATTTTTCAAATGCAATTGCCTCTGTTAGCTTTCTCTCAGGCACAGTAGCATTTTGACCTGCAAAGGCCAGGTTCTTGGCAATAGTTTAATTAGAGGATGAATATGACCCAGTTATCTATCAGTCATTGTCTACTGTCATCACCAGCTGAGTGATCCACAGGTAGAAGCGAGAAGGGTTTTGAGCCAGTATCACAAGCTATTATTTATATCCCATTGCAAGTGGTATGCACGCACAGCTGACTTCATTACCCAGGGAATGTATTTTAATTGCAAGTTGACTTGAACAGGATATTACAATTGACATGAAAGAAGGAGACAAATATCTCTCTACAATATGCCCCACTACACAAAAGAATTGCAGTTCTGGTCTGAATGATCACTTACCTTCTGAGACGGCTGCAGTCCCTGGAACAACAGAAGTGTCTGACCTTTATTTGATTACGTGACTTGGGTTTGCTTAAATCAGACCTTCAATTTTTTAGAGATGCTGATTTCCTTTTATCTATTATAGTGGTGAAAATCTCCCACCAATTTCTAATAGAAGTGTGTAATACTTGGTACATTAGACTTAACAGCTAGACCGTGCATGTAAGAAGTATCCTATGTAAGCATCTATCTTCTGCCACAGCAAAAGGAAGCAAAGATAAGCATCAGAGTTAATCTTGAACACACTATCAAATAGATTGTCACCTGATCCCCAGCTTTCCTCACAACTTTGCTTCAGTTCTCACAACCCAGTACAGATCTGCAGAAAGCTGGAATTGGGTGAAAATATTTTCATTAAAAGGCTGGATGGTTCATGGGAATAGGATACCTGCAGGTCACGAGTTCAAATCCAGGCCTAGTTTGGTAGTCCCTGAAAGTCACCATTTGATGGCTGCTTGGTGGTCACTGAAGTGACACAAGTCTGGCTTCAGCAGTACTAACCAGAGTCCTTTTTATCGAAACAGCCATAATAAGTTATGCTAATTGTCATTCAGCAGAGATGCCAAGGACTGAATAGGCCATGGAGATTGAACTCCCCTCTCAGAGATTGTCTCTCCGGACTGATAGGACAGCATGGGTGAGCTAATGCTGCTCCTTCATGTGCATGAATAAGGGAATTCAGTCTCTAGCATTTCACCAGAAATGCACTGACTTGTCAAACAAACTTAGATTGTCATTCTCCTGTGTTGAGATCCATGATATAGTGTTACGGTCAACTCGTATGCTAAATAACACAACGATAAATGGATAATAAAATGAACGAATTGACTACACCTGTCTTATGTGACCTTTGGCTATATCTGGTATTCTTTGATATATTGTATATCTTTGTGTTTAAACAACTCATTTCTTAAAGCAGGTCTGCATTGCTGGGAAGACATTGACAAACTAAACTCTTTCCCCAAGCTTGAGGAGGTGAGATTGCTAGGAATCCCTCTTCTGCAGTCCTACACCACCGAAGAGCGGAGGAAGCTGTTAATAGCCAGGTCTGGTGTTTGTTTGCTCTGCTCAGTAAAACATACTGCACAATCACATGATCTGAGATAATCAACTTCTGCGGGGGTGGGGAATGTGTTGGGGCACTGCAGATTCATGTGGTGTGGATGCACCTGACGATTACATGTTCTGCCCATTCCCTCCGGGGCACCTGGCATTGGCCACTGTCGGAGGGCAGGATACTGGGCTAGATGGGCCTTTGGTCTGACCCAGTATGGCTGTTCTTATGTAATGTTAGCTGTGGAAGGACTTGGAACTTCTGCAGAATGAGAAAGGAACATGGAAGTGGAAACAGTCTAAACCGAAGGCTCCCGTCATAGATGTTATCTGTCAGGAACTATGCATACTGGTCCGAAGACTATTGACTTTAAAACGGGCCTTGAAGCAGGCCTTCAAAACAATTTGGCTATTTAAGATGACCTTAAACCTCTGAATAATATAGTTATATTTCTTCATTAGAAATTTTAAATACTTGTTTCAACAGGTATAGAATCAGCATCACTGGCTATTTCCAAGTTAGACATTATATTAGGGAAACATTTGTTGGATTGCTTTTCTATTTGTACAATAAATATTGCTTTGAGAATGTCCCCACATTTCCAATCTCTCGTGTTTTAAATAGAACATTTAGTTTGTGATAAAAGGGTAGTGTCAAGGTCATGAGAGCTGGGATTATGCTTCCTGGGGTCCCACGTTTCTAGTGGGTGGGTTACGTAGCTGTTGAGGAAGGTGGGTAAGATTCTTGGTTGGGTGTGCCCTAAAGGATTAAAATGTGCAGCTACCCCTTTTGGTGTGAGTGAACAAAGTGCAATAATTATATATGCTAGACTGTATTACTAGAAAGCAATTATACTGTAGAATAGTACATATTACTGTGTACCTGGTAGAGCTGGTAGAAAAACTCCATGTAAATATCCATGGAATATTTTGGATTAAACAAAGTTTTCATTTTGTTTGGTTTTCATTTTTTGGAATTTTTTGTTTTTCAACAATCACCCTCTTATCTTCCCCTGCTGGGGAAAAAGGTGGGAAAGGGAAATAAAAAATGGTTTTCGGTTTTTTTTTTTAATTTACAATAACTGATTTTTTTCAATTGTATGGAATATTTTTGAGCAAAATAAAAAAAATTGCAAAAATTATTTAAAAAAAAAGAAAAGTTTCTGTGAAAGAGTTGATCAGCTCTAATTAATACCTGCAGTACACTGACCCATATTAATGCACTGTATTATTTTATTAAAAGGAAATTTATATCCTGATTAGACCACAGAATGAACCTTAATTGAAGGAACGTAAATCTTACGCAGTTTCTCCATAGGATGTGGGAGGCAATGTTTTAAATTTTGAGAAGTAACTTACATTTTTGGGGGGCCAATTTGAGATGCCTTAAAGGGGCCTTATTTTCAAAGGGTGGTTGGTAGGCTGCTTTCATGTGTCTCAAGTGAGCCATCCAAAAATCATTAGTCACTTTTGAAAATCTAATGCTTAATCCTGGGAGTCAGGACTACATTCCTCGCTCTGCTGCTGAGTCATGGAGCTTGGGTAAGCCACTTAAGTTCTCCCTGCCTCAGTTTAACCATCAGTACAATGGGTATAGTAAGAATGTGCTTATCTTTGAGGTAAGTAATGAATCTTTGTAAGGTGATTTGAAATCCTCTGATGGGCAGGCTCTAGACAAGTGCTAAATATTTATTATATATGCACAGAAATAAAAATGTAGTCAAATAAGGCATAATTCTAATTACTGCCCAAAACACTGCATAGTACTTTGAGAGCGAGGTTTTGGGATCGAAACTCTGCGGCCCTGAGGATAAAATCACATTCTGCTGTTGGCTCTAGAGTCTTGCTGATCATCACAGCTAGGTTTTCGTATCCTCATTAACAGTGTTCCTCGATGTATTCATGCAGATTGCCGTCTATCATCAAGCTTAATGGGAGTGTCATTACTGATGGGGAGCGAGAAGACTCTGAGCGATTCTTCATTCGGTATTACCTGGACTTCCCGCCAGAGGAAGTCCCATTCAGGTATGAACTTGGGAGCTGGAATTCAGAGAAAGCGCAGTGCATAGGAAAGGAGAATGATGTTCATTAGTTTGAAAGTGTTCAGCTGAAAGTGTGTCGTACAGCTATGAAATGACACTGGAAATCAGGGCTGGGCCTTGTAACACCAAAAAATTCCTTGCCCTCCTACCTTCTTTTCCTCCTTCAGTCCATATTCGTTGATCTTCTCCCCCCACACTCCTATGCAGGGTGTGTCTTGATAGCTTATTGATTAACTAGTGCGTCAGATCCAGCCTTAAACAGTCCCTTCCAAGAGCTGTTACACTGTTCTGTCCATGATCCTCATTGCCTCTCCGAGGCAACCCCGACTGCCATCTCACTAATCCCCCTGCCTGCTGGAGTCTCATGAAGCCCCTACTAATGCTTCTTTCTGGTGCCAAAACAAAATGGCTAATCCTCGTGCCATCTGGTGGGTAGAATGTACATAGGGATAAAAACTTTCCCTCTTCTAAAGACTCGGATCACAAGTTTGTGTGGGTTTTTTGCCAAAAACTATATGCTCTGTTATCTGATGATTTCAGTAAACAAATGAACTTCGATAGCGGCTGTGCAGTCAGTAGCCTTTGGTACCTCCATGTGATAACAGCTTCTTAATGGAATGAGGAAGGCTTGATCAAGCAGCAAGTCATTGCTCCTAGTACTTTGCATTTACTTAGTAAAATGCACTAGGTCTCTGTATACAATGCTAACTGTGAACCCTCACAAACCCCTTCCCTGAGGCAAGGAAGTAGATGAGTAAACTGAGGTACAGAGAGAACTCAAAGTGACACAACGGTTACAGAGCTGAGAACAGAATCCAGGTGTCCAGACAGTCGGTCCCTTACTTAACTACTAGGCAAAACTGCCTTAAAACAGCTCTGCAGTTTTAACCTATCTATGCAATCACTGCATCAGAAGGCTCGATTCTCAAATGACCCTAAGGGTGATTTGGGAGGGGCAGGAGATGGTACTAAAAGAACTAAACAGTTTCTTGCATGCAGCCTCTGAATGACTTCAGTGAAAGAGATCTCTGCTTAAATACTACAATGATTGGTGCCCTGTATATAATTAAATGATAAATTACTGAGAGACGGAGAGCTGGGTTTAGACTCAATTACACATCAAGCTTCTATGAAGATTGTAAGCTTTGTGGTAGGGACTGTGTCTTCCTATGTGTTTGGGCGCACCTGGCGCAGTGGAACTGATTCTAATTGGGTCCTCTGGATGCTGTCAGTCTGAAATAGTCATAATCATCTAACTCCTGTAGAGAGGATTTATATATAGGGTGAAAGCTTTACTGAGCAACTTGCTTCTCTCTACACTATATGTGTAAGACTAAGGGGAAGATGAAAGAAATGTGTGTCCCCTCCAGCTCCTGGCCTTTAAAGACCATTGCATCCATCTTCCTGATCAATGGGCTCTTTGTCTGAATGCTTTCATCCCTACAGCTTCTCTGAGCGACTTGGGAAGCCTTAAATGCTGTTTTTCCACTCCAGAGAGCTTCTGCCCCTTTTCAGACCAGGCTGAGGTGTCTCCAATGCTGAGTTCAGGTTTCACTTCCTGGACCATTGTACCCCCACTCCTCCTCCACACACACCTGGTGTCCCTTGTTTCTGAAGTGAATTTTCTTACCTCCCTCACCCCCCCCACCTCCAAGTCTGGCATCTGCTCTCAAACCTGTCTTTAAAGTCTTTTCCTAGTTAGATCAAGAGCAAGTGTAGCTGATTAACTGGCAGGGATGCGGTCAGATTGCCCATACAGGGATCCTGGAAATTCTGCCAAAAACAGCTGAGCTGGACATATCTGTACATGAAAAGCTTGCAAACAGAAATGACTCTCTTGGCTAGAGAGATGTATCCTATTATCTATAAAGAAAACAGTATTCTGTCTCTTTAAATCAGCCTGGTTGCATTGTAAGTATTTGCAGCCTACATGTGGCATGAATTGGAAAAGGAGTGAAATGTATAGTATAACTTTCCATCCTTCAGTGGCTTGTGTTAAAACTAAGGCCTGCTTCTTGAGTGACACCTCTTGTAGGTGGATTTCTAATGAGTTACGTGCTTGTCTGGACCACTGTTCGTACATAGAATGTCAAACATTTTTAGCCAGGTTCACTTCTTCCGGATCTTTTTCTCTGGCAGTCAGTGTCTAGCAGGTGGTTGAAGGTGATTATGTAAGTCTCAGAGGTGCCTATAACCTTGGTATCGAAGTTCCAAATGAGTACTGTGTGTAGGCCTTTGTGGATTTGGGGGAATACAGTTCTTTTACTGCAGAATTTGATTATGGTACAAGAAACAGGCTGTGAGATTTTTCTGGCTTTCCCCAAGAGGGGAAATTGGGCTAATGTTTCAGAACATACAGCATGTGTACAGTGTTTGTTCTCACTTCCCCTCATTCTCCTCCTCCCCTGTACTGGTCCCTCTATTCATCCCCACTTTTCGCCTGCAGCCCGCAGGACCTCAGTGCATCTCAGGTACACGCAGACCTTCTGAATCTACTGCGCGCTCTGCGTAAGCAACTGTTCACTTTTCTGCAAATATTAAGGTTGCCAACCCTCCAGGATTGTCCTGGCGTCTCCAGGAATTAAAGATTAATCTTTAATTGAAGGTTACGTCCTGGGACAAAACCTCCAGGAATACATCCAACCAAAATTGGAGAAGTGTGTTCTCTCTCTTACTCTGTCTCCTGCTGGAGGCCTAAGGAAGTGCACTGGGGAAATCCTCATTCCTGGTGTCAAGGTGATTAATGCTAATTTAACTGTTTGTTTGTAAAATATGGGGAATATGTTTCCACCTCTCTGAGCTAATGGTTTTCTAAATAAGCCTGATTGTATCTCCCTGTATATTGTGAGAACAGGGCAGTGGTCTGTAATTTGGGCACTCCTCCCCATTGAAGACTCGTTTTGCTTGAGATGATAGGGAAATCCTAGTGCGTTGTGGTCATTACCTCATGCTCTGTGCAGACAGAGGGCCTGCTGTTGTGAAGGAACATTGCTACATTTAACATGAGTCCCCGGGGGCTCCGATATTGCCAGGCTCCATCATCCCCTGACTGGGGCTGTGACACAGCACTGATCACATTAAGCTCTGAGTCAGATGGGAAACAAAAAGAGCTTTCTGTGCAGCCCGCTGTGGAGAGACTCTGAAATGTTACCTCCTGTCCGCAGCTCTCTAGCTTTGTCATTTCAATTCCTTTGTACTTTGTGTTGAGTTTTTGCCACTTTCCCAGCCCATCAGTAGAGATGCTACCTTTCTTCCCTGATGGGAGAGATACCAGCTGTGGCGGGGAGTAGAGAAGAGACTTGCCTCTTCCAGGGAACGTCTCTGGGTGGCTAGACCTTTTCAAGACAATTCTTAGGGCTTGTCTACATGGGAAAATTGGCCGGCAGAACTGTAGCAGTATAGTTCTTGGTGGATGTAGTCCTGGAGTAAAAATTAGCTTAGGCTGGTATAATTTTTCACATTTATTCTGGAATAGTGTCCCCCTGGGGAATGATACCAGCATAGCAACAGGGGTATAATTAGATGGCTGTAGTTCTACTGGTCAATTTCCTCGTGTGGATAAGGCTTTAGTTGTTTTCTCAAGTCCATCGAACCCACATGGCCACCAAGCCACTACTTCTCTCCGCACCCTTCTCCAGCCAGGGAAAGTTCCATGATCCATCCTGCAGCTTGTTGGATTCAGACAAAGTCTAAAGTTGTATCAGCTCAAACTGGCCTTCTGATGGGGGGTCCAGCACTTATTTTAAAAGGACCTGATTTTCAGGGTATGAAGTACCTTAAAATTGAGGCATCTAAACTCAACAGTTTTTGAAAATTTTGACCAAAGTGCTTTGTATTATTATTTAGTATTATTTAATTCTGATACTTTTTAGTCACATATTTGGGCAAGAGACGTAAGCTATTGTTAGAACAATTTCCAGTTGTTGAATAACTTTTCTCAAGTTTCCTTAACTGATGAAATGAGTATTTTCAGAGCAGTTCACAGGTATTCCATACACATCTTGAGTTGCTGATAATGCCTTCTTCTAAAACACTATATTCTGCCTTCCATTCAGTCTAATATCTTTGCTCCTTTGCAGCTTTAGCCATAATCTGAGACAAGGTTACTACAGCAGATGGCCCTTCTGCTTTTGTTCCTAGTATGGCAATTCGTATCAAAACGTGTACTTCTTCCCAAGCATTGTATGGAAAATAAGAGTACAAACATCATGGTCTAGATTCATCCTTTGTGGAAGTCCATTTATATCTATTGATTTTCATCTGGAATGAATATTGCCCCATGTAGTTAGTGAGTTATAATGAGGGCCTCCCTTAAATCTCCAAGATTTAGTGGCAAATGTGAAACCAGGTATTTGGTGCATTTTTTTGCTGTTCATGCACAGTGTCAGTGTATGAAGAGGGCTCTGTATTACTTCTAAATTATTGAATTCTTAAACAGTGTTCTTCATGCAACAGAGGATTGTCTTCACTAGAGATTTCACCTCAAGTTAATTGATTAGCTCTTAACTTGATTGCAGATTAACTGGAGAATGCCATGTGGCCTAGTTGTTAAAATGAGATGCAGGGTGACTTGTAGTTAAGATGCCTGGGTTCTCTTTTTGGCTCTTGCTGAATCATCGTGTGTCTTGGCCAAATCCCTCGACCTCTCTGAGTCTCAGTTTATCAATCTCTAAAATGGTTACAATGCTTAACTCACAGGTATTAATTAAGCCTTGCAACTTATTTGCAGAGAGCCCTTGGAGATCTGTATGTGGAAGGTATCAGTATCATAGTTACAGAACGCAAATAATTTGTCAGCAGTGTGACAGTGGTATGAGCAGTTATGACGTGGCTCTCTGTTTCTTATTTTCTAGGTATCATGAGCTCGTAACAAAATACGGAAAGCTGGAACCCTTAGCAGTAGTGGATCTTCGGCCCCGGAGCAGCGCGAAGGTTGAAGTTCATTTCAAAGATAAGGTGGAGGAAATATCCATCCGTCTAGATCAGACGGTGGCAGAATTAAAGAAACAATTAAAAACTGTAGTGCATTTGTCAACAAGCAACATGTTGCTCTACTATTTTGACCATGAAGCTCCCTTTGGTCCCGAGGAGATGAAATACAACTCACGGGCATTACATTCTTATGGCATTCAGGATGGAGACAAATTTTTTGTGGAGCCCAAATCTAAATAACGCCTCTGGCTTTGTGCATTCACACCAACTCACGCACACACGAGTTAAAGACTTTTTGCAGGGTTTTTAGGTTGGTTGTTGGGTTGAGGTTTGGTTTTGTTTTTATACCAGTTAACTTCTTAACCCAGGTGGTGTGCTCAAATCTGCGAGAGACATGCCACCATCTGATACACGTGAACTTAAGAGGAGATAACTGACTTCAGTGTGTACGTGTTGCAGGATATCTGATACCTTGATGTTCTTGTTACTCTTCCGGTATACTCGTGAATTTAACGTGAATAGTCAGCCCTTCAAGCTAAGAGGGGTAATACGGTCCATCAGTAAAGGAGTCAGAGCTCAGTGCAGAATTTGGTCAGTACTTCTATTAGATTAAAGATTTGACTCAGCACTTGTTCACCCAGTTATTTGACTCCAGCTATAAATAGCTGAATTGCTGTTTATCCAGCCAAGTGATGTCTCTACATTTTTGTTGTTGTTGAGGTTAGTGAAAGGATTTTAAGCAGTATTCAGCCTGATTTAGAACTCGAGTATTCAGAGCATCCTAAACTACACTTTATTTGCAAGAGTAAATAAAACGGGAGAGAGAAAATGTACAAATAAAAAAATCTTTTACTTCCAAAACTCACTATCTAGAGTAGTCAGTTCTACTCTGATCTCGTGCAGACTGTTCAACTTCACTAGACTTCTGGCATTGTGTGTAGTCGAGTGACACATCTGATGTTACTAAAGGTTGGAATTAACAGTATTTTGGCCAAATATGTTTATATGCTAATTAGCAGAAAACTCTGTCGGTTCTTAAATGGGTTTTGTGTCAACTGGGAATCCAAATCAACAGCACAATAGTATGCCGAACAGCATAGTGGAGTTGCTTTGAATGTCCTTTCCCTGTTGCCTGCAAGATCCACTAATAAGCACTTACTCTTTGGCCAGTTTGTGTTGAGACTAGAAAGACTAAAATCATTCTCCTGACAAGTCCTATTCTTTAGTATAAAGTCCTATTTCTTACTCTTGCTCCAGGAACCTATCCTAATCTAGCACTTTTCTCCCTACCATTTTAATGTGGATCCCCTGTTTAAGATAGGTACCAATTTTGCTTACATCAGTTTGTAGAAGGTGAGTAGATGAGAAACCACTCGCATTTATCATAAAGCAGACGTTCACAATCCAGATTCCCTCCCCCCCGTGTCCTCCGCCAAACTCTCCATGGGCATAGTGTGCTGATTTTAAATAGGCCCTTTTTTCTTTTAGAGCTGGGTCTCTTTCTGTGATCCTGCTGTGAAATCCTCAGCCCTTTTATGTATCTCTTGTAAATCACACAGCTGTTTCCCTTTACAGTGCCCTTCCTTGTTCCTCTGTCACCTTGACAAGTTGAAGACTTTACACTGACTTAAGCTACCACATTTTTAAAAAATGTTTTTCAAGCAGTGTAGTCAGGGCTCCAGTTACGTATGAACTTCTGACCTTAGCTCTTTAACATCCTCTCCCTTCCTGTGCACTCTCTTTCTCGTGATGCTTTTGTCTGGGTTACTGAACTCCTTTATATTCTTGGAGTTGTGTATTCTCTTCATATTTTACCTGGATCATCCAGGGTGGGATATAATCTCATACTCTTCAGATTCAGTATCTAGGAACTATTCAACTGAGAGTGGTTCCACATCTAGAGTAAACATAGAAATAAGAGGATTCAAGATATGTTAATTATTTGTGCCTGGTCTTCTGTTGTAAGAGTTGATCTCCTGGGAACATCAAGAAGAGCAGTATAAAACAGACCACGGCTTGCATGTATAACATGGAATCCACATGACCTGACTTGATCCAATAAGAATAAAGAACCATGAAATGGTGACAGTGTAATATGAAGTTTTACTTTTAAGGACTCTTGTTGCAGAATGTGCTTTATAAGCTGTAGCATAACTGACGATGTATTTGCTGCCCATTTGGGTAGAAAATGGATTTGCTGCCCTGCAATGGAACGCCAAGCCAACACATGTATGATATATACATACATACACATAGAGGAAGTTGTGTTTAATAAGATATTTTATTATAAAACAAAGTTTTATGAAGATATGGTTGTTTAATATTAGAAGCTTATTTCTCCTGTTGACCTACTGTATGAGTATGTTGCCCATCGGTCATGAGCTCGTGCAGGTTAAGTGACTGATGCAGATATAAAGGAATATCTGATCTAATTCTATAGAACGGTAATCACCTATGTTGGGTATATTTATGGCATTGTAACTGGTATTAACTAGACACTGTAATTATTGACCAACTGTTTTAGCACAATTAAATACCTTGGTTTTAGAGAAGGAAATAAAGTCAATTAAAGCATTTGATGGGATCTTACAAAAGGCCAAGTATGTGCTTGTAAGTTTGTTTGCCTGTGAAAAATTTTGATTATATCCAGAAACAAAATTGGTGCTGTCGCCATGTTGGCTCTGAACAACAGTTGAATGTTATTTTTGTGATGGACCTGGTAGGAATGGGAGAACTGAGTAGAAAAACAAGGGTTTTTTAATGAACAAGGATAATGCCCTCTTTGCAGCTATCTGAGATTTAGCACTATCATGTAAACCAGATCAATGATCCACCTAGGTTTTCGAAAGCCACAGCACAGACACTGCAGTTTTGCCACTCTAGGGAACAGGCTGTCTCTAGCCAGTATTATAGAACCATTCACAATCTGTCCAGCAGCAGAATATGCATTTTGTAGAAAAATTTCAGTAGACTTCTGGTGAGTAAGAAAAAAGGCAATGACAAAAAAGGAAATGTTTGACACATCCAGATGCTCAGCCCTGGAATGTGGGGGGGGAGGGGGGGGAAGTGGGAATTGCACAAAATTGAAAATGCTCAAAATTGGATCATCTTCCAATTTTACTGTCCATTGGAAATTGGGTCCTATTTTTGCACAATATTCCCATTTAAAATGGGGCTGCTTTTGAGCAGTTTCATAGAATTTTGGAAACCTAAAATTGTAAGGGAATAAAATTGCAGAAATTTTCACCTAATTCTAGTTGATGCCTTATGGTCCAGAATGCCAAAATCTCTTTATTTGTAGACATTCCCAGTTCAATATATGGTCCAGAGTTATGGTTATATTAAAAAAAAAACAAAAAACACAAAAACAACAACCTTAATAGCTACTGCTCCTCCTGTGTCCTTTAACCAAACGCTACTTTTGCCAGCCATTGTTTTATTATTGAAGTTACTTCATACACACAAGCCTCCCTGGGTACTTTACATAGAGTGGTTTTTCTAACTACCTAGTTTACGGGAACTAGGTGGGAATTACAAATCAGAACATTACAAAGCTTTGTATAATGAGGTTAAATGGTGTGATATTCTGCTTTCTGATTTGTGTGTGTCTTGAATATCCATGATATGACCAGATGGTACAGCTAGATTGCTTAAAACAGCAAATTTATGGGATGTGCAGTTGTAACAAAGGATGCGACTGTGTGTGTATGTGTTAGAAACTGCTGTTAACCCTCATGGTAGTTAAGTATGTTCTCTGGGTGGACTGTTAGGCCTAGTATACAGCATGATCTTGGGAAACCACTAACAAATGTAACCATAGGCCTGGTCTACACTTAAAAATTAGATTGACCTAGCTACATTGCTCAAGGCTGTGAACAGTTTCCCACCCTGAGTGCTTTTTTGCCTAACCTCCAGTGTAGATGCAGCTAGGTCGACAGACAAGTTCTTCTGGCAGCCTAACACCTCCTTTCAGGTGGCTTAACTACATTGATGGAAAAATCCCTTCCATCAATGTATGTAGTACAGACTTACTCATGGTCTTTGCTCTACAGTGTGACCAGTTTCTTTGCCTGCAGCAGATTGGACCCTAAAAATTCCAAGCATAGATCCCAAGTACAAAATTGTTCATCAGTTGCCATTTGTGCTTGTTAATGACATGCTTTTGGTTTTGTCCATGAACGGTTTTGAAAATGCAAAGCATCCCAGAAGCTGTAGTGTGTATTCTCACCACATGCATAATTTGACTGTTGTGGTTTTTTTGTAGACGTTCAAGCAGACTCCCTCTCCTTTATATGGAGAGGGTTGTCAGCCATTTCTCAATCTTCTGCCTCACTGATTTGTCTCCTGAAGTTACCAGAAATTCTTTTGTTGTTCCTTTTTTTAATATAATTTAAACGTGAAGGTCTGTGTAATCTTTAGCAAGAAAAAATATGCTCCAAGTTTCCCTTTTCTCCTGTGTTCTGGTTTCTCTCCTGGGTGCTGGAGTCAGGGGGAATATGCTTCTGTTTCCAAAAATCTGCTTTTGGTTCAATGGCAGAGTTTGCTGAGGAACTCATATCAGTTAGGTAATTGGTCATTTCAATAAACTTATTTAAACTTTTGCATACACAAAAAAAAAAAAAGTGTCCAGGGGGTTTCTTGACAACTTTCTCATTTGTTTCTTTTAGCAAAACTTCTTCAGTCCCACCCCATGCATACTTTTCCCCTCTGCCTTTGGGATAGTTAGAACATCAGTTCCTTGGTGCAATAAATATCTGTTAAGGCAGCTTGTGTCTCGAAAAGCTAATGCACATTGTCTGGCTCCTGAAAGATTCCTATTGTTGAGACTGGTTGAAAGTGATTTTGAATTGTCAGTGCTCAGTGTTCCCATGCCATTATCTTAAGCACAGGTGTAAAGTCAGCAGGAGCCCACAGCTTTAGAGTTGGATTTTGAAAAGCTTTTAGTGTTCACCTAATTCTGCTCCCATTAAAGTCAATGGTAACGCTCCCATAGACTTCAGTGAGAGCAGAGTTGGGCCAGTGCGAAGTGCTTTGGAAAATCTACCCTTAAGCTCTTATCTCTTCATCCCTTTTTCCTCCCTGCATCCTCCAAGCACCTATACAAAACAACTTACTACTTCAATATAAAACCTGGTCCCGTATAGCTAGGTTAACTTAAACTCTAATGATAATACCTTGAATACAGTCGTGGCTATCACAGCAATAGGTACGAGAGCGATGGCTTAATAGAGCACTTTCTATTTGAGGAGTCTTACTGTGCTTTACGAAGTCTCAAAGCTTCTGTACTTATTTCTCCACTGAACAACATTGCCTTAGGGTGTTACGGTTGTGGCAGAAGTGGAAATAAAGCCCCTGAGCCATGAGTTAGCCCCTTCCTCAACCACTCACCAGACTGCCATTCAAGTTAAATGAGTTTTATTCGCAGAGAGAAAAGCACTAAAATTAAGGTCAGGTTATTGGATTTCATATTTTTTTGGCTATTTGTAAATAGCTTGGAGCTAATACTTGAAATAAAAATGGTACGTGAAATTGATTTTAAAATGATGAAGTTGTTTCTTTGGCTTCTGACTTGATTTGGAACATCACGCTGTTTGCGCTAGCGTTGATGGAAGCTGTGGAGGTGAAGAAGACTTAACCCCATAGTGTTTCTTTAACATGTAACGCAACACCTAGAGATTCACGTGGGCTAAACAGTGTTATGGCAGATAAACAGCCAGTCTAATGTTCTGGCTGTTAAGTCTTTCTCAAGGACGTATTGGTTTGCCTGCTGACCTTGAATTGTTCCATTGTTTCAGTGTAGAATGAGACGGCTCATACCATTATACAGGTTATTTGGATTTTTTTTTCCTTCTAAAGTGGATGCCTGTCTTTCAGAGACAGGACTGAGACCCACCAACTCATTTTAGTCGCCGGGAATCAGTGGGGACTTGGCAATAGAGCCCTGGACTGGGACTCTGGAGACTTGGGGTTCTATTCCTGGCTCCTCCTCCTGGTTTGCTAGACGGCCTTGGGCAAGTCACTTTGCCTTCCTGTGCCTTAGTTTCCCCATCTATAAAATTGGAGTAAGTCACCTTTTTAAGTGCTTTAAGACCTGCAGATAAAAATGGCATAAAAGAGCTAAATGTTACTACACGTGCTACCACCGATCAGCTAACAACTTTAGATCAAGGCTGACCTAGTCCTAGGTGTCCACAAGTGACCTAGAGGTTAAGGTTTAATCATCATCAGTTCCCACGCATTACCCAAGTCCCCTTTGTGTATTGTGGTCAACATGCAGCACACTGTATCTCACCTGTACTGAAGAATCCGAGCACATTAAATCACATAATCCAGATTATTCTATACTTTAACATGCCTTCCCTAGGAGTAATGAAAAATTACTCTCATTTTCTTTGTCTTCCCTGTAAAGAGTATTTGACTAAATTCTTATGTCAGGTACCAAAATTAGTAAATCATCCTCTTTGGCACTGGCAGCCAGAGTAAGGGTATGTCTATACTGCAATCGTGGCAGGTGATGGCAGCTCAAGTAGACATACCCGAACTAGCATTAAGCAAGCTAGTTTGGGTGCCAGAGCAAGGAAGCCGTAGCAGCATGGATTTTGGGGCTGCTCTACAAGTCCACCTGGGTAATCGCTCCAGTAGCTATCCTGCGCTGGAGCCCGCTCTGCCATAACTTCACTGCTGCATTTCCAGAACTAGATTCAAGCTAGCTCCGGTACATTTATGCTTTGTGACCACAGCCCGTGATGGCTGTGTAGACGTACCTTTAGGTACACACCAACCTTTGGGAAGAAAACCCCCATACAGCAACCTGAAGTGTCTACCACCATTCAAAGGGAGTGATAGAGAGAAATGGGATAATGAGATGAAATTAAAAGGAAAATTTAATCTGAATAGTAGCAAACCTTCCCTGACAGGGAGATCTGTTCTCCTTCAGAGTAGTCTTCCGGAGCCCTATTGCCTGCCATTTACAATTAGAATAGATTGTGCACTCTCACAGTGGGGAGGGAGCAATCCTGCACGGGCAAAGCTGAAGGAAACCATCTGCTGCGTATTTTTCATTTTTTAATTTCTCTGAGTCCTGGATGTAAGTCTAGGTTTAACTGTCAGCCAGATTTGAAATCAAGTCATGAACCTTTCATGAAACACCGAAAAAGTTAAAGCTCCCGGCAGAGGAATGGCTACAGATGCAGGCAGCAATTGTAGAGTTGATTTAGTTGGGGATTGGTCCTGCTTTGGACTAGATGACCTCCTGAGGTCCCTTCGAACCCTGATATTCTACGAAGGTAGCAGGGCTGGGCCAGGCCAACAGTCCTGCATTAAGCGATAAAGGGAGGTATAATGGAGAGATGAGTGATACCTTCCCTGGAGGAAATTATGATCTGGAAAAATCCACCAGACTCCAACATCAGCTTCAGAAAAACTTTTTTGAACTTAGTTCAAACCCTTACTTGGGGGAATTATTTGACCCAGTTCCCATCTGTGTGGTTATTTTGACCTTCGCTTATGTGAATTAGGACAAGCCTCTGGATAGTCTAGCCCACATTTTTGAATGATTTGCCTGTCTTGAGCCTCAATGGGGGAAGTAAAATATTGTTACTTATTTGGTTCGCCATAATGTGCTCAGCACTGTACAATGCAGAACAAAACCCCAAAGAAAAAACAAAATCTGGAAGACAGAAAGTTCAGTCCAAATTGTCAGGCAAGCTGTAAAATCAAAGCAGGTCTAGTCATCATAGAACTTACTGAGTCAGACAGCAGCTGAATTTTAAACATAAAACAATCAGAGGAGAAAAGGATATGTTCGGATTTTCGGTATTCATCATAAAGCCACACACAGGAGTACAAGTCCAGTTTATTTTCCCTTTGCAGGTAATCTGTGAAGAGAGAGAGAGGCTTCTTTTGTTTTGTTTTTGCCTTTGGAGTGAATCCAAATGCACTGAATGCTGGTTGTATTAGAAGAATCTAGCCCTTGATTCCCCTTGAGGGCTTTCTTCCTTTCAGTAGACCGGGAATCAGGTTCACAAGTAGGGGGTTTGTCTCGGTAGCCTACTGTAAGGCCCAGACCCCGCAAATGTTTCCTCCTGTGTTTGGCTTTAAGCACCAGTAGCCCCACTAAAATCAATGGGGCTATGCACGTGCATGAAATTAAGCGCATGGGGAAGAAGTATTTGTGGAACTGAAACCTAAATCTTCCTTTTAAAAAAAAAAAAAATTCCCCTTTTATTCCTCCTACTCAGCCAGCTTGTTTGATTTATTGGCCCCAATCCTGCACTACACTTACACATGTGCTGGTATTTATTTTTTTAACTACCATTTTGTCCCATTGATTTCAGCTGGAGACAAGGATTGTGGTCTTTGATTATAAGCGGTTTGGGCCAGAGACCTTCGCATACTGCACCTAGCACAATGAAGTGCTGAAATACATGGCTTCTAGATGCTGATGTAATGTAGGTATTAACTAATTTTTGCCAAAATCCTTTGATTTTAAAACCAGGTCAATCTCACTCCCTCTTGTGGGTGGTGGGATCAGAGTAGAAATAAAATCTCCTGAAGAAGATTGGGAAAGAACTTTTCTTTAAATAGTTTTTATGTTCCTCTCTGCCAAAGCTGAACTAAGCTGATTTATGAAAACTCAAACAAGACTTTGCTGGAAAATTAACTTCATGGACATTTCAAGGGCTCTAACTTTGTTTAGTGTTTTAACCCCTATGCTGTTTAATGCTAATTCTGTAACACTATATTGAAGCTTTTTTTCCGTCTGCACAAAGGAGGAAGGGGCTTGTTTCTTTTGTGGGTTGTTTTTTTTTCTTTCTTCCCTAGTGAACAGTGATTCTGATCAGAACAGCCACAAATCCAGCTCCAACTTACTGACATTTCCATCTAACTCAACCTGAAGGATTAGGTTTTTTTATTCCCAGACAAGCCTCTTCATTTTTACAGCCCAGAATCTGATCTGTAGATTAATTTACCATTAATTAATAGAGCAAAAAGATTTGATTGCATCTCAACACTATTCTGGCCCTAAAACAATACAGAAAAAAACTGAATTTTCAATTGAGAGAGCAAAAGGGATTGAGACACCATTTCAGACGTCAGCAATAATTGGTAAAAGAGCACTGAAATGTATTCTTCATTGACATAAGTTTACCCCGCCATTTACCAAGATTCAATTTAAAATTTCGGACTTAATTTCTTCCCTTCTCTGCAAAACAGGTTGGTATTTTTTTCATACTTTAAAAAAAATTGCCTTTTTTTTGTTTTTGAACAAATTAAGCATTGTTTCTTTTATTGCTGTCATGGTTCCCCAGAGGCACATCATCTAGGTTTTAATGTAATGCATTTATATTCTCTGCTAGTCATTGTGTGTGTTCTCAGTTAATGAATCCACAGTGATTTAAATTTAAGAGCTATATAAAATTCTAGTATGATTCTTGCTGCTTTTCTACAGTAAGGAATACAGCGGAACCCTTTCATAGTTAAATTAATTTTTCTTACCCCAGAACAACTTTGCTGTAAGCAAGATTATTTTTTCAATCTAATTGCAATTGACATGTTGAGAAGCATTGGAGAAGTGTGGAACTGTCATTCGACTTGATTATACATGGTGTTTCGCTATTTCAAACATCATTATAATTGGATTCAAGTGTAAGTAATATGTAGATATATAGACAATGTATCTAGATAGTTACGTTATGTATGTTACATCTATATATATGTTTAGAAATAGCTATATATCTGTACTCCATTATATAAGTAGGTCTATAGATGTATTTAATTTTATAGAGAAATAATGTCTATAATGTTGGAGTACAGACATAGATGTATAGAATGCATGAATAGATATATATTTAATATAGAAGTGTGATTATTATGTCTCTATAAACAGATCACTATATAATTTATACTTGAATCTGATCATACATATTTCATATATTCACAGTGTGTATTGTGTATAGACTGTAGCTTTAAGCGGTATGTAAAAAAACTTTTCCCTCTGTTTAATGAATAGAAATGATAAAGTAATGAAATCAAAGCAGCTACTGTAGTCATACTTCTTTTTGATTAATAATGTAAAAAAAATTATAGTAGGCATAAAAGAAATTAAAATACCACACAAAATTTCTCTTTAATTTGCCCAGATGCATTTCCCCACTTCTATATATAGTTAATTTCTGTATAGCAAGGAAGTTGTCAAGCTGTGTAAATGTTTGTGCTTACTTCACACCAATCAAAAATGTTAAGTGATCATTGTATTACCACCCAGTACAAAAGATTCGTTAAACCAACATTTGAAGTTTTCTAACTATATGAACACACTACCGTTTATGATTTGCTCTCATTTTCTTACACTGAAAAGCTATTCATCTTAAACCTGCTGTAATATCCTCACATGAAGCAGATCAGCAAAGAATTGTGTTGGATTAATAGGGGGATTGAATACACACTGGGAGCTGAGTGCTATTCATTAATTCCAACATAATGGTTCATTTCTGATTTCTGAAATCATATTGTACATATACCCTGAGAATACCTGGAGGGCAAGTTGTTTTATCATCAGTGATTTCATTATACTACCTAACTAGCTCGTCATTTTTGGTCTAGTTCATGGGTAATGACCTACATTTCCCAATTTTCTACATCTCTGGAGCAATCACACAATTGCAAGGCACTATTAGCCATTAGCCTGAGATTTGCTTAGCAGATCTGGTTTTGGATTGATGATTAGTTGCTCTTTTTTCTCCCTCCACCCCTTTAGGATGAATTATCCATCACTCATTAGAACCTGGGTGGCCTTTGTGTTCATGATTGTACGGCAGCAAGGTTAGTATTTCTGACTTCTGGGCCTCGGATACTGATACTCTACATTTACAGTAGGAAAGCGCTTGCCTCAGAAATTTGCTACACGCAAACTTCATGTGCCTAGAAAACCTTGCAAAATTCTACTCAGACACTTGTCTGAGAGCAAGAACAATAGTAGGGTAATTTATTTTTAAATCATAATACCGAAGGGCAAACAAGTAGATTTTTTGTGCCTTGCCTGGTAAACATACATGATCATTTTGCAAGGCTGACATTTATTCACAGCGAGGGACAGATCTTCAACTCATATAAATTGTCGTAGTTTCACTGAAATCAATGGAGCTAGGCCAATTTACATTTGCCCTTTCTGTTTCAAATATAAAGAGTCTCTACACATTCAGTTCGGGAGTTTGGGAGGATATCACAATTGTCATGAAAGCAGGACTTTAAAACATTCCTAGAGTTTAGAGAGTTCACCTGCCAGAATAACTTAAGGAGAATGAAAGGCGGGTAGGTAGAAAGAGTCTGCAGCGATGTCAAGCTACCACAGAACGATGTGCTCATTTACTTTTGTTAGAGCTCCGGCGAAGTTTGTGGAGTCATCTATATTCCAAGTCTTAGGTGTATCCTCATTGATATTCCCTGTGGTTTATATAGCTTGAGGAAACATTTATTAAGATCATTCACTCTACAAAACTTCCATCCATGTTTTTTTTTTTCTTGTGTGTTTTTGTAAAAGGCACAGGAAAATCTCTAGATTTCTTGTTGCATTCTTTTTTTAAATTTAAACTTGATTTCAAGAGGGTCAAGAACAGTGGAATGGTACCAATCTTGGGAGATGGGTTTGTTTTTGTAATGCTAACTCAGCATATTTGTTTTACATGAGCGATTTAATTTCTTTGGGGGAGATACCCTGGTCTTGTGGTTAAGATTTAGATCTATGTGGCTTGAGATATTGGTACTGATACCTACTGTTTCACTTGTGTGGCTACGGGCAAATAACTTAACCACCGTGTTTCAGTTTCCCCACCTGCAAAATAAGGATAATAATCTGCCTGCAGCTCAGGGCATTAAGGCTAGATTCCTTTGCTGGCCAAGCCTGTTGGGATATTTGGATAGCGGAGGCTATCCATGCAGAGTTAGACTCCAAGGCTAGTGTTTAAAAAGTGATTGCTTAAAAGGTTGTGCTGAGTATCACACTTTTTAAAAAAAAAAATCTATAATTTATAGCTGTGACCTCAGACGTAATAGCCTGCTGGATACATAACAGCTGTGAAATGACTTATTTTACTACCTGGCAACAGGATATTTGTGATAGCCCTTACAAAATATGTATATAAGTGTAGTCGTGCACTCAGGACTCTGTCACGCACCGCTTAAAACTCTTTCTAGCATGGAAATTAATATCTATGTACACCCCCCCACACACACACATTTTAAAAAAAGCCCATTTTTTGACTTTCAGTTCAGGTATTTTTCTTTTGAGCTAGAAAGCTGTATCGGTTAGAAGCTTCATAAAAAGGTCGGCTTCCCATTGTCCCTATTATAAACCAGATTCTAGCGAAGGGCATCTTAAATGTTACAACAACTGAACAGCTTATACTTGCACGGAATGGGAGGAAAACCCCTGTATCTTTAAAACCCAGGCTCAGAGCAATCACCCGTCAGCTAGCAGCCTCTGAAATTGCAGGTTAGGACCTAGAAGATAAAAGAATGTCCTGAATCAACTTAAAAAGAGATGGAATTGTTTTGAGTCTAGCTCCCTGGGTCAGCATTGATTGAATATAATGAGGACAGTGCATTTCTTTTCTTGCTAAGGAAAAGTGTGTTCCCTCTGTGGTAGATAACCTCATAGGGCTAAATAAATGGAGAATTATATGATAACAGATTTCTGCAAGTGGCACAGGATTGGCTGTATAGCTCTTTCTATAGAGACATAATCTGCTATCGTATACCTAGCAATTAGAGCAGATGGAAAATAGGGTTTTATTCCCTGTGGAAAAATTCACTGATCATGCTTAGTTTTTGTCAAAATTTTCAGTGGAAAAATTCAACTTTTTTGGCAAAAATCTTTGGCTGAAAACTGATTTTTAATTTTTTCTGTCAAAAGATGTAAGGGAAAAGAAGATACTTTCTGTGCAGTGTTCAATTTAGTGGAAAGCCTGATTTCAATGGGAAATTTTTGATTAAACTGTCCTAGCAATAGCATCTCAGGCTTTCCCCTAGTATCCTCTCAGAAGCTAAACAAGGCCAGGCCTAGTTGCTGTCTGATGGAATTGCTCAAAGAAAAAGGCAGAGTGCTACAGGAAGGGATGATAAATCCATCTGTCTATCTTAGGTATGTATCTGTTCCCCATTACTCTGATATCAGAGTTCCTCACAATCTTTCATGTATTTATCCTTACACACCCCTGTGAGGCTGGGCAGTGCTGTTAACCCCATCTTACACATGAAAAATTGAGCCCTAGAGAGGCTAAATAACTTGGCCAAGATCACAAAGGAAGTCTGGGGAGAAGCAGAGAATTAGCCCTGGGTCTCCTGAGTCCTAACCCCTGAGTTAGCATCCTAACCACTGGACCATTCTACCTCTTCTTTATTGTTCTTCCCTCTGAGATGGTACTGAACTAATGCCCCAGCCATTGTGTTAGGAGATCTTGTCCTGCTGAAGATGCTGAATAAGATGTAAAACAGAGGCTTTGACCGTTTGGGGTCGTGAAGGATCCTGTAGCTTTTTATACAAGAGAAGTGACATCAAACCTTATGCCTGGCCAAATTACAATTTGGGTAGTGACATTCCACCATTACAAAATCCCTCCTGCAGCTTCAGTTGTAGAGACTATTCTTTTCACTCCCTGTTCTAAACTCTTGTATAGCAGTGGAGCATGTTATTAACCAGCTGCCATTCTCCACCCCAGAGGTGGCTGCATTTCAGTAGTGGATGAAGTTCAAAGTATTTAAAGAGCATCAGGAGATGAAATGCTGTGGGTCTGATCCTGTACTATTGCAGTCAGTGGGAACAGGGACCAGTCCTTGTATCATTATACTAACAATACTGTCCTCTTCCAGCTCAGTCCATGGAGATTCTGTATCCGTTCTGGCAGAACGATACGAAAACCCCCAAAGTAGATGATGGAAGCTCCTCTGAGATTAAGCTGTCCATCCCGTTCATCTTCTTTGGAGTTCCATACAGGAGCATTTATGTAAGTGGAGGGAGTAGCTCTGTAGCAGACACTGCTTTTTCACTCATTTCCCCCTCATTAGCAGCTGCATTTGAAGCACGTTCTCCCGGTGTTCAAGACATGGAAGATTTATTGATACCTCCCTGAGAAGTTCTTAGATTTCATGAACTGATAGGTTTTATGATTAAAAAAGTAAAGGTGTATTTAATGGGCTAATGTTCACGGGGAAGGAATAGAAAAGGCAATAAATTACCTTTGCAGGTGATTAAATGCCAAAGCTAAGGCCTTGACGCCATGAGCATTATTCCAGTTGCATGACAAGAAACAAGAACATACAGAGCTGCTGGCAGCAGAACGATTCCTTCCACCCTGTGGTGGGTGCCTGAGAAAGCTCTGGGCTGGTGCTGCTGCTTCCCATTGGCATCACAGGAAGCCAGGCATAGAGAACGATATCTGCCAGGCTACGCTAAGAAAGGGTTAACCTCGCTGCAGCAAAAGAGTGTTCAACGTGGGACCGAGACAGCAAAATGTGATCCCAATCTCAGATTCAGAGATTTTTCCATTCAGGCGTTGGGCTGAGCCCAGTTGTTTGTGCACAGGTAACCAACCCTGTCTGGCCCAACAATGGGATTTGAATGTGGGACCTTGGTGCACCAGCCATTCCAAGGGGGATAAAGACCCATGCTCTCCCAGCGTAGTTATGTATGCATAGTGTGTGCACAACACAGTCATTTCCTGGAGGCTCGGGGTAATAATCTGTTTTTATTTCAAGTGGCCTTTGGCTATTCCCACTTGTAGTAAAACCACTTGCTGCCATTGTCTGGTGCCCAGCATGTGAGACACCAATGCCCCCCCGTGTAGTGCTGAAGGCTTGACACTGCCAGGTTTGTGCTTAATATGGCAGATATTGAGCTCCCTGGAAGCGTTTGGGTCAGGACTCTGCAGAACTGCTTGCTAAGGACTTGATTAACCTAAACGCACCCAGTGACCTGGTGCCAGTTACGCTGGGCACAAAACCTCCCTGGTAAACAAGTCTCCTATGGTGTGGATATGCAGAGGCTCATCTCAAAGAACTGTTGCAGCTGAGTAACCTTCACAGTTAGATCTATGTAGGGTTGTACCCTCTGCAGTTCCTGATCTCTGTCTTCCTAGCTCCAGCTTAAGATCTTTCATAGCGCAGGCCTTGCTCGCTGGAGCATGAGACATACAAGTACCTAGATGGATAGGCCTATTTACATCCCATAATTGCAAAAACCAGCCTTCACCAAAAATGCCATCAGCACAGATAAAATTTTAAGATGACTGTTCTCGGCTTGCAGCCACGGCTTTGGTTTGCTTAAATCAAACCGTTCTCCTCTTTTTCTAGGTCAACAACAATGGCGTGATTTCTTTCAATGTGCTGGTCAGCCAGTTCACCCCAGAGCCTTTCCCGCTTGCAGATGGCAGGGCCTTTATTGCTCCATTTTGGGCAGACGTCCACAATGGAATCCGAGGAGAAATCTACTACAAGGAGAGCATGGACCCTGCCCTGCTGAAGAAGGTCTCCAAAGACATCAGGAAGTACTTCAAGAACCTGCCCTTTTTCTCAGCCACCTGGCTCTTTGTTGTCACCTGGGAGGAAGTGACCTTCTATGGAGGCAGCAGCACGACCCCTGTAAGGGCAAATGTTTCAGTCTCTGGACTTGTGTGATGATTTTAGAAGGGTGTTATTTTCTGTAGCAGGAATGGCAGAGGTCAGACCTACACGCCACAGACTCCAGCACAGTGATGTTGGTTGCAGTTTGAAGGGGTGTGATCCTGACCAACAGAGCAGTGCCATCAGAAACCCCTAATGGAGGTGCAGTTACACTGTATAACGTTTACCAGGATAGCTTCTTTCTCTTGGCAGGAGTGGTTTTGCTACACTGATTTAAAAAAAAAAAAAAAATCCTGTGTCCACACCAGGCATGCTACGCTGGGGTAGTATACAGGCATTCCTACACTGGTAAAGCACTCCTGTTGTAGACATGGCTTAAGTTAAAGTGCGGATGGATGAGATAGGACTCAGAAGACCTGGGTTCAATTCCCAGCTCTGCCACTGTCATCCTGGGTGACCTAGGGTAAGTCACTTAATCTCTCTGGTCTTCAGGGCCTCATCAGTAAAATGAGGATAATCATCCTTCCTTTCTCCCACCCTTAGTCTGTCTTGTCTAGTTATATTGTGAACTTGTCAAAGGAAAGATGAATGGTCTTACCATGTGTTTGTACAGCAGCTAGCTCAGTGGGGCTCCTGTCTCGTCTGAGGACTTTATTCATATTACAGTAATGGCTAATTATTATTATTATATATTGATTAGATATGAGAACGGAGTCTATTTTCTTATCCATGCCTTGCTGTGTGGCCTTGATCAAGACCTTTCAGCTTCTCTGTACCTCAGTTTCCGCATCTGTAAAATGGAGATCAGGCTTATCTGCTTCTGAAGGTGCTTCAGAGGTTGGATTCTGCACACTTTATAAAGAAGGGCCAAATATTTATTAACTGAACACTGATTCAGGGCTTTCTCTTTAAATAGAGAAAGGAGAAATTTGTTCCCTTTGAAGATGTGTGAAACTCAGAGGTTGCAAACCTCTAATCCCCTGTCCTTTATTTTTTCCAAAGTATGATTCAGTTTAAAGACCAGTTTTTCTAGTGGTAAGTGTGGGGTATTTGAAAACTGCATTGAAATTGTTGGCTGACACTTTAATTTGTAAGTGGTTTCCTGAACTTGCTTGCAGGCTAGGGACCTCTGTAGGGAAGCCTGTGATTGGAATCAGTCAGCAGTCAGACAGCTTAGAGCAAGGTGGCGTGAATTGTGGTTCACTGTATAAGGGAGCAGCCTGCTTTGTCTCTTTCTGGTTTGGGGTTCTTGTGTGTTAGGGTTCTGGAGTCTAAGAAATAAAATAGCATTACCCTGCAACCTTCCAGGTGCAATATATATGTTTTGATCTTTGTGCATGTATGGCATGAACATAACAGTCAGGCAGCCTGTGTTCTATATAGAACCAACTCCCAACAGCTGCCCTGGCACAAACAAGAGCCCTGCACAGCATCTTGAATGTGAGTGTTTGTGTCAGATGAAGCTACAGATGTTTCTATTACAGTAGTGTCCCCGTAGTGCCAGGCGCTGTACAGGCATTTAATATAGGCCCTGCCACAAAGAATGTACAGCCTTATATCCTGATTCTGAGATGTGATCTGCGTAGGTGGGCCCCCTTTGACTTCAGTGGGGCTCTGAGTGGGAGGAGAAGTCTGTGCATGGAGAGTGTTGCAGGATCAGGGTTTAGGGTTATAAATTCTTTGGTACTAGGGATTGTCTTTATTCAATGACTGTACAGCACCTCGCACAGTGGAGTCTAGGGTAAGTAAAAGACAAAGTACAATGGGTGTGTGTGTGTGTGTGAAAGAAACAGATGGCTTGTGAGGGCAGGAAGGATGGGGAACTTAAGCTTTTCATTCTTACTTTTTCTCCCACTCACTGCTCCATTGTCCATCTTATTTTTCCTCTCACTTGATTTTGTGTCTCTCTCTCTTTCTTTTTGCTCCTCCCTCACCCACGTCCACTCTGAGTTAAATGTGAACCCAATAATTTTTCAGCTAGAATCAAACATCCAAGGCCACATTGGCTTCAAAATTAGGCAAAGCAAGTTCTCTTCTCCCTAACGGGCTCCAGAAGTGAAGCTGCTTCTTAAAACTCTCATATCCAGGAAGCCGCAATAAATTAATCTTTGGCTGAAATCCCTTCTCTTAAAAACCTGCGACTGGAAACAGAAAATGGGGACCTTTTGTGGGGTACAAACAACCTTATGGATTTTTATTGTGGCTGTGGCAGGATTTATTTCTATGCCATGTTAATCTGAGTGGGCAATCAGGATGTTTCAGGAGTATGAGTTGAACAGCTGCTTTGAAATCCCAAATAGATGTAGGAAATCAATAAGATGATTGACAGCATTATCACAGTGACGATCAGTGCAGTAAAAGATTTATCATAATTGGTCATACAGCCCTGCCAATGATTTGGCTGGATTAGCTGCTCTTTAATTCCATAAACACAAAGGAGTCTGATCTCTTAAGAAGTCAGCTATGACAAAGAGCCCTGTTCCTTTCCATTTGTTAGGGTTGTTTGAAATTTAATGCATTTTTCCAATCATTGGCACACAGTTCCAATGTGTTTTGAACCAGAAGCAGTACTGAGATCCCTGTATTGCTGGGAAAATTGCACACAATGCAATTTATTTTGGTACATAGCATCCTTCCTGCACAATATCAGAGAATTCTTTTGATTTACATGTAAAATAGTATATGCAACTTTTGAAGGTGAAATTCACCCAATTCAGAAAATCTGTGCAAAACCTCCATAATGCCTGCTTTGAAGAGTGACTCAGTAAAAATGGCATCAGGGATTAGAGACAGGCCAAAATTTTCAGCTGAAAACTTGTTCAGCCAAAAATGCAGTTTTGGAGACACTGACATGCTTTCAGAATTCGTGTTGATTTTGCTAAATTATTTTGGACAACACCTGTCTTCCATTCCCAGCCCACCAGTTGATTTGTTTCCTTTCAGCATTTTCTAAATGAAACATTTTTATTTTGTGGTTCAAAATGTTTTGTTCTGAAATTTTGTTTCATTTTGTTAAAAAAATGGTTGTTAAATATTGCAGTCAAAACAAAACATTTTGTTCTCTTTCAATGCACTGTTTTGTTCAAGCCAAAAATGATTTTTTTCCACTTTTTGATTCATGAAAAATCGTGATTTCGGATTGAATGGTATAAAAATTTGAGGGAGTGGGCTGCGCGGCGGCTGGAGGGAATTTTTCAGGATTGCCAGTGCATCAAAAAATCAGTTTTTCACCTAGCTTTATCTGGAATTCCATGGTTCTTGTAACTGTGGATCAAATATGCTTTGTTGACAAGAGGTTTCTCCTGCCAGTTAGTGCTGCAAACTCTTCAGTTCTGAGATTCAAATCGGGAACTTTCTGTCTGAGTACATCATTTCCGACAATAAGGGTTCTGCTGCCCATATTGGACCTCAGTGATGCCTGTGAGCCCTCATCTTTGGCGGGTGTGCACAGGTTTAACTAACTGGAACTTAGATTATTTTAGTAATACCATGGCAGTGCATGGTGGTCTCAGCCAAAATCAGGGCCCCATGTGCTTGGTACTGTACATACCCATAGTAAGAGCCAGCCTCTGCATGAGAGTTTATAATCTATATAGACAAGACAGACAAGGGGTGAGGGAAAGGAAGGATTGTTAATCCCCCCCTTGGCATAAGTGGGAAATTCTGCAGTGATTTGCTGAAGGTCGCAGAGGGAGTCTGCGACACCGCTGGGAATTAGATCCAGATCTTTTGAGTCACAGGCTGCAGGAGCAGTCTTCCTCATCTGTGTAGAATGTATGAAACGCTCTCTTAGCTCTGCTGGCTCTGCAGGGGTAGACTCCTGCAACCCGCAGAGCCCCATTGACATGAATAAAGCTCTACGCAGGTGCACCCTTCACCCTCCCTGATCAGCTGTCAAGGTCGGAGCTTCATTTTTGTCTCTAAAGCCAGCAGATCTGGCTCTGAATTCTCCCAGGGAGCCAAGCCTGAATCACAGAAATGTAGAGCTTGAACAGACTTGGAAGGGTCATCTAGTTCAGCCCCCCTGCAGGACCAAGTTAATCTAGATCACCCCTGACAAGTATTTATCTAACCTGTTGTTAAAATGACAGGGATTCCACAACCTCCCTAGGGAACCTGATCCAGTGCTTAACTATCCTTATAGGTAGAATATTTTTCCTGCTATCTAACCTAAATCTCCCTTGCTGGAGATTATGCTGATTATGTCTTGTCCTACTTCCAGTGGACATGGAGAACAATTGATTCCTCTTCAAAGCAGAGCTTGTGATATTTGAAGACTGTTATCAGGTCCACACACACACACATCCTTCAGTCTTCATTTCTCAAGACTGAACAGGCCCAGCTTCCTTTGCTTTTCCTCATAGGTCAGGTTTTCTACAACTTTGATGTTTTTTGTTGCTCTCCTCTGGATTCCCTCCAATTTGTCGACATCTGTCTTAAAGGATGACACCCACAAGAAGACACAGTACTTGAGCAGAGGCCTCACCAAGGCCAAGTAGACCGTGACAATGACCTCCCACAAATCATTGACATCAACTGGAACATTAACATTTACTTCCCTGCAGGCACAATTGGACCCAGTGGGAGTAAACTGGTTGGGTAAAAAGGTGCTATTTTGATGTAAACCCTTTTAAGGCAGACCTACACCTTAAGGGCCTGATTTAGTGTCCTCCGGTGTCAATGGGATCTTTTCATTGTCTTCAGTGGGCTTTGGATCATGCCTGATCATGATTCACTGGGGTGACTATCACTTGTATGGAGCTGGCTGCCGTTAGTGGAAAATCACATCCTGAGAGGAAGATTTTTTCCCCCATCATGTTCTTCGTTCCTACAGGCACTGCAGGCTATAGATTTTATGCCTTTTAAGTCTCCTACCCTGCAGTATTGGAAATTGAGTTGGCAAAGACCAGGAAATATACTGGCTGGGTTAAAAAAATTGACTGTCGGTGTGTGTGTGTGTGTGTGTGTGTGTGTGTGTGTATATATATATATATATATATATAAAATCAATAAAAACGTCAGTTTAAGTTAGAAAAGTATTTCTTTCCCACTCTGGAGCAGGTTTTCAGATTTATTGGGCATTCTTTATCCCTGATCTAATGCCATTAAGGACAGTAGCTCAACCTTCTCCATCACATCAAACACAAAGTACTTGTCTTCAGCGCTGTTCCAGGCATATCCCCACCCTACCTGTCATATCTCATTCACTATCGAAATGTCGACTCCCACCGCTGATTGGCCAATGGTGCCAGCCTCCATCACCCACTTGTTACATTTTCATGCAGTCTCCCTTGCTGCCCCTCCTGGCTAGGAGGAGCTCCTCATTCACATCTGTAAAGCTACCTCTTTATCCTTCTTCAAACTCTCTGTTGTTGTGATGCCTGCAACGCGCATGACAGTGATTAGGCCATTGGTGATCCGATACCACAGCCTATCGTGCTGACCAATTCTATTTCCTTGTACTCCTCCATGGGTCTGTCTGTAGCCATCTGTTGCCTATTGTCTTATAATTAGACTGTAAACTCTTTGAGGCAGAGACCATCTTTGGGTTCTCTCCTTGTACACTGCCTAGGACAGTGGGGTCCTGCTCTATTACTGGGGCTGCTGGAAAATAAATAATAATAATAATTAATAATGAAACAGAATGAATTTGGGCCTCTGGCTTCTTTTTACAATGATGGTCAGAACAATGGATTCACTTTAAACAAAAATTAAAAATGGCAGGAACTGACCATCAGAGGTCTATACAAAACCAATATCACTTTGACATGGCCCATTCTACAGTGAACCAGATCGTCTGCTAGTGTAAATTGGCATAGCTACCTAGATTTCAGTGGAGCTCTATCAGCTCACATCTGCTGAGACTCTGGTTCCGGATGACTCAGTATGTTTTCATCAGTCTTCTGGACTTTTTAACATTACGTGATAACACAGTGCACTACATTAGCCACTTTTCAAGCAAAGATCTCAAACCACTTTTCCAGACCTCGATTAATTAGACACACAATAGCTCTTTAAAATAAGTGAGGGAACGTACGTGATCAATGTCACCCACCACTGAAATGCAGTCACCTCTTGGGAGGGAAGCATGACTGTTAATCAGCATAGAGTGACCAAAGTAGAATGTTTTAGGACAGGAAGTGAAGGATATCATATCCAACTGGAAATGCAGGTGGAATTTAAATGGGTGGAATTTGCCAGTATACTCTTAGGGGCAGATCTTGCAACTGGATTCCCAGGGATGCAAGATTAGCTCATGTGGACCCAGGTAGGATAGGGCTTTATGGACAATGCTCTGGGATTCTATGGTCAAGAGCTCATTTGATGTCCTCTTTAGAAGATGACAAAGTACCTCCTCCTAGCATGGGGTGCTGGCTTGTTGCTGAATTAATTTATCTGAAATATTTATCGTTTAAAAATTGAAGAATCGTTTAAAAACAATGTAAATGTTGTCAATACATTTTTGCAGATTGGTCTGGGATTCCTGCAGCTTGGGAAAGCAAGATTTCCTTGGGTACAATACACTGTTGACTGTTATAGAAGCCATTGTTAATATTATTATAGCATCTGAATGGGGAAAGTAACCCAGTAAGATAACACTGTGATGAATAAAGCTGAGATAGAATAACGCTAAGATAACAGGTTGTAGCAATCCAAGCCCAGCTGATTGCTTTCGCAGTGCTTGTTCTCATGCTGCCATCTATCGGTGCTAAAATAGATCACAGATTTAATATGTCTCCCATGGTGTCCCAGATGGAATTATGCTCTGGAAAGCTGTGGATGCAGTTAAGTGGGATTGAATGAGCTGTTGGGTGGCATCCTATACTATGCTTAGCTTTTGCTGTTTAATTATCAATCTTCCCTATTGCATTTCATATGGGATTGGTGCAGAAGAAGGCAGCACAGAAAAATGGTGCAAAAGCTGTGGCAGGGGTGATATCACTTTGTGAATATGCCTGTCTCTGTTTTAAACAGGTGAACACCTTTCAAGCTCTCCTGATTTCAGATGGGGTGTCCACATTTGCTATGTTCAATTATGAAGAAATCATGTGGACCACTGGAACAGCGAGTGGGGGAGATCCTTTAACCGGACTCGGTGGAGTGATGGCCCAGGTAAGGCTCTTACTGTGCATCTTCACTGTCATCTTTCTTTATGCTCTAACCTCCAACCTGTCCTTATTCTGACAGTGACAACACAGAAATATGATCCAGTGAAGATGTGACCCGCCTTAACACAGCATGGCTTTTGTCCTCCTCTAGTGGCTAGACCAGGTCATTTAGCTTAAACAGTCGAGATTCATGCTGGATGATTCATTCGGACCATTTGGTTCACAGGGCACTTGCTGGTGAACGGAGGAGACCTGGCTGGTCACATGGTGCTGCTTTTCTTTCTTCTTCCCAGACTGAAGGGGGAATAGGAGAGAGATGAAATAAACAGCAGAAGGAAACTGTGTGTTTTACTCCTTTTGATAAAAGTTAAACACCTAACATTGTAAAGATAGCTAGAAATATATGAAATTGAGAGCTGGCTGAAAACCTCTCATCCATTCATCTCTATCCATCCACTCGCACTCCCTTTTCCTTTCCCTTTTCTCTCCTTCCTTCCTTCCAAAAATTGTTTGGCTTTTCATTGAAAATCCAAAAGAAAAAGAAAGTTCTGTTTTGTTTTTGAAAATTGAAAACAGGATTTTTACCGAAAATGTTTGTTTTTGAAAAAGCAAAACAAAAAATAAATTTCAATTTGTTTATCAAAAACAAGCAGACAAATAAAAGAAGCACAAACTAAAGATTTCCTTTGGGCCAAATAGCCTTTTTTGTATCTAAAATACGGTAATAATAAAAATGTTTAGGTTAAAAAAAATTTAATCAGTTCCAATTAGCTTCCTGGTGTGACTTTTCTATGTACAGAGTTGCTGTAGCTGCCGTCAGGATCTTATATGATCACAGTGGAGAGAGGAGGTGAACACAAGATAATCAACTGCAAAATTTACAGAGAAATCAGGGTTATTAACATCAGCGATGGCAAGAAATATGAGACAGAACAGACTTAAGGGAAGGATGGTCTCCATGTTTTCAGATGAATTTTGCTCTTCTTATGTTCCAGGCAGGATTCAACGGTGGAAACAGCACCAATTATTTTAGCATTCCTGGTTCCAGAACCCCGGAGATAATTAATATTGAAGATACAACCAATGTTAATGTCCCTGGACGCTGGGTATTCAAAATAGATGGGAGAGAAATTGACCCAGCCAATGGCTGCAGCCTGAGAGGTAAAAATTGCTTCTTCGGTGTTTTTGAAGTTTACCATATAACACAAGATGATTCAGTTTGAAAATTGACAGAATATACTGCTGCTGTTGCTTTGCTATTATATTGCCTGTATTCTTTGCAATGTGTGTAAAGGCAGATTGTAAACACTCTGGGATAGAGGCTGTCTCTTTGGAAGGCAGAATGGCCTAGTGGTGAGAGTGGGGGACTGAGAGGCAGAAGACTTCGCTTCTAGTTCTGAGTCACTGTAGGACCCTGTGCAAGTCACTACATTTTCTAATGATGATCACCTGATGCCAGGGATGAAATCCGGATCCTGTTGTGGTCAGTGGAAATTTTGCTAGGAAGGCCAAGACTTCATTCCTGGGTAGCAAACCCTTAGTGGTGCAGATTGGGTAAACCACTATAAACTGCAGTTTGCACTGGGGCAGCTTAGTCTGGTTTCAAGCAGGGCTAGTGCAAATAGCGGCTTTCCCTGTCTCCACTAGAGGTTTGCACTGCGGCAGCTAAACTAGTGGCTGCATTTGGCACTGGTGATTGTAATTAGGACAGTTTGCTAGCATGGAGAAGGCCTAAGTTCATAGCATTTTAAAAGGGGCGAATGGGCCCATAAAGAGCTGTGAGTCTGTTCTTTTGTCTCGCATATGGCTGTGTAACTCATTAATGTCAATGGGAAGCTATAATATACGCTGGCCTTGTTCCTGTCCTCCTGTGGTTTTAGTATCTGACTGTAATTAAAAGCCTACATTTCCCCCACCTGAAAGTTAGAAACCTGTGAAACTAGGGGTTTAAATTCTCAGTAAGGATTGAGATCCCTGTACTTTCGGAACTGCAGATAAGCTAGGGTAACAACAGCAAAAGAGACTCTCCTGGCTGGCCTGATGGAAATGCCATTGGTGTAAAAAGATAATACTCTGACTTCCTTTCCCTTGCTTCTGAATTATGGATTGCTGCTTTTATGCATAGGATAAATTCAATGGCCCTGCACAACCTGCTGGGTATGTCAGTATGCCACTGACTGTGCATAGGTATAAAGTGATAGAAGCGCTCACCCTGCTACCAGGGGGACTTGGTGGCATGGAGATTATTGTGTTATCATTTTATAAATAAAATTGTCTCGAGTGTCTCCTTCGCTCCTGAAATCTTTCTAACAAGAGAGAATTTTCACTCACTGCTGAAAGCCTGAAATGTCAAGGATTGAAAATGTATACTGGTCTGACATCTGCAGTTTGTTTATATGCAGCCCTCGACTAGTGCTGATATAGCTCTGCTAGTCCAAAGGGCCTGTGTAGCCCCTAAAAAAGTTCAAGGTCTGATGCACAGCAGAGATGGTGTCCCTAGCCTCTGTTTGCCAGAAGCTGGGAATGGGTGACAGGGGATGTATCAGTTGATGATTACCTGTTCTGTTCATTCCCTCTGGGGCACCTGGCATTGGCCACTGTCGGAAGACAGGATCCTGGGCTAGATGGACCTTTGGTCTGATGCAGTATGGCCGTTCTTATGTTCTAAACTTGACCCACCAATGCTCAGAATGAAGGCTGAAATTTTGAAAGGGACTCAGACACACAGTTCCGTCTTCAGGTTAATGAAAGCAGTGCATCTAACTCCCTTAGATGAATATGGAAATCTCAGCTGATAGCTCAATGCCATTTGTAAGGGAAGAATCTCAGATTTTCAGTGATCAGAAGTGGGTCTAAATAGGTTTGTTTTGCCTAATTTGGAACCCACTCGGATGTCGTGGGCTTGGAAGGTTGGCTCCAAAGCAAACATAATTGAGGTCTCATTATGTTTGAGAGATTTTTTTCTGTGGAAAGAAAAAAGAAAAAGAACAGAGAGTGTGAGAGAGATGAAAATCCAGGGGAGAGATGAGCAGAGGGTGGGCAGAGTGAAAAACAAACAGAGAGGATGTGAAGAGGAAGCAGATGGAGGAGAGAGAGACTCTAAAGGGGGAAAAAAAAAAGACACTTGCTTTTGCCAGTCTAAATTCTTAAATCTTCATCTCTCCTTTCAAGTCTCCATTCAGCTAGAAAAACATGCAATAGACTTCACAATACGGTGTAGTTACCGTGCTGTCACGCTGTTTGATCATAAATAATTGCTAATTCATATAACCCAAGGCCAACTATGTTATGGAATTAGGTATTAATATGCCTTTGGTTTTATAGTTAGTGTGTGTGTGTGTGTGTGTGTGTGTGTGTGTGTATATATATATATATATATTTTTTTTAGAATTCAGGTACATTGACGATGTTGTGTTTGTTCCATAATTGCTCAGCCACCTTCCAATTGTGTGAAATTAGTAACTACAGCTATCAAAAGGATTAATTACAGTGTAATTACAGAATAATTACAGTGGATTCACAGTCACTATATAAAGGGTAACCAAAATAGGTTGACTTAATGTATTGCAATATATTAAGCACAAATGACTTCAAATTCCAGGGAGAAAAGGTTCATGAACCCAAATTAGTTCTGTACACTCCCCAATCCCCAAAATAGTTTGAGCAGTTCTCAAAACTAGAAAATCTACCTGATTTTGCCCACCAGTAACAGAGGTCCTGATTCACCGAAGCACATGCTTAATGTTAAGCATATGAGTAGCGCCATTGACTTCGATGGGACTTCTCACCTGCTTAAAGTTAAGCATGTGTTTCCAATGCTTTGCTGAAGTGGACTGTGATGTGTTATAATGCTAGAGAGTGGTGTGATATGGCAAGTAACATCACATGGGATGCCCTGTTAGAAATGTACCGAGCTGGTGGTCCTGCTTTCAAGGCCAGTTAACTTTCCCAGTGTTGGACCCAGATCAGAGAGAACAAATGACTTGGAACTCTTGATTGTTCTCCTAAGTCATGTCATGGGTCCTGTGTTCCAACAAGTAACGCAATGTGGGGTTCTTTTAGGGCAGTTTCTCCATCCAGGCGAGATATTCTGGGACAACACCAACTGCTCCACCAAGTGTCGTTGCCTGGACTTTAACAATGAGATCTTCTGCCAGGAGATGGCTTGCGGCCCCTATGAAGTGTGTGAGCCGAAGGACAAGTTCTACCAATGCGTGCCAGTGGAGAGCAGCACCTGCGTGGTGTTTGGAGACCCACACTACCACACCTTCGATGGCTTCCTCTTTCACTTCCAGGGTTCCTGTGCCTACCTCCTCACCCGGCAGTGCTGGCCAGAATCTAACCTGCCCTTCTTCAGCGTGGAAGCCAAGAATGAGAACCGAGGTGGCTCCTCCGTCTCTTGGTTGAAGGATATCTCGGTGGAGGTTTATTCTCACAAGATTGTTATCCCCAAAGGGAGCTTTGGGAAAGTTAAGGTAAGAGCCCCAGCAAAGAAGGAAAAGTCCTTGGGTCAGATCCTCGGCTGGTGCAAAGCGGGGTAGCTCTGTTGAAGTCAATGGGTCTATGATGATTTGCACCAGCTCAGGATCTGGACCAGTGTCTTTGTCTGGAATCCAGGCCTTATAGGACAACTCGGGGAGGTGGGGCGGGGGAGAGAAGGGAAGTGTTAGTGTAGGTAGTGCTAAAAACTGGAAAGGCCCCAACCTGGCCCTTAAAATCCAACCCCTTCTCCAAATGTTGTTGGGGCTGGATTGCAATCACTCGTTCCCAATTCACCATCTTGCTCAGATTCCAACAATGCAAGGGGCCCGTTTCCAACATTGCAAGGGGTCAGAACCAGGGCTGCCCAGAGTAGGGGGCAATTTGCCCCAGGTCTTGGGACCTACAGGGGCCCCACAAGCCCTGGCCCAGTGGCGGTATGGGTTTTCGGTGGCATTTTGGCAGTGGGGACCCTTCAGTGCTGTCGAAGACGCAGAGTGACTGAAGGGCCCCCTGCTGCCGAAATGCCGCCGAAGACCTGGACCACTGCCAGGTGAGTACAAGTGCTGCAGCTCCTCCGCTTTGCCTCAGGACCCCTGAATCCTTTGGGTGGCCCTGGTCAGAACCACCCCCTGGGTTCCCAATAGTGTGGAAACCCTGCCGTGTTGCATGATGTTACTCTCTTGCTTTGCTCCTGCAGGTAGACGATTTGGTGATGTCCTTACCCCTCTCCTTGGAACTGGGGGCGATAAAAATCTACCAGAGTGGTTTGTCAACTGCGGTGGAGACTGATTTTGGCGTCTTGGTGACCTATGACGGGCAACACTATGCCTCCATCTCTGTCCCGGGCACCTACATCAATGCCACCTGTGGGCTGTGCGGGAACTATAACAAGGATCCTCAGGATGATACCCTTCGCTCGGACGGGAGGCCAGCGGTGTCGGTGCTGGACCTGGGGGAGAGCTGGCGAGTTTACCATCCAGAGTGGAAATGCTCCCCAGGATGCTTAGACAATTGCAGCTTCTGCGACTCTGCCATGGAGTCTCTGTATTTCACCCCCGAGTACTGCGGCTTCATCAATAAGAGCGGCGGCCCCTTGTGGGAATGTGGCGCCATTGTGGACCCCACGGCCTTTGTCCACAGCTGTGTGTATGACCTGTGCAGCATCCGGGACAACGGCACCGGCCTCTGCCAGGCGATCCAGGCTTACGCCTTGGTGTGCCAAGCCCTGGGGATTCCAGTGGGAGACTGGCGAACCCAGACAGGATGTGGTAAGGCTGCCCTGAGGAGGTGGGAGGTGGTTTCGGGGGCCCACAACAGACTCCCATTGAAGTGAAAACCCTGCAAGAGAGAAGCCAGGAGACAAGTCGGCAGGGACTTGATTGAGGCAGCCAGAGTTACAATGTAAGCCGAGCAGTCCCACCTTTCAGTCCTGAAATGCAACACGAGAAGGACAAGGGAACGCCTAGTAACTAAAGAACAGTTAGAGTGTTGAACAAATAGAAGGAAATTCGAGCACCCTTTGGAACTCAATGCTGGAGTGCCAGGTATTATGGTTGGACTCAAGACAGGCCTGGCTTATTTAATGCCCATTGCCATCAGCTGAGATGCTAAAACTAAATCTCTCCATCTGCTGTCTCTCTTGCGCCACTTTTGTGCAGAGGGAACTCAGCTGATTTCGGCAGGGTTACTCCTGATTTATTGTGGCGTGAGCGAGAGGAGACTAGGGCCCCGCGTCCCATAGTGCAGGGTGTAAGCTGACCCCATCTGCGAGGTGTCAGGAAAGGACTTTTCCTTGTGCGTGTGGTGCTGTCTGACTCTCTTGAGTGCAATGGGGGAGAGGGGGATATCGCCTCAGCGCAAGAGGGCGATTTAGAGACAAAGCGGGTGTAATGGAGGCTGTTCGCCTACCTCCCTCTGAACCATCAGCTACTTCCAGGAGACAGGATGCTAAATCTGATGCACTCAGTGCGTAGTGTGACACCTGGGTCCCAGTTCAGAATGGCAGAAGTGTAATGGTTGCCTTTTTCCAGGCTATCGTCCGTCACCAGTGTAACTGGTTGAAGCAAGTGGCTAAATTACCTCTGCCAGCCAGCATACGTAGCGGTGTCAACACCAGAGCAGTAATGGGATAATGGCGATCTAATTGCATCTCTCTACTAGGG
This sequence comes from Chelonoidis abingdonii, assembly GCF_003597395.2. Taxonomy (NCBI): domain Eukaryota; kingdom Metazoa; phylum Chordata; order Testudines; family Testudinidae; genus Chelonoidis; species Chelonoidis abingdonii. The sequence goes on along the minus strand of NC_133786.1, from coordinate 12,280,636 downwards.
ATTCATGCCATGCTCATTACTGTGGCATCGGAATGCTGAATGATAAGAGACACAAGGTGGGTGAGGTCATATCATTTTTGGGGCCAACTTCCGTTGCTGAAAGAGGCAAGCTTTGGAGCCACACAGAGCTCTTGTTCAGCCTCAAAGCTCAAGAGCTTGTCTCTTCCACCTACCAGAGTTGGTCCAGTAAAGTTATGACCTCACCCACCTGGTCTTTCTAACATCCTGGGACCAACACGGCTACAACACTGCAAACGATACTCCCTTAGGCTAAATTAGAAAGCAATAAGGGGTTGATAATAATGAGAGAGAAATCCACATAGTATGTCTCTTTTTCTATTTATCATCCCCATACTCACTATCTGTCTGTTGATCATTGCCATACATAGATAGGTAGACAGACAGACACATTATCTCACTTATCATTATGGCATATGACTGCCTAATAATAATCCAAAGAGTAATAAGAGAATAGTAATAATTTGTAAAATCCCATGACAGTCAGGGTTAGGAGGGAATCTAAATGAATTTAACTACCACCACCTGAATGGTGTCTGGGTCTATGAAATTTTCTGGGAGATTTTACTTCTCAGCCCATGGTTTTATGCCTGATTTTCCTTAATCTCTTTCCATTCTCTCCCCTCTTTGATTTCTTGATTCCTCCCTCTCCCCTCCCTTCATCTCTTATTCTCACAAGTTTCACAAGTAGAAAATTTGAGGGGGAGCACAGATGAGGAGCTGTGTTGGGAACTGTGGGAGAGAACTCCACAATGCCGTGCGTTACGATGGGACGGGGAATGCTGTGGGTGTGAACCGGAAAAAGGATTGTTAGTATGGGTGCTGAGAAGGCCCCATGCTAATCTCTCAGGTGTGTGAATTAGGAGCACTTTCTCTGAAATCAGGTTTAAGTGACAGCAGACATTTTGGGCCAGATCCTCACTTGGTGTAAAATGGCCCATACGCTTCAGTGCAGCTCTGCTGATTTACAGCAGAAGAGGATCTGGCCCATAGTTCAAAACAGTTCAGCCCTGAATAACACGAGTAGCCTTGTAACAGTCGCTCTTCTACCTTCCCTCGCCTAGCTACAGCTGTCCAGTGTCCAGAATTCAGCCACTACTCAGTCTGCACCAACAGCTGCCCAGCCACGTGTTCGGATCTAACAGCCCCGCTGGCCTGCAACTCCCCTTGCACCGAGGGCTGTGAATGCAACGAAGGTCATGTCCTTAGCACAGACCAGTGCGTCCCCATCCACAAGTGTGGCTGCGATGTCGATGGCAGGTACTATGCCATAGGGGAGTCTTTCTGGGCCGCCGCAGACTGCACGGTGCAGTGCCGGTGCGAGGACAATGCAGAGATCACCTGTTTGAATGCCAGCTGTCGGGAAGGAGAGGTGTGTGCGGTAGAGAACGGCTACCGGGGCTGTTACCCCAAGCGAGAGACCTTGTGCTTGGTGAGCCAGAACCAGGTGCTGCAGTCCTTTGACGGGGTGGCGTTCATGTTCCCTGCAGAGCATTCCTACACCCTGCTCAAAACCTGCTCAGAGAGACCGCACTTCCTGGAGGTTGACATCAGCAAAAAGAAGCCCGAATCCAGGCCTAACTGGCTCCGACCCCTGAGGATCCAGGTAGCTGGCCAGGAGGTCAAAGTTGGAGGTTCCGGCGCATCTGAAATCAAGGTAAGAATCCTATCAAGACGCAGTCTTCAATCGTGGGAAGGGAGTGGGGTATCTCTCTCTGCTGCTCACAGAGGGCGAGAGAGCATTGTGCTTCCATGGCATGTTGCAGCTGAGAATCGCTGAACTCTTTACACATGTGCCTCAACAAAGTCTTGTGATTTGTCACCGCCTCCACTGCGGGAGGTAACCGTAAGTGCTGCAGTGCCCACATACCCTGGAGGTTTGATAGCACACCGGACGTACCAGAGGCAAGCTCTGTAGGCATTCCAAGCACAAGGCCCTTCAGGCTATAGCTGTTGGTTAGGTGCCCACACAAACTCCCAGGGTCTGAGGAATACCAAAGGGCTGCTTTGCTGGGGCCACTAGAAATAAATGTTGCCATTACCCTAGGCAGGATGGCTTCATGATACAAGCGGTGAACCCACTGTTCCTCTTCCTAAGAGAGAGATGGTAATTATTCCCATTTTACAGAGGGATAAACTGAGGCAGAGTGGCACAGTTGGGATTAGAGTCCAGCAGCCCTGACTCTTCTCACTAGACAACACTGCCAACTGCAAAACATGCTGGACATTTAGGTTGGGATTTTCAACAAAGCTGCCCCCAAATCCCATCCTTAACCTTTGTCATCCCCCAAGACCCTGCGAGTTATGTCTATGCTGCAAGAAAACTCCGTGGCTGGACTGTATCAGTTCGCTCAGGTTGTGGGGCTATAAAATTGCTTGTAGATGTTTAGGCTTAAGCTGGAGCCCAGGCTCTGAGATCCCAGGAATGGGGAGGGTCCTAGAGCCCAGGCTCCAGCTCAACCTTGAACATCTACACTGTAATTCTACAGCCCCTCAGCCTGAGCCCCAGTCAGCTGATGCAGGCCAACTGCAGGTATATTATTTACACCTGATTGTTTTCTCCTTCTAACTGAGAGAGGTGAAGCAGGGTGAGGGTGGAGGGGATAGAGGCTGAGCAAAGAAAACAGACATCCCGAAGGGAGACAGAGCGTGGAAGATGAAGGATTTAATTTGTAACAGATCTAGACGCTGTTTGGGGAAACTGGTGCTGGGAGCGACTGGCCCATGGAGACTCTGAACGAATGCCAAGACAAAAGGGACGTAGACGGAAATCGATGTACAATGCCCGTATGGCAAGTCTGTGGGTTTTATTAAAATACCATTTCCTGCTGAGCCTGGGGTTACAGTGTAGTTTATAGTCTTCAAAGCAGCTATGGAAAACAAGGAACCTTCTTACTGAACGGTTTTGCTCCCTGTGAGGCTTTGAAGCTTTGCTTACTTTCTTGTCACCAGTGAGTTTTTGCTCTTCTTAGCCCTGCTGAGTCAGGACAGCCACAGGAGAGAAGCGAGGATGCTCTTCTGGCTTGTGCGTCGTTAACTAAAGTCACTGTTGCAATTCTCAGCTAAGCTCTGCTTGCTGAATGTTTGCTAGTGGTGAAGGCTGATGCAAGACACCGCAAGAGCCCAACTTGATTGGTCAAATCCCCATTTGAGTCTGTATTGCTGGTGGTTAGATAAATCACTGTTTGATTTCTAGAGTGAGCAACCTTGATCAGGACACATGGACAGAAAAAAAATCCAAAATCCACTACACAGTGTTACTTACAAATAGTCCCTGCAACCTTGTTTTAAGCCACAGCTGCTTACAAATGAATGTGCGCTAGGCACATGGGGTGTCAAACTGACAGCGATCCTTATTTATTCAGACCCAAATTAGTCAGTTTTACCAGCCACCAATGCCAGCATGGAAAGGGTGTTGCTGTCATACATGAAGCTATGTGATACTCTTCTGCCATGCTTGCAGTTACATAGCTTTACCACTGCTTCGCAACATACTGGATAGTGTGCACGTGCACTACTGTTCTCTACTGGTGGCAATCAGAACTGCTGAGCTGTGTGTCATAGGCTCCATACTGCTAATGGGGATTCTCCTGTAGCTTAAGTGTGAGAGACCTGTGCTCTTTCTTGAAGGAGAATTTTGGTTCTATCTCAGATTATTTATGTGTATTGTGGTAGCACCTAGGAGCCTCAGCCATGGACCAGGACCCCATTGTGCTAGGCACTGTACAAACACGGAACAAAAAGACAGCTGCTACCCCCAAAGAGTTTCTAATCCAGATGTTGCTCTGTGTGCAGTGTAATGGCAGCCGTGTGGGTCCCAGATGACCATGGGCTTGTTATAAAACAGCCGCAACTCCCATTCAACCTGCTCAGCTTACAACAGGCCCTCCATTACCTTCCTGTTTCTTCCGCTAACTCTTCCATTCTGATCTCTCGAGGGTGATGGGAGATATAGCATAGATCAGTGGTTCTCACACTGTGGTATTTGTCTTGCTGGTGGCACGTGGGCTGTTTTCAGGCAGCATGCAGGCTTGGTTTGAAATACAGAATCAGAATGAGGATCCATTATAGACTCATAGGACTGGAAGGGACCTCAAGAGCTCATCTAGTCCTGTCCCCTGCACCCATGGCAGGACTAAGTCTTATCTAGATCATCCCCGACAGGTGTTTGTCTAACCTGCTCTTAAAATAACTTAGCACCGGTTTAAATGCTCATTGTCCATGCTGTATTTGACGCAGATGACGATGTGATGCAGAGAAATAGCACTGTCTGCTGCTAGCTGTGGGAGTAGGACATGAGGCGCTCTGCTTTCAGCAGTCACCTCCATAGCGGCAAGCATTTCACATCCACCACGCACTTTCGTTTGCAGGTAAATGGCTATGAAGTGGAGCTGCCATTTTTCCTGCCCTCCGGCCAGTTGGAAATTTACCAGAGCAAAAACGGCACGGTGATTGAGTCTGAAGGGCTTGTGAGGATCCAGTACTCCAACCTAGGCATGTTAAAGATACGCCTCTCGACCGTCTACTTCAATTGCACTGCCGGACTGTGCGGCTTCTTTAACGGGAACAGCAGCGACGAGTTCTGCTTCCCCAATGGCAAGTGCACGGACAACCTGGTAGTTTTCCTGCAGAGCTGGACCACCTTCGACGAGATCTGCAACGGGGAGTGTGGGGACCTGCTCAAGGCCTGCAACAATGACTCGGAGTTGCTCAAGTACTACCGGAGCCGCTCCAAGTGCGGAATCATCAACGACCCCACCAACAGCTCCTTCCTGGACTGCCACAGCATGGTCAATGCGTCGGCCTACTACAGAACGTGCCTCTTCCGCCTGTGCCAGAGCGGGGGCAATCAGTCGGAGCTCTGTGACTCGGTGGCTCGATACGCTAGCGCCTGTAAGAACGCGGAGGTGGAGGTTGGCCAGTGGAGGAGCTTCAACTTTTGCCGTAAGTTGGGGAAATGTCTTTGATTGACTTTGGATGGGGTGAACTACTACTTCTTCTGCAGAGGACAAGTATGTTCATTATTTTCCCCCTCCTCCCTTCCCACCCTTCCTTCCCTTCCACCCCCAGATCTTTCCCCTCAAAGCTGCATCTCCAGCCTGCACATCTAAGGACTATCGACTAAAATGTTTTAGTGGTCCCATGATGCAAAGTGTCAAAATGTTTTTTTGTCAGGCCTGTGCTATGCAGGAGGTCAGACTAGATGATCTTCTGGCCTTAAAATCAAGGAATCTATTCAACATTTTGGGAGGGGGGAAAATGGCTTTTTGACCAAACCAAACATTTTCATGGAGAATTGTGAGCTTTTTTGGTCAGGAACCATCTTTTGTTCTGTGTTTATAGATGCCTCACACAGTAGGGTCCTGGTGTATGACTATAATAAATAATAATAATTCATAATTAACCGTATCTATTATTTTCTTCTATTTAGGTTTTTATAAGGTTGCCCATCACTGTGGTGTCTGGGTGCAACATAGATTCATAGGGTAAAAACCTGGCCCTATTGGGTTCAATGGAGCCGGAATTTCACCTATACATTTCAAGTTCAGAAGGGAACATTGTGATCATCTTATCTGATATCCTGCATAGCACAGGCTAGAGAATTTCACTCAGTAATTCCTGCAACTAGCCTAGTATGACCTCACTGAACAGAACTTGATGCTCTGATTCACAAAAATCTCTGTAAATGAAGGATTGGTGGTGGTTTTTGGCTATTTCGCCAACTTCGGTCAATACGGGTGTTTTGTAGCAGTAGCCAATGATGCAAGAAGAAGTAGTCTCTTACCTAGCTTTTTTAAGCCATGCATTGGGGTCAACAAAAGGAAATAGTATGAGAGTTTCTTAACTTATTCACCAGGTCCTTATTCAGATGAGCACCTGCTTCAGCCCCAGTAGCATTGTAGCAAAGTACAGTCTTGTGTTGCAGAAAGAAAACGTCTTTACTGTCAGGAGGAACTGGCAAGTAAATGAGCAACTTGTACAAATTAAGAAGGTAGTTTTGTTTGTGCACAAAGACACAAAGCTTTTGCTTTTTGTGCTCAGGCTACTTTGTAAGCACTTCCTTTCCCTTGCAGAAAGAGGTCTCCCAATTAAGTAATTTCATGATGGCGTTTCAGGAGATATCAGGAGTTGTATTACATGGTGTCTGAGTGTTCCAGAATTGCAGATGGAGTCTAACAATAGTGTAAGCCATCAGCAGAGAGTAATTTGGATAAGTCATGTTTTTTTGTTGTCGCTGTCAGCTTGCCATCGATGTTGTAACATTCATAATTCAAAAGCACATGTAAAAATCCCACACCGCAGAAGTACATAACAGGCAATGAAACAGCCTTCATCTCTCAAACAGAGAGCTTATGGGAGTCTGTCGAAGGGAGAGAGGAGGAGAGGCCACATGGTCTAGTGAATAGGGCCCTCAGAGTCAGGAGTTCTATTCCTGGCTCTGACACTGACCTGCTTTGTGCCCTTGGAAAAGTCACTTTCTCACCCTGTTTCTAAGTTTCCCCTCCTACCTTTGTCCAGCTTGCCTGTTTAGATTGTAAATTATTCAAGCCAGGGACCATCCTGTATTGATACTGTAATGCAAATATTAGTGATGATGATAGGAGAGAAGCAGGATGTGGACCATGAGTCCAGAAAAGTCAACCACCTGCAATTTAGAACGGACTGTTGGCGAACTGATGTTTCTGCATAATTAATACAATAATAACATAAGAATCCCTGGCTCTTATATAGCACATTTCATCAGTAGATCTCATAGCACTACAGGCTGCAAAGAAGGGCCAAATCAAAAGATGGATGGGCAAACTGAGGCACAGAGAAGGCAAATGACTTAGCCAAGGTCACCCGGTAGGCCAGTGGCAGAGTTGGGAATAGAACCCAGGGCTTCTGAGTCCCTGTCTAGTGCTTTATCCACTGCCTTCCAATAGAACATAATAGTCTCTTCATACTGCTGAGACACATCACAGATAGTCCGTGGTGGTTATTGATATGGACCACTGATATGATTCTGCAAACGTGCACAGTTGCTACAGGTTTGTGGAGCAACTGTGCATGTTTGCAGAGTCCTATCAGTGATCCATACCAATAACAACCACAGACTATCTGTGACAAGTAGCACCTGTTCCCTGGCACAAAGAACTTGCAGAGTAAGGGTCTGTGATCCAGCATGGTGCTGAGCCCTGTGGGGCTTGAGAATGCTCAGCATCTCCCAGGATGTGGTCCTGAGACCCAGGAGATGAGAAATGGACGAATAAATAAATGGGAAGGTGCAGAGAAGAAGGTGGGAAGGATTCCTAAAGGAGGAGGAGAGATGGAGCAGATACGCAGAGGGGAGGTTGATCCAGGTGTAGGGGGATGCATTGGTCGAGGGCATGAAGCTGAGAGCGGGTGAAAGAGATGAAGGGAGCAGTAGGGCAAGAGAACCAGGAGATGCTTAGGAAATGAGAGCCTAGAGGTGAAGGCCTGGGGCTAGGAGTTCTTGAAGGCAAGAGCCAAGAGCCTGAGTGCCATGTGCTGGTGTGTATGTGGCGGCAGAGAGGGGACAGGACGGGATTTATGGAGGAGGGCAATGCTGGAGGAGGAACGCACAGTTGCAGCTGTGAGCTGAAGGCAAAAGAAAGGCATTAAGGTGTGATTCACGCGGTGAACTAGGTCAGCATCTCTGATGGAGGCAGGTGTTTCAGACAGATGAGGCAGTCAAAGGGAAAAGGAGAAGGACAAGACCAGAGAGATGGAGGGGGAGAAAATCCACAGAGATTATCAAAAGGGCCAGACTGAACTGGATCCTGAAACGAGACAGAGAGCAGGAGGCAGAAGGGGATGAACAGGAAACCAGATACGGTGGCAGGATAGGGAGGGAGAAATCAGAGGAGATGGGAGGTGAAAATGGGACAGGAGGTTGCCAGGGCTGGGGGGGGTGGGGGGGGTACGGTTGGTTTCTTTAACAGTAGCTTGTGTGGCACTGTCCCCAATACCACAACTTGCTCTTTGTCTTGTTGATCCCACATCCTCTTTCTCTCTGACCTGAATCTCCATTGCCGGTGACGATGGATCCTTTCTCCCCAATAAGCCAATGACGTTGTGTGTGTTTCATTGCCTCCAGCTCTCCAGTGCCCTGAAAATAGCCACTTCGAGGAGTGTATGACCTGCACTGAGACCTGCGAAACCCTGGTCATCGGCCCCGTCTGCATGGACACCTGCATGGAGGGCTGTCAGTGCGACGAGGGCTTTGCCTTCCAAGGGTCCCAGTGTGTCCCCAGGAGTGAGTGTGGCTGTAATTTTGAGGGGCATCAGCTCTCCACCAATCAGACCTTCTGGATGGACATTGACTGCCAGTTCTTCTGCTACTGCAACGGGTCTGACAACAGCGTGCACTGCGAGAACATCTCCTGCAAGGATAATGAGTACTGCCTGGAGGAGAACGGCCTCTACTACTGCCAGCCCCGCACGGATGCCTCCTGCATCATCTCCGGCTATGGCCATTACTTGACCTTTGATGGGTTCTCATTTGACTTCCAGAGCAGCTGCCCACTGGTCCTTTGCACAACGCTCTCCAGGCAGCGGGTGGAGAGGTCAGATACTTTCCCCGGATTCACTGTTACAGCCAAGAATGAGGACCGGGACCCGTCCCTGGCCTTGTGGGTGAAGCAAGTTGAGGTGAACGTCTTCAATTATAACATAGTCATCCACCGGGCCTACAAATACACGGTGCTGGTGAGTCGTCTGGTCACAACATGACCCAGAGGGTAGAGGGGTGGAGGGAGAGGCCGCAGCCTGGGGTTGTGGGACTCAGCTGAGCACAGTACACACTGCTAGCTAATCGGGGACAGGGCAGGAGTTGATGCTATTGGAAGCTGGTGAAGTTTTGGTAGATCCTGACCCATGGTCTTGTGCACCCTTGTCTGCTGTAGCTCTTGAGTCCTGAACACATTCTGTCTCCAGAATGCCTTATGGTTCCTATCTGAGCATTTTCTGCTGCTCCACGCCTCTCATTTCATAAGGCTGCCATTGACTTGACTTTCTTAAGGGGCCTTCTGTTTTCCCCTGTGCTGCCTCCATCATTTTATGGAGATCGAGAGTGACATTTGCTTTCTGGAAGGATAAAGCCCCAGCAAACTGCATTGGAGGGTCCAAGCCTGCCTGTGCATATGAAACTCTTGTGGGAACTCCACAGGGGAGCTGCATGAGGAAAACTTGCAGGATACTGGGTAACCATGTCAAGGCAGGAAAGGGATTGGACTTCTGAGTTCTCTTAGAGGCTGCAAGCAAAGTGGGTGAGGTTCTAACTGACTTCCAAGGTCTGATTGTTTTCGAAGCAGAACCTGGCAGCTGGTAACTAAACAAGCTGCGGCGTGGTGTTAGAGGTGGTGGCTTTAAGGGCTGGACGTCCCAGATAGTGAGTCTGGGCGGGTGTTACGAAGTTTTTGTTATGCACAGTTACCTGGAACTGGACTCTGAATAAAACAGAGCTCTTGCAAAGAGCAGAAGCACTGAGTTATCACTGAACATCCCGTAGGGCATGATGCAGCCTCCTTGGGCATCATGGAGTGCTTCTTAGCAGGAGCAGGTTCCCTGTGATGATCTGATATTCCACTGGCGCTCGTCTGGGCCGTCTGTGCTGTCAGTTCCTGGAGGTGCTCTGTTGGGGGCTGTGAGGCAAAAGTCTGTGGAATCTGGAACCTGGTGTCCCAATAGAATCTATTTCCAGTAAGAGCCAAAGCAAAATACTGACTTCAAACATGCCCAGGCTTTGATTGAGATCCAACTCTGGGTCAGAACTTCACAGCTCTGGGCCCATTTCTAATTATTTGTCACTTTGGTGGCCTCTCTGCCAAGTGGTAGCAGATGTCTGGGATCTGCAGATCGGTTTCTTGTGAGAGAAGAAATGAGTGATGTAGATTCTGGGTATTTTCTTAAGACAGGTCTATGAAGACGTACCTGAGATAGTTTCAATATGGCTACATTGGATACCAGCACAGTGAAGCCGCAGCAGCAACTGCTTCAGCATGAGCTAGCCACCCGAGTAATTACCCAGGGTCCCAGGCAGGCTTGTACTACTGCAGCTTCACTGCTCAGGAACTCGAGGTAGCTAGATTAAAGCTGGCTCAGGTACGTGTACTCGAGCCGCAGTCACACCTTGTGATTGTGGTACAGATGTACCCATTGGGTAGCTTCTTTCTTTGCACTGTCTACACCAGTCCTGGAACAGAGGTGCTCACAAACAGCACATAGTATGGAAAAGAGAACCCCAATCTGGAAAAAGCTGGGAGCCAGATCTAGCCCAACTCCTGCCCCATGCAGCATCCTCCAGTGCTTCATCCAGGTTGTTGTTATAATTATTATGATAATCATCACTTTCTTCTTCTAAGAGCTGCATCACAGTCACTGCTGGCACAACAGAGCATCTCCCATGAAGTGCATGTCCTAAAACAAATGGCATCCCTTGATCCTACCTTCAGGTCCTTGCAGATTAATAATTACCCATCCGCTTCTGTGTCCTTGCAGATTAACAATGAGCGTCTCTACCTGCCCTTGAAGCTGGGCCAAGGGAAGGTGAACATCTTTGCCTTTGGCTTCCACATTGTGGTGGAGACCGACTTTGGGCTCAAGGTGGTGTATGACTGGAAGACCTTCCTCTCGGTCACCGTCCCACGAAGCCTCCAGAACAACACCTATGGCCTCTGTGGCCGCTACAACGGCAATCCTGGTGATGAACTAGAGACCTCCAGCGGGCTGCTGGCCTCCAACATCAATGACTTCGGCCAGAGCTGGGTGAAGCGGGACACCTTTTGCCAGGTGGGCTGTGGTGACAGGTGCCCCACCTGCAGTAAGGTGGAAGGGTTCTGGAAACCCCAGCAGCTGTGTAGCCTAATCCCCAGCAAAAGCAGCGTCTTCGCCAAGTGCCATAGCAAAGTCAACCCTGGCTTCTTCTACAAGAACTGCCTGTTTGACACCTGCATCGATGGGGGAGCTGTCCAAACCGCCTGCAGCTGGCTGCAGAATTACGCCAGCACCTGCCAAACCCAGGGAATAGCCATCACCGGCTGGAGGAACTTCACCTCGTGCTGTAAGCAGAACCTTTTCCTTCTGCCTTGGCCCCTGTAAATTACTTGGATGATCATCTGCTTTTGGACCAGGTCCTCAGCTGGTGTCGCTCCACTGACTTCAATAGCAATTGCAGCAAAGGGTCTGTCTTTGTGTGTGCAAAACCTAAAGTTTCCCTCTCCAAAGAGAGGGGGACGATACAGGGAGAAAATGGCAATACAGAGTAGAGGGAGCTAGCTTCAAATCCAGTCACTGGTGCCATCTCATGACTGTTCTTGGTGACTGGCGTGAGAAGAATTGGCCCAGTTCCTAGTGGACAAGTGTCTGCATCACAAAACCACTGCTGTTGCTGGTGCTAATTGGCCCCCTGGCTGGCCACCTTGGCAGCAGGCACTGGATGGGCTATGGAAACTGAGCTAGTTCTCATTGGTCGCTGCAGAGCAGTGCCCTTACTCGTGCATAATTAGAGGAACTCAGTCTCCTAGAGGCGAGGGAATCAGAGTTCAGGTCCCAGCAAAGCAGCATAGGTTATCTCTGTAGCAGCTATATGGAGCTGCACTGCAAAGTTCTGAGAGGCGGCAGCATTGTAGACACCTCCATGGAGGGATGAGCCTCGTGAGATAGCATTGCCTAGCGGATAGGGCACAGAACTGGGAGCCAGGACACCTGAGTTCTGTTTCCAGCTCTGTCACTGGCCTGCTGGGGGACCTTGGGCAGGTCATTGAACCTCCTTGTGTAGAACTTCTCATCTATAGAACAGGAACTACAAGGGTGGCCTAGTGTTTGGGAATGTTCTGAGATGCATGGCAGGAAAGCACTATGCAAACATTATTGTTATTGATGATGAGTATGGTTGCCGTGATGTCTGGCTTTTGTGGGGAGAGGTGGTGAATATGGGGACGAGGAATCCTTGACGCTCCGGGGATTCCTAAGGAAAAGAACCAAGGTTAGGCCCCATAATAACAGCAAAACCAAAAATAATGGATTAAAAATGATACCGATGATAAGAGACAGGGAAGAAAAATAGCTCAACAGATAACTCAGCATGAAAGAGAGGTGTACCAGAGTCACAGAAGATTATCACTTGTGTCCACAGATTCATAAAGGAAATGGAGCTGCAGGAGGATGAATTACGGGGCAGTCACTAAATCTGAAGGTTTCCTAAGAACTTAGCAGAAAACAAGTTTGTCTCCCGGTATTTCTCCAGGCTTATTCAAAAACCCTGGGCCTGGGCTGTGTAATGGTCAGGAGGGCTATTGTTTGTATTGTATGCAAATCTACTCAGGTGCTAGGATTGGTGGCATGCCGTGGTTGATGCTAGGAGGTTTCTAGCTTGGTCTCCCCAATCTGAATGAGAACAGGGTTTTTATTTCCCTGAGAACTAGTTAGCCGTGTGGTGCTACAAACCACCCCTCATTGGATTAAGCCCTGTTTACACTGCAAATACAACCACAAGAAGTGATACCAAATGCAGTTTCAAACAGAGGCCCCACTTCTGCAGTCCAGCGCTTGCCGAGCCCCAGTGAAGCCCTTGGGTTTGATACAAAAGCATCTGCCTGCATGGATCCAATTGCAGCATTGGGTACATGATTCCAACATGCACTGCACACTAGAACTTCACTGTGTTTTGCAAAAAAAACTAAAGCCCAGGTCAAATGAAGACTTTAAACCAGACATATCCTGGGTAAGCTCCAGTCGGCACTACAGATCTGAGCCATGTTTGTAAACGAGTTAGCAGGCAAGTGAGTTGTAACCGGATTCCCTAACATGACTGTGTTTTTAAATAGGCTGTTGGTTTGCGTTTCTCTCCGCTCAGCAGAGGAGCCATGCGAGAGCCCAGGTGCAGGCCTGCTCCCAAGGCGGCTGAAAGCACAACACATTGGCTTGCTTTCGGACCATCTTTCAACCATGTTCTGTGTGGGCGTGCGCTGTGTCAGCAGCCTGTTGTGTGATCACCACATTACAAAGCCTGCAGATGGGCCTTGTAGCATGGTGTAAGGACAGGCATCTCACACCCAGGACATGTGCACTTCACGGGGAGCTGCGGAGGCTCAGCTCCATTTGGAAACCAGTGCCCCCAGGCTAGAACTGTCTAACTGGCGAAGCACAGTGATTCAAATGTATTGTGGACAAGGCTTGAGATCCTGTCCATGTTATAAAGACAGCTGTCAGGGAACCCGTTTATAACATGGTTGCACCCCAACAAAGTCAGAGCATGGCTCTAGTGGCAAAGGAACCTGGCTGAGTTTTAATGTCTTCTCTGGACCCTGGTAAAATTTTGGATAGTCAAGTGCTTCAGCACAGCCTGGGGGTGTGGTCAGGTTCTCCTCTGCCCTGCCCAGTGGATCTATGGAGAAAGTATGGCTTGGGACTCAGAAGATGGGGGTTCAATTCCTGGCTCTGCCTCAGACTCTCTGTGTGACCCTGGGCAAGTCTCTTACCCTGTGTGCCTCAGTTTCACCAGTGTAAAAAGAGGTTGATCCTGTCCTCAGGAGTGCTATGAGGATAAATACATTAATGATTGCGAGGCGCTCAGATACCAGCCCAAGGGAGGGGGTGGTAAGTGCCTGTATACATAGCACCGGGGGCACAAGTGTGTTGTAGCTGGCTCCCTCTGTACATCTGTACTTGTAATGTAGAAGTAGTACACTGGCACAGTATGTCATGTTCCCCTCTCTAGTGGTTGGGCCAATTGATAACGGCCTACTACTGCTGCCTGCTAATGGAGCTACCCATGTAGCTCAAGTGGTACAAGATCTATGCTGAAAATCCTAGGTTTAAACCCTGTAGCCAACCCATAAAGAGCATAATAGAATAGTCAGGAGCCACATGGTTTAGAGCATCTTGCACCTCATAGCAAATCCAGGGAGGGGAAGGGTTAACTCCAAAGTTCAAAAGAGAGCAGCTATTCTTCATTTGTTAGATAAGAATTTGATCAGTTATATAGGAGGGGAAGATTATGTGTTTGCTGCCTGCTATTGTCAATAAGATTACAATGTATTGTTCAATTAAACTCTCTCATAAATGGAGCTGCAAATCTCTGCGGCAGGTAGACCATCCGGGAAATCAGATAAAAAGTAATTTTCATCACTAACAAGATTTAAAATTAAATTTGGTTTATTCTTCTTTCTAGTCTCAAAGCCATGACTTAAAACGTAATGCTCTCGAGTCGGAGGGACTTGTTTCTGGGGGCTGGAGCTAGGTACAGCATGAGCCTGGGTTGGCTTCCATTCTGTATCTGTGAACTGAACAGAGCAGAAGGGGTGATGCATAGCTGGGAACACCAGAGGGAGCTGAGGGAATAGGTGAAGGGAGAGTAGTAGTGTAGTCTAGTGACAAGGACGCCGGACAGGCCCTCAGGAGCCCTGGGTTTGAGTCCAGGTTCTGGGCATTTGTGTGAGTTTGGGCTAATCACCTTGCCTCTCTGGCCATCTGTTTCCCCTCCTCTTCTTCTGTCTTATCTTTTAAGAGTGTAAGGGCTTCAGGGTAGGAACTGATTCATAGTGTATGCATCATGCCTTGCCCAGTGGAGCCCTGATCTTGGTTGTGGCTTGCTGGGCACCACTAGAGTCCAGAGAAGCATAGAGATGGAGGAGGAAGAAAAGAAAATGGTACATTAAGTGAGGTTGCTTTGCTGGCTGCTCGCGTGCTTGGCTGAGAATACAATGGTGTAGTAGTTCTGCTAATGGTCTTCAGTCATATCCAGCAACAACCCTATGCGTCTTTCTTGGGCAAAGACCACTGGCCATTCAAGATAGGGGCTAAGGATGGGATGCCAACCATACCTATTCTGAGATTTGAACTTGGCCCTCTAGAGGTGAAAGACTAAGGCATAGGCAGACCACATCTCCCCATCCCCACGCCCACCTGTGAAGCCTTAGGGGATTTTGTGTTAAAATGGAAATGTTTTAAGTGTGGCTCACAGTAACCCAGGACCATGCCGATCATCTTACATTAATGCAACAGCTTCCATCCCAAATGAACTAGCTAATCTAACATCGGGATGATTTCGCCCACCAGTAAAATGCAACCTTTTCTGGGCTGGAATATGAATTGCAGCTTAACAGAGCAGAGCAGCATAGTCCCTTGGTTTTAGCAAGTGAGGCTAAAACACTATCCAAATTCAACGCCTGAGGAATTTAGACAAAATTGTCTCAGGACACTGGGGTACCAGTCACTGATATTCCAAAAAATACCAAGATCTTAAATGACTAGCTGTCTGGGGTCTCTTCCTTGCCTAGATCAACTTCTTCCTCTGTGCCTCAATTTACCCAGCAGTAACATTGGGATAAATGTGCTTTCCTGGTGGTATGAATCTTAATTCGTGCCTGCAAGGTGCTTTGCAATCTTTGGATGCGCCCATTGGCCGATCTCTTTAGCGCTTGGAGTTGGGGAGCTGGATAGCTGAGGGAGTTGGTGTATCAGCCTTTCACCTCTGCAAACCTGGACTGTAGCTTTTCCTTCTTGTCAAGAAGTACAAGAATACCTGCCATTTCGCCCTATAGCTTCATATTAACGCTACTAGAGTTAAGCTTACTGCACTGTGGCATTTGTGGGGTAGGGGTGAGGGTGGCTGTTAATTTACGAGTTGACTACCCATTTTCTCCTGCCCGCTAAGCCCTGTCCCTTGCATTCCAGCTGTCAGCTGTCCTCCCAACAGTCACTATGAGAGCTGTGTGACTGTGTGCCAGCCCCGCTGTGCTGCCATTCGGCTGAAAAGTGACTGTAACCATTACTGCGTGGAAGGGTGCCAGTGTGACCCTGGTTACGTCCTGAACGGCAAGAGTTGCATCCTTCCCCACAACTGCGGCTGCTACTTAGATGGCAAATATTATGAGGTAGGATCGTCCCCTTCTTCCCTCATCTTCCACCTCCCCTCCTTTCTTTCCTCCTTTTTCTGTCCAGCTGGGTGTGTGCTGAGTTGTTTTTTCCCCCCACTGGTGTAGCTAGATATGGTTAGATGTGTTGCACTAGTGTAAAAAAAGTGAATTCTATCAGTGGGGCATACCCCTGTGCAAATCACTTTTTACACTAGTGCTGTGCATCCACACTAGGGGTTCATACCCATGCAGCTACTCTGTGCCCGTGCAGAAACAACCCACAGCCAGCTTTCCATTTATACTAGGACCTTGCCTTGTAACAACAGACGTGTGAACATGCTGGTGCAGGCTTCAGGATGGGCTAGCAACCATAGCATACGCCAGCCAGAGAGCATGGATATGGATATTGCTTGCTAGCCTGTGTTAAAGCCTGTGCTACCTTGTTTCCACTATTATTGATATCAGTGCTAGCTAGGTTAAAGCCACTGTGTGGATGCAGTCACACCTTCACTTGTAGTGTAGATATGCCCCAAATCTCTTCTGAAAGTGGGCTAAGGCACTGAGGCTACCAGACCCCGTAATTCTAAAAAGTACCAAGATCTTAAATGACCAGATGTCTTGGTTCTCTTCTGAAAACATTACCTTCGGCCAGACCAATGTTCTCTCTAAATTTTCTTTGTTCAGTGTGGGCTGCAGACTTCACTGAGCACTCCATTTTTGTCCTTGGGCTAGCTCACACTTCTTCTTCTTCTTTTTTTTGTGTCTGTCACTATATAGCATTGAACAGTGTCAGGAGTTTGTAAAGTGACGTGTCAGTAATAGATATACACACAGATCACACATGCACGCGTAGCAGTGGGTGGAGAACCTATCAACTCTCCAGAGTTTTGGAAAACAAAGTTAGAAAACCAGGAAAGCAAGAGCCATGCCTCGTCTCCCCACCCCACCCATGAGACCTACATCCCCCATCCCCAGGAACCTCAGCCCTTGAAGGGGAGCCCCCACCAGCCCGTCGCAGGAGCTCCTCCCACCCTGCTCCTTATACCCCCGCTGGCTCAAGGCTTCTTTGGGGGAAGGGATTTTAGGGTCTTTCCCTCTCTGTCCCTCAGCCAGCCCTGCTCTCACCTCTGACTCTGGGGTCTCCAGGAGGGAGTTGCTGTCACAGCCCAGAGTAGGCAGGAGTGCACGAACTGTGATGGTGGCACAGGTTCTCCCTCCCCCCCTTTCCTCCCACTGGGCAGGGCTGCCAGGGGCTCATTTCAGCCCTGGCAGCCTGCGAGCGGTAGGGATCGGCATCTCCACAGCTGGCTTCATGAACCCTGGAATGGGACCATGAAGAGCCTCTCCCCCCCCCCCCTAAATGGTGCTTCTGCCCCTCCCCAGTCCACGCTCCTTATTCCTCCCTGCTGGCTCAAGGCTTCCTATGGCACCAAGAGTTGCTGCCCTGGATTCCCGCAGGAAGGCCTGGCAGACAGAGCAGGACCCCTGCTGGGGTCTCCGAAGCCCCTGCCTCTTTCACTCTTCTCCTTACCTCTCCTCCCTGATGGTCTCCAGTGCCAAGAAGAGCAGCTGCGGGTTATGGCAGGTTGAAGGCCTGGATGCTGCCTGAGCTCCCGGCCACACGAGAGGTCCAGTAGCTACCAGATTGCTGTGCGGCTGCACCTGCGCACAGCTTAAAGGGACCGTTGGGTCTGATGCCATTTCATGCCACTCTGCAGGAGCAAAGGGAAGTCAGTGTAATTTCCACTTACTTCAAGACCCATTTATGCTGCCATAGTGGTGTGAAGGGGCCACAATGCGAATGAGAATCAGTCTCACTGTGCCTATAAGTCCTCCTTTCCCCTCCTTTGTTTCTGGATAGGTGCCTTGTGTTTTTCCTATGTGTCTGCTGCTCTTAGCTAACAGCTTCTGGGAAGATGGCTGTATTGCATCTAAATGAGGGTGTCTTCAAGGAGCTCTCCTCATCTATATTCCACCAGGCAGCAAAAAAGAAAATTGTGAAATTTGAGGTGCGCACAGTGCAAATTACGCAGTTTTTCTTCCCTGAGCTGCCTGTGGAATTGGATACTAAATGGTCCCTAGATAAGAACAAAACAGAGACGGAGAATGGAAACACTCTTCATTTGCTATGGTTTCTTCTGCCCCTTGCTGCCTTCTAATTGGACAGGCCTCCAATAAACTTTGGATGTAAAGATGGGAATTCTATTCTGCTCTCTGCTACTGGCTCTGTGGGACAGTGAAATCTTCCTAGAGGATAATTTGTATGTCCATTTAACAGAGTTTCTCTCCTCTGTTAGCTGCACCGCTGTGAAGCAGGAATGCACAGTATGTTTCCCTGCCGTCCAGAGATTGATACCAGCATAATTAATAACCTTAATGTATTTAGCCATATAGTTCTTCAGGTTATGTAATATTCATCAGCTTAATCCTTGTAATGGAACGACAAATTCTTAATAATGAGACTGAAACTTAGCCTAGCTCACAGTAAAAATACAACACAATGAAACTTTAATTCGCATAGCAGCATTTGCATGAATCAGTGGGGCTGACTTCTCCCTTCTGTACACCCATACAATGCTACTGACTTCAGTGGATTTACTCCTAATTTACCCGGGTGTAAGTGAGAGGAGGGAATCAGGCTCCCCGAATCTCATAATGGATTTTACAGGGTTAAAACCATAAACAGCAGAGGAAAGAGAAGAATCAAGAGAGAGGTGAGAGATGTGGAATGCGAAAGATGAAGTGGAGAGATCGGAGAAGGCTGTTCTATATTGCTGGAACTGCAGAGAAGGATCTCGCGCCAATAGTTGAGGGTTTATTGTCGTTCAATAGCAGGCTGAAACAGTTCATTGACCAAAAACCTTTGCTATTCTCATTGTAGATGCAAAACCATTTTTTTTGTTTGCTCTGTGTTTGTGCAGTGCCTAGCACAAAGGAGTTGTGATTCTTGACTGGGGCCTCTAGGCACTACAGTTATACAAATAACAGTAATAAAGTGGCAGTATTAGTCCCTTGATGCTGCCGTGCCTAGCAGAACCTTCGTGGCTGCTGTACTGCTACTAATCCACACTGCTTTTCAGTAGCTTAGAACTAGTTGTTGTTGTTATTATTTTAGGCTTAAATTGGGCACAGAAGTTGGTTAGCATCTCTCAAAATGCTCGGACCCAAATACTGGGCACAGAAAGCCCTCAGATGAGGGGTACACGGTACTCGGAGGAGAGCTCAAATGTTATGGGATTCCTTCCATTAATGTCAATAACTCTGTCTATCACCTCATTTCCACGATTCAGCATTTCTGCTGGAAATAATTTTCAACAGGAAGAGTCTGAGGGCCCACATTCATGTGGAACATGCATAACTTTGGGACTAAAATGAGGGACATTTGAGATGGGTGGACATTAGCCCCAGAGTAATTTTTTTCCCCATTGAAAATGTCAGATCAGTGAAGCTATATGTTTATGTTGTTATTTGTATGCAGTGGTGTTGTAGCTGTGTCAGTCCCAGAATATGAGAGACATAAGGTGGCTGGGTTAATATCTTTTATTGGACCAACTTCTGTTGATGAGACAGTTGAAAGTTTGTCTAACACCGAGCTCTATGTAAGCTTGAAAGCTTCTCTCTCTCACCAACAGAAGATGGTCCAATAAAAGATATTACCTCACCCACCTAGTTAGGGACTTATTTAGTAGTATAGGGAAGAAATGTTCTAAGAGCTGAGGGAACGGGGACCAGGAGTCAGGACTCCTGAGTTCTATTCCTCACCACCACTAACTTACTGAGTTTGATGATGGGGGTCACGGGGTGTCAGATGAGAGTGGATATGCTGATCTGCATGTTTAGAGCTGGAGCAGACTCAACTGTTCAAAGCCAGATCTAGAAACTTCTAGCAGCATAGTACTGTTGGTTAGGGGGGTGATTCTCCCTGCCCCCTGAAATTTTTATACCAGCGAAAAACCTAGTATAGACCCAGCTAAACTGGTAAAGCACGTTAGGTGCCTGCAGAAACTCCACTACTTCCACGAGGGGGATTCACACTATAACTGTACCTGTTGACATTATCTGCTGTAGACTAGAGTGTAGTTACAGAGCCCACATTTGAAAATGGGACTCGTCGGTCCTGGCTTTTCAAAAGTGTCACAATTATGTCTCAATTCTTACCTTTCTAAATGCTTGCTGTCAGCCAATTTTGCGTGCACTTTTTGCAAGTTTATCAGCAATAGATTCCATCCTTTGCAAGCATGGGTGATGGAATTTAGCCCAAGGCAACAGTTCACATACACAGATGATCATGCCCAAAAGTATGTGCGCGTGGGTGAAAGTTGTGGGCTCCTGGGAGGAATCTACCCTTTGAAAATCTGTCTCTAGAGTAGATTTAACGTGTCTCTCGTTAAAGCAAAAATCACAGCACGTCTGTTGTGCTAACATCATCCCCATGAAGGATGCTTCTCGAAAAGGCTGGCTTGTTTACTAGCTGTCTGCATCCATACTCCCGTGGGGGGGCTGTTTTTCTCCTTCGAAAACTGCAGTGCTGACATTCTTATCAGAAGCAAAGCAAGCCCGTACGTCCAGTTGTTCTATGAATCTGATACAGGGGTCGAAGTTAATTTGTGTTCTGCTGGAACAGTATGAAAAGTTGGTCAACAGGATATTTATAGCACTGCGAGCTTGAGTGAAAGAGGGGAAGGTTGCTGTGGAAATGGAAACTTCAAATTTCCTCACTTTTGCAGCTTCCAAAGATTTCAGTGCAATTGGATTCTTTTTATCTGTTGGTCACCCTTTTGTCTACTGAATGTTGCTGCGTAGCGTCCAATCCTGCAGCTGGGCTTTTTCAAAGGGCTGGCTGATTTTATGATGATTAATCACTGTTTTGTGCTTCTGCAAAAGGCTAATTAAATTGCAGGCTTTAGGGCATAAACTGAACCTCCCAGGGCTCTGCAAAGACTCTTTGTCCTGTGTACAATACTGTGCTATTGGCATTATAGGGTTGTTGTTTTTCACCTTGCTGTGAAGGATCGGGTATTGGCCACTTCTCGAGGTGGGATATTGGACTGGATAGATCAATGATCTGATCTGAGATTACCACATAACTGTTAGCATGGACGTGCTACCACTGCCCTCTACTGGCTGAAGTGTTGCCAGTTCTATCCCACAGGTCAGATTAGCTGAGCCTGAGCTGTCCAAATTGACATGCTGCCACTTAAACTTCTAGAGGAGATGGCAGCAGAGAGCTCCTCCAACCAGAAGTCAACCTCTCGGGGTCTGACAGTTGCATTGTTGACCTACAGTGCAATCTGTGGCCACATCTCAGCTCTGCCACAGACTCCCTGGGTGACCATGGGCAAGTCACTTATCTCTCCGGGCCTCAGCTGCCCGGGTGCAAAGTGGGGATAATAATCCTTTCTTCCTTCCAGCCTTTGTCCGTCCTACCTGTTTAGATTGTCAGCTCTTCAGGGTGTTGTCCCTTACTGTGTGTATGTACAGCACCTAGCACAATCCTGTATCTTGGCAGGGGGTTAGACTAGATGACCCTGGTGGTCCCTTCTAACCCTATGGGTCTATGATTCTATAACAGGGCCCTGATCGCAGCTGGAACCTCTAGGCATTACTATAATGCTACTGTGAATAAGGCCCATCTCCTTCCACAAAGTTTGGCCAGGACAGTGGGTGGGCAACTGTGCTGAGAGAGTCTAGAGTACTACAATTTTACATGAGCCCAGAGGCTCTGGTGATGGGCTCCCGAGCTGAGCCTTACCGTTAAGCACAGTAGATTTATTCCCTTCCATCCCCACCAGTAAAATGACTTTTCCCCTCACTTCATTCTTCAGCCCAAGCAGCTGTTCTGGAACAGCGACTGCACCCGGCGCTGCCGTTGCTTCCGCCGCAACCTCATCCAGTGCGACCCGCGGCAGTGCAAGTCGGACGAGGAGTGTGCCCTCCGCAATGGCGTCCGCGGTTGCTTCAGCACCAAGAGCTCCTACTGCCTGGCGGCGGGCGGCGGGGTCTTCCGCACCTTCGACGGCGCCTTCCTCCACTTCCCAGCCAACTGCGCCTTCGTCCTCTCCACCATATGCCAGAAGCTCCCCGACTTTTCCTTCCAGCTGATCATCAACTTCGACAAGTGGTCGTCGCCCAACCTCACCGTCATCTCCCCAGTGTATTTCTACATCAACGAGGAGCAGATTCTCATCAGCGACCGGAACATCGTCAAGGTACAGCGCTGGTCATGGGTCTCCTCTGCTCTGTCCTGAAACGCTTAGGGCCCTAGTCACTCTCTGGGACTGGGCTACAGCCCACTGGCACAGAGAGGAGGGAAAGTATCTGGCCACCAAGGGGCAGGGCTGGGTTGGGATTCTCCAAAGTGGAAAAGCCAATTGCCACCCCCTCCCCGCATTAGGAACATCCCCATCACCCCCTGGCTACACTGTCTCTGTTAGCAAGTTGTACTCAGCCCATCACCATAGCATCTAGCACTGGGTGACCAGCTGGCCACAGCAAAGGCTTTAGGAAAGGTCATGGAGCCTGTGGCTCATTTCCCTTGTTAGATTCTAGGAAGTTCTGCTTGGGGGAGGGGAAGGCGATGGCTGGGAATGTCGTTCTCCGTAGGGCAGAAGGGAGGTAAAGCAAAGAGGAAGGTTTTTGCAGCATTTCCTCACTATATCTGCCTCCTGTGAAGCTGTCGTGAGTGATGGGTTTGAGCACGGAGTTTGGCTTTTGTTAGTGATTATTTGAACTGTGGGAGCCTCGTGGGCCCAGGACCCCACTGTGGTCTAGGTGCTGAACAGACAGATGGTCCCTGTCTCAAAGAGCTGACGATCTACATTGAGTTGAGTGGGTGTTGGTCTTACTTAGTGGGTGTTGGTCCTGCCTTGAGCAGGGGGTTGGACTAGAGTCCTCCTGAGGTCCCTTCCAACCCTGACATTCTGTGATTCTATTATTCCTCGTGTGAAGGGCTGGCACAATCTAATGCATATCCCAAGCACTTCTCCCTCCTACAATGCTAGAAGACTCCGAAAGGGACAGGGAGTAAGCAGGATCCTGGCCTTGCCCCACCTCCATTACAGAGCTGGCTGGTGGCAGGGAGGGAGAGGGGCAGCATGAAGGGATGTACCCCATGCTGGCCGCTGCGGGGACCTGTGTCTATCAGGTTCAGTCTGTCCCTTGGCATGGAGTGTTGAGAGGTAAGTGGCTTCAGCATTATCGCCTCTCCTTGAGTAGGTGAATGGCACCCAAGTGACCATCCCCTTCATCACCGGGCTGGCGACCAAAATCTACAGCATGGAGGGCTTCCTGGTGATCGACACCAGCCCGGATATCCAGATCCTCTACAACGGCTTCAACATCATCAAAATCAGCATCAGCGAGCGGCTGCAGAACAAAGTGTGTGGCCTGTGCGGCAACTTCAATGGGGACCGGACCGACGATTACGTCACCCTGAGGGGGAAGCCGGTCGTCAGCAGCGTGGTGCTGGCCCAGAGCTGGAAAACCAACGGCATGCAGAAGAGGTGAGCCTGGGGCCTTGTGTGTAGATGCGCCCGAGGTTCCTCTTGGAGTCAATGAGTGTTCGGCCCTTGACACCAGTGGGCCCCCATGCTGTGTATCAGGAACCCATCCACAGCTCGCTGCAGGGGAACAAGCCCTGGAGAGAAAGCGCTGTGGTATTTAATAGGGAAAAATAATCTGGAGTGGTGTGAACTCTGCCATGGAATTTAATAGCGAACTCTATCTCCCTATAGAATTCCATAGGAGGACTCAGATCACCTACAGAAATGAGATCATTTGCTCTTCATTTCTCTTGGGCTGTAGGGTAATTTCTAGAGAACCCTACTGGTTTTACCCTCATTAGTGGTATTCATTTGCCTTGTCATAGCACCTGAGAACCAGACCCCAGTGTGCAAGATGCTGTACAAATATATGACAAAAAGACAATTCCTAGACCTATAGGATCATTTCTATTAAGGCCATATCACACCACTCTGGTTGTGCAAAGAGGCCTTAACGTGCAGGTAAATTACATATACGCCTACTTTAGGGCTCCTTTACACTGCCAAAATGGGGTAAAGGAGACTTGGTGTAAATAGAGATTGCCCTTACCTAATCGGAAGACAGCTTTGAACATGTGTCCTGTGCCCTATCCTGCACCCCTAGTGGTGCACTCTAGTCAGCACGTCAACCTCTGTACATGGCCCAGAACACTACACTGAGTAGGTGTGGGTTATACACTCCCGCTGGCTGGGGAAGCTTTTCCTAAACTGCAGAGATCTCCCTAGCTCAAATCCCTGTGCAAGCCACCACTTACTTTGCTGCCTTCCCTGGAGTGGGTCATTAGCAGTGGGGATTGAATCCGAGATCTCAACATCTTTGGAGTTTTAGGTGTGCCAGGAGCAGGCCAGATTTTCAAAGGCTCCCTCTGCCCAACTAATGTGTACCTGCCAAAGTTCTGCTTGTGGTACTTGCACATAAGGTTCATGGTAGGCATAGAGTCTACCATTTAGATGGTGATAGCTACATACCAGATTGTAGGTGCAAGTCAGAGAGTTAGCTGTGGAAGCACGAGGAATTAAGCCTGCGATTTTCTAAATAGCCTAAGGGAGTTAGACACACCTAAAGTTCAATAGGATTTGGTTATCCTTAGATTCCTTTGAAATGCCTAGCCGAAGAGGTCAAGATGAGCAAAGTACTTAAGTCAGTCAGTGGTGCTTGGGTTCCTAGATCGCTTAAGCACATTTGCAAATCCCACCCACCAGGAATTATGGATGCAAGCACTGAAGGTGCAAATAGTGCAAACGGAAAGAGAGGCTGGCCCTTTAAAAACCTGGCCTCAGATGTGACGAGATGCTTACCAAAGATTAGGGAGGAATCTAATCTTCAAAGGGGCCAGCCCAAGGACTATGGCCCACCTGCATCTCTGGCGGACATGGGATTTAAGGGGCCCATAGCCCTTGTATTGGCCTACACAGGGGTGAATTTCGTCCTGGATTCATGAGTGTCTCATAATAAGAGATGAAAAGAATAGAAAATACATGGGAGGGGACAGTGGGGTAATGATGAGGAAAGAACAAGGTGACCTGAGCAGTCTATTTGTCTGTGGCTTCACCTCAGGAGAGCATTTAGGGACTGGTTGTTTCACACGATTCCAGGCTGATGTCGTTCGTTTAATCCCTCGCTCCCAGCTGTAATGAGCTCCAGTACTCCCAGTACGCCGCCGCCTGTGACAATGTGCAGATTCAGAAGCTGCAGAGCGATGGCTACTGCCTCAAGCTGACGGACATGAAAGGCTTCTTCCAGCCCTGCTACGGGCTGCTGGATCCACTGCCCTTCTACGAGTCGTGCTTCCTCGATGGCTGCTACAACCACAAGAAGTTCCAGCTCTGTGGCTCTCTCGCTGCCTATGGGGAGGCCTGCCGCTCCTTCGGGATCCTCAGCACTGAGTGGATAGAGAAGGAGAATTGCTGTAAGAGAGCTAGTCTAACCCTGTTCCCTTCCTTGCCCTGTACTCCCTGTCGCTTAGGAGCACCATCCTCTGTATCCGGCTGGACTGCAGGCTCAGTCAGCGTGAGGCTAGTGCAGAGAGATGGGAGCCAGAGCAATTAGCGATAGGCCCCCTAGGAGAGCTAGAACTTTTTTTTTAATGGAAAGCTGATATTCTCATGTATTCGCATTACTCCAGGAGCTGGGGCTTTAAAACCCCATCAAATAGCATGAGATAAAATTGCTGGAGTTACCAACACTGCAGGGGTTTAGTGGGGTAATAAAGAATTGTCTGGGTACTGGTCTGAAAATAAAGTTGTTGTCTTCGTCTGTCTTTTCCTTTTTAGCAGGAGTGGTTGAAGATCCCTGTATGGGGGCTGACTGTCCCAACAGAAGCTGTGAGCTTGACAATGGAGGGGAGCTGTGCGGTTGTATCGAACCTCCACCCTATGGAAACAGTGAGTGACCCCACATGCATCCACTCCGTGTCTCGGGAGGCTAATTGCAACATTTGCTCTGGTGTTTTTAACTAAGTTAAAAATGGGCCTTATGTATTTATATGGGACACAGATAAGCCAACTCTTTCAGCAACCACTTCCCACTCAGACCCACACAAAGTTCCAACCTCAAATCAAGTGGAGCTACAGTACACTAGGGAGGAAAGGTGTTCATGTGATTAAAGCACCAAGACCTACTTGTCAATGCTCCTTGGTTCTACTCACGTCCCTGCCACTGACTTGCATTGTGACCCCAGGCAAGTCACTTCCCTATGCTTCAGTTTCCCAATCTGTAAAATAGGGCTAATGCTACCTAAAGTCACTAATGTTTGGAAAGCGTTATGAGATCTTCAAATGGAATGTGCTGTAGAAGAGCAAGGTGGTGTTGGGTTGATTTTAACTCCAACATGTCAGATGGCATCTAAAATCTGGTCCCACTGGTAAAAATGGAGATTTTTTTTGTGATTTTTATTGATTTTCATAAAGAAACAGACAATGAAAAGTACAGAAAGGTAAATGATTTTACTCCTCATACATGTTTCCAAAGATTGCATGCTTCATGTGATTTTCAATTAAATTATGGAATGATGCAATTTTACAACTTGTCAAAGTTGCAAGACTGGACAGTACAAAAGCAGATAATATTACATAGACACAACATGTTAGTCTGTGGGATAATATACCATGAACCAAAACCAGAAATTCACTAGTAGCCACAGACAAATCACACAGCCTGTCTATGCTGAAAGATGACTCCTGCCTGGAGCAGACTTTCATGCAATCAAGGAAATACCGGGGCAAATTCTCAGCAGATGTAAACTGGCATAATTCTTCTGATTTTGGTGATTCTATGTAGATCTACGCCACATGAGGATTCAGTCCTAGATATTGAAAACTTCTATTAATTCAGCTAGTCTTTCCATCAAGGGCCAAAGAAGGAGCATTTCCAATGGCATATTTTCTGCTACTTCAGTCAGCCCTGTTTTCAACTTTCTGGGAGCCCCAGGGCCTCACCTAATTTCCATACAAATGTGCATACACTTTTAAAAATCAAAAATCAATTTTGCCCAGTCCTCTCCTCCTCAATCAATGGATATAAATTGCTTGCCGTCTAAGTTCACTGGCAATGAAAACCTGCTTAGCTTTATTTTTCACCTTGCAGTTATGGGGAATGGGGAGCAGCCATCCCATTAACAGGGTTCAGAGGCATTGGATTTTGCAAGCTACTTTTGACCCTTCTTCTGTACTGTGCGTGCATTCCCCTCCCCAGCTCGAGTGACGTAATGGCACAGACCGTGCAAAACGTGCTCAGTCTAAAGTAGGTGAGAACACGACACATGCAAACTTAAAACTGGCTAATATAGGAAACGGATTAGGTGAGAAAAGAACCCCAGCCGTCAGTTCAAACCAGCCTCCCCTGAGGGAAGAGACACAGAAACAGATGTGTCAAGGGGTGGCTAATGTCCCCCTGGATCTGCTCATAGATACATCCCTAGAGAAAATCACCACTTCTCAAAAACCGTGTAGGCCAGCACAGAGGGTCTGAACTGTGTCCTGTCAATCCCCCATGCAAATAACCTTTACGAAAGCATTGTCCAAAGCTCTTCCAAATGAAGTCACTTAGCCCATCCCTTAGTCCTTCCATCTGAGGATCTCAAAGCACTCTCCGGACATTGAATTAATTCCCCACCCCGGGAGGTAGGGAAATGCTACCCCCATTTTAGAGATGGGGAAACTGAGGCACAGAGCAGTTAAGTGACATGTTCAAAGTCACCGAGGAAATCTTTGGCAGAACTGAGAAAAGAACCCAGATGTCCTGAGGTCTCAGATCCATTTTGTTGTCACAACTCTAAGAGCAAAGAATAATTAAGACAGCTTAAGCTGCAGGACAGGATCGTGATGACGAGAACTTTTAGAAAACCTTAGCAACTTTTCTCACAGTGTCATCATCAGACCGGCTGGTGCAACAATGCAGAAGAGTAGCCAGCACATAGGCATGTCAGTAGGGACTCATACCCATGTAGCATGCATAAGAGGTGGCATACAGGGTGCAGTCACAGCAGCTTTGCACCAACAGAGCTGCTAATATATGCAAATGCACACTCCTAAGCACCAAGCATATCCATCTTAATGAAGTTACAGTTAATCTGCCTTGCTCTATTTTGCACAAATAATGGAACTCTGAAGGCAGCACAAATAACATTCAGTTAACAAAACAAATAATAAGACTCCGGAAAAGACCTGGAGATGAGGAGAGTATGGTCTGGTGGTTATAGTCGGTGCCTGGGGAGTCAGGACTTCTAGTCTTCAGACTCAGAGCTTGATTTTGGGCAAGTCCTTTCCCTGCTCTGTGCTTAAGTTTCCTCATTTGTATAATAAGGGCAAGGATACTTAGATAGAGAACTCTTTGGGGTGGTCATTTTGTTATGTCTGTCCAGTGCTGAGTGCAGTGTGGTCCTGGTCCATGAGTAGGGCTCCCAGGAGCTATCACAATACGAATGATAACAACAACTGACATTTATGTATCAGCTTTCATCCCAAAGATTCCCAAAGGGCTACCCATATAACCCACTGGGGCGTGTGTTACATGATACCCATCTATAGAGAACATGAGCTGTTATAACCCTGCCCTAGGGGGCCCTAGGCTTGAGAGCTCAAACAGGAGCAGCTCATACTTTTAGCTCTGGGTTCAGCCGCCCTGATACGTTGGCCAAGGGGGAGGCAGTTCCACATGCACCAGTCACCTCTGGGTGGAAAGTGGCAGCCAATCAGCTCATTGTATAGTGTCAGGGAGAGGACTTAGGCCAAGAACATCCCACCCAAAGCCCCAATACCGTTAGAAAACCTCTCCTGTGATCATTAACATCCACACCACAGCTCAGATTTTGAGGCATAGAAGCATCATGGAAGTCAGTCTAACTCCCTTGGGGAGATGAAGGGCTGAGTCAGTGCTGTCAGGATTTCAACCTATGGCTCCAGAGAATAGAATCTAAGCCAAGGGAAGGCAACCTATGGCACGTGTGCCGAAGGCGGCACGCGAAGCTGATTTTCAGTGGCACTCACGCTGCCCAGGTCCTGGCCATCAGTCCGGCTGGGGGGCTCTGCATTTTAATTTAATTTTAAATGAAACTTCTTAAATATTTTAAAAACCTTATTTACTTTACATACAAAAATAGTTTAGTTCTATATTACAGACTTATAGAAAGAGACCTTCTAAAAATGTTATAATGTATTACTGGCACGCAAAACCTTAAATTAGAGTGAATAAATGCAGACTTGGCACAGCACTTCTGAAAGGTTGCTGACCTCTGATCTAAACTATCCTCTGGCTACACTGCCAGTAAACCTGGTGCTTAGACACTAAGACATCCCTTTGGCTCTGTCACTCTTGCCTTTGTGATAGGCCTCCCACCTAGGATGACCAGACGTCCCGATTTTATAGGGACGGTCCCAATATTCAAGGCTTTGTCTTACATAGGCACTTATTAACACCCCCCCCCCGCCCGTGTCCTGATTTTTCATACTTGCTATTTAGTCACCCAACTCCCCGCCCACTATCTACCTCTGAATTCTGAGGCTTGTCTTTAGAGTGATTCATTGATGCTGTATAGATGGGAGAGCCCACTGCGTAATCCTGGCTGGCCGCTTTCAAGACAGCAGCTCACACAGGCGCTGCAAGTGCTTCAGGCCAGGACCGAGTGTCAGCCTCCCTGTCAGTGGGTGCAATCTGCAGCCACAAAATGAACTGCAAGTGCAAATCTGAGCACTTGAATTTCTGGCTAATCCACCTTGCACCTGCAACTCAACGGCTGGTGCAAACTGAGCCTATAAAAGGGAGTTCACCCTTCTGAACAATTAACCTCTTCTATCCTCATCTAAAGCTGTGGATACTGTGGTTCATTTCATTGTTCAGTTTATGCTAGGGATGGGCCTGAATTGTAGGGGTCAGTGTAGTATATTATAGAATCATAGAAGATTAGGGTTGGAAGAGACCTCAGGAGGTCATGTAGTCTAACTCCCTGCTCCAAGCAGGACCAACAGCAACCAAATTATCCCAGCCAGGGCTTTGTCAAGCAGGGCCTTAAAAACCTCTACAGATGGAGATTCCACCACCTCCCTAGGGAACCCATTCCAGTGCTTCACCAGTGCAATAGTTTTTCCTAATATCCAACCTAGACGTCCCCCACTGCAATTTGAGACCATTGCTCCTTGATCTGTGATCTGCCATCACTGAGAACAGCCAAGCTCCATCCACTTTGAAACCCCCCTTCGGATAGTTGAAGGTTGCTATCAAATCCCCCTTCACTCTTCTCTACTGCAGACTAAACAATCCCAGTTCCCTTAGCCTCTCCTCATATGTCATGTGCCCCAGCCCCCTAATCATCTTCGTTGCCCTCTCTCTCCAATTTCTCCACATCCTTTCTGTAGTGGGGGGCCAGAGTCACAAGTTTAGATCCAGATCTGGATCTGACTTTCCCAAAGTCAGTGGGGTAGGTGGGACTGTCGGACCTAGTGTTCTGGTTCGATCCATCCCTATTGTTTACATCCCTCACTGGTTCCAGCTTTACTGCTGGTACAATAACCAGCAATTCTATAATCTCTAATGCTGATGTGCCCAGAACATCCCCTCCTGATTGGCCAGCTCAGTGCCGACTCTCAGTTGTTTATCGTCCTTTAAAACCGCCTGTGTTGCGTCTAGACACGCATGACATCATCGACGCAGAGGTGACCTGCAAAGCGGCACAGATGGAAGTGTCCATCTCCAAGTGCAAGCTCTTCCAGCTGGGCTTTGAGAGAGAAGGTGTGCGCGTGAATGACCGCCACTGCCCTGGCATCGAAGGAGAAGACTTCATCTCCTTCCAGATCAACAACACCAAGGGGAACTGCGGAAACATTGTGCAGGTGAGAGAGGAATGGGGGAGGCAGCTCCTGTTTAATGGTGCATGATTACAACGTAGCTGCTGCTGGGATGATATGTGGAAACACATGCCATGGAACATAACCAAACAGCAAAGAAAGGTGAAAAGAAAAACATGCATTCGTTTTGGTGTCAGGTTTATTATTTGAGCTCAGATGTCACGATGGCTGAATAATGCTTCAGTGCTTCGTTAAATTACATTAGGGGATGATCACATACACACGCTTCACAGTGTGGGTTCTTTCTTTCTGTCTTTGTGTTCTAATAGGCAGCTCCAAACACATTTGTGTGCATGGCAGAAGGTTTAAGGTCTTAGTGCTTGTGTACTGTCCAAATTCCAGACTGGGGGCTTAAATTTTGCCTACTTAAAATTTCCCTGGATATTTCACTGGGACGTGGTATTCGTGAGGACTGTTAAATAGATGATGTGTTCTGCCCCCGAGGTGGTTGCATTTCAGTGGTGCATGTAGTATGTATATGTTGTGTTGGGATCTTTTATGATGAATGGTGCTGTTATAAATGTAACATATGTACTTCTGTACACGTTTAGTCTTTTTTCAGTCTAGCAGATAGATACAAGCTAATTTATGATTGTTATTTATAATCTATTACTGCAATGTCCAAAAGCTCCAGTCAGGGATCAAGACCCCATTGTGGCAGGTGCTGCACAAATATAAAATAAAAAGCCATCCTTGCCCCCCAACAGTTCACAGTCTGTCTGGAAATTATTGTTTATGTAAAGACTTCAATGTGCTGTTTTCAGAGCAGTGAACTGGAATTGTGATGGATGTGTTAACCCCTAAAAAGAATAATATTTGTTTCTTTTCCTCCTGCACAGTCCAATGGCACTCATATCATGTACAAAAACACTGTGTGGATTGAAAGTGCAAACAACACTGGAAACATAATCACCCGGGACCGAACCATCAATGTGGAATTCTCGTGCGCGTATGAGCTTGATATCAAAATTTCTCTGGATTCGGTAGTGAGGCCAATGCTTAGGTAAGGCCAGCCTGTGTGTGCTTTAGGTTTTCCTGTTTGTGTGTGTGAATTTAATGCTGGTCTGAGAGCCTGGAGACTAAATTCTCCTCTATTTAACCTGGAAAAGGAAGCTAGCTTTATTCAGACTAGAAATTTTAACAGTGAGGGTAACTAACTACAACACCCCACAAGGGATGTGGTGGATTCTTCATCATTTAATGTCTTCAAATCAAGAATGGAAGGGTGGGGCTTAGGGGTTTTTTTGTAAAGAAAAACGTGTTCTAGCTCAACCATAAGATATGGGCATGATTCAGGAATTACTGGGTGAAATCCCTTTGCCTCTGTTATGAAGGAGGTCAAACTAGATGATCCTAATGGTCTGTAAATTATGAATCCACAGTACAAGAACAGTATGGGCCGTGGAAGGCTAGCTTCTCTCATGCTGCCCCACCAATGTGTCTCAGCCTTGATATGTAGGGGGCACTTTTAGGGCATTTGCATTGCCCCTTCAGCCTTTGGCCTCTGTTATAAGCTGCCAGTCGATGATAATTATGGTGGCAGTTGTGCGATCGAGAACATCAAACTGGGGTCACATCAGCCACCAAAAGTCCATTGGATGGTAACGTTCAGTTTTGCAGTATTCAAACTATCAACCTAGATATGAAAAGCTCCATCTCCTGGTACCTGTCCCTTAGACCCTATCCATCCCCTCCCGCTTTGTAGAGGATGATCTTTCTGTTGCTTTCTCATGAGCTTTATTTCTCTCCTTTAGTGTGATTAACCTGACAGTCCCAACACAAGAAGGCAGTTTCACAACCAAGATGGCATTGTACAAAAACTCATCCTATAAGCACCCCTACCGGCAAGGTGAAGTGGTTCTAACCACTCGGGATGTGCTTTATGTCGGGGTCTTCGTTGTCGGGGCAGATTCTACCCATCTGATTCTAACGCTGAACAAATGTTATGCAACCCCTTCTCGGGACAGCAATGACAAACTCAGATACTTCATCATTGAAGGCGGGTCAGTGCCATCTGGCAAGATTTTTCTCTCTGTTTTGCTTTTCTTTGGGGATTTAAAAGTCATTGGCTGGTGTAAAGCACCAGATGATCTGAAGCTATGAATATTACAGAAGGGTTATTTCTTCCCCTGATGCATGCATTAAGGTTTGCTGTCCAATACCAAAATAGAAAGCCTATTGATTTGTACCTCTGTGGCTATTCCTAGCACCCTAAGGGAAAAGCCAGAGGTGCTCACGTGTCATGCTGAAGAGCACAGTTTAAGAATGTAGAAGGCGGCTGTAGTTGGACGTCTAGCACTGCCTCTGGTGATGGAGAACTTGGACTCCACGCTATCCCCTAGACAGGCAGATGTTTGCAGATATCAGTATACCCAGTTAACTGTTGGCCCGTTTGTGGATTATTATTGGGAGAAATTCTACGAGTTTTAATGTGTTACCACCTGCATTTGGAGTTAATAACAAGAAAGCTTTGCACTTACATAGCACTTTTCATCCAGGAGTGATTAGGTGCTTTGCAAGGTGGCGTTACCCTCATACGGCAGCTGTAAAAACTGGTGCACAAAAGAGAAGGGTTTAAATGTTCAAAAGTGTCCACTAATTTGGATGCCCAACGCAAGACATCCAGGAGGGCCTGATTTTCAGATAGTGAGCCTGCAAGTTCTACACCTCTGAAAATCAAGCCCCAAGTGTTGCAGACACTTCTATGCCATCAGGATAGTGGCAAGGTTGGGAACAGAACACATTGTACATCTGCGTCCACCACTGAATCATTATATGATGTGGGTGAGTTAGGTAACCGCGCAGTGCTTCTGGAATGCAGCAAATGGTAAAGGGGAAATGTTTTTTTAATAAGGCATGGCCTTGAGCGGCCAAATTGGGGTTTGCATTCTTAACACTCCAGAGCTGAGAGGGCTCATAAGGCTCAAGCTCCCCTCCCACAAAATTTAAGTAACGTCTAGAGAAAAGGATCATTTAGTTTCCCTGCAGACATAACCCACAAGCACTGGGGATCTGGAGAATTTTTTAGAAGCTCGCAACCGTTCCTGGACCCAGCTGAGACTCTGTATTTTCCTCCTAGTTGCCAAAATATTAAGGATAACACCATTGGGATTGAGGAGAATGGGGTATCCCTGACCTGTCGCTTCCATGTCACCGTCTTCAAGTTCATCGGGGATTACGACGAGGTTCATCTCCACTGCGCCGTCTCTCTCTGTGACTCGGAAAAATACTCCTGCAAAATAGTATGTGCGCGTGTCTTAGCGTGTGCTGTGGACCGCGGTGGTGGTCCATGCTGGAATCATTTCCCCAAGGCCACTGTGTGGCAGGAGAATAGTTTCCCGGGGGCTACTGACGGGCCTTGCTCCAAAGGGAGCAATCCCCACTAGATGGACATAAAGTTCCTCTCCTCACTCCCCCGTCCTCCCAGAGCCTGGCACATGATTCGCCCCTGTGCAATTAGGCTACATGGAATCCCACCCTTCAGAACAAGTTCAGGTCCATTGTATCAGAGGAGGGCCAGAATTTTCCCTTAATGATGCTAATCCACCTCCGCTAAAGCCTCAGTGGGAGCTGTGCAATAGCTCTCAATGGGAGCAGGGCCAAATCCAGGGTTTGAGATCAGAGACTAGCGCGCAGTAACCACAAAGCCTTGCAGTAATCGCCCCTTGCATTTTTGTTTGTTCAGAACTGCCCCCAGAATTCCAGGATGGCCACTGAGTATACCAAAGAGCCCAAGGAGCAGATCATCTCAGTAGGGCCCATCCGGAGAAAGCGTAAGTGTGCACAGCTAAGAATGTGGAGGAAAATATTCCCTCCTGTATAAACTATTCTGAACCTTTGATTATTAAATGGACAAGCTCAAGATAAATCATAAATATATTGAGAAACAGGTCCTTCCCTTGTGTTAATAACCCCACCTGAATTTATTACAATAGGAAGCATCCCATTGTAATGGTCCAGTTCTCACCATTTGTTTTTACTTTTTTACATGTACATTTTATGTAGCAGGGCACTAAAACTCAGCTGGTTAGTTTCACTTTCTGGTTCTACTGAGCTAGCAACTCTTTTTAGTTCTGTGTATCACTTCATAGGGGAGAGAGTGTCCCTCGTGGAGCCACTTTCTCCCCCAAACCCCCACGCTGTGTGTCTGCCCATCCATCCCTATGTGCATTCATCCTTCCCCCTTCTCTCTATCCTATGTATGTCTAAGGCATTTCTCACCCTGGACCCAACTTCTCAAAAGCATCCACTAACTCTAGGTATCCCAGTCCTTGGGTGCCCTACTAGAGAGAGAATCTCATTATTAGAAATGCTGAGCACCCACTGCCAGCCCCCAGTGAGGTGATTTCTAGGGCAGTGGTTCTTAACTTGTGTGGTCCACAGCCCCTTGGGGTCTGCAGATTATATCAAAGATTTCCAAAGGGGTCCGCACCTCCATTTGAAATATTTTAGGGGTCGGCAAATGGAAAAAAGTTGAGAACAATTCTTCTAGGGAATGGCTTCCTCCTCAGTTTTCCTTTTCATCCTAACTCCTCTCTCCACCACACCTTCCTTCTCCTCCTACTTCTCTTCCTCGACTACTTCTCTCCACTTCCCCACCATCCTGCTCAGCAGGAGGTTCATCTTTCCTTCTTCTCCCCAACCCACACCCCTGTGTGCTGATCTGGAGGAAGAATTGATAGACAGGTCTTTACCCAGCCCATGGCCAACTGAGATTGCACTGATCAGTGCACTTCGGGGCAGCGATTTTGCCATGCGCGTAAGTGGGAGCAGGCTCTCTGGTCCTAAATTAAGCGCAGTGATGTCCAAAGAATTGACATGGGTGGGTCTGAATCAAAGCCCCCCTACCCTTCAGTGGCAGGTTGAATGGCAACCTAAAGCTGGATGTAAATGCAACAGAGGCGGATGCTTTAATCAAGGAAATGCTTTCAGGGTCATTTCTAGCTCTTAAGCTTTGTAATGCTTCTTTCCGTACAACTGCGTGCAGCTCTCTTCTGAGCCCCTGATCTCTCCTGTTCCAGGGTTAGACTGGTGCGAGGATAATGGAGGCTGCGAGCAGATTTGCACGAGCAGGGTCGACGGGCCCCTGTGCAGCTGCGTTACTGGGATGTTGCAAGAAGATGGCAAGAGCTGCAGAGGTGACTATCTGAAGGGCTGCCTTAGGGAGGTTGGGAATGGGCTTGGGTAGATGGAACAGACGAGCAGCGTGATGCAGATTGGAAAAGGGATTCTTCCTCGCAACCTCCCCTTTAAATCTGTATGGAAAGACAATAGAAAAATAGTCCTGTCCCCAAGCCACAAAGCTTAAAACTAGATCCAGATCAAGGGTTTGGGCCCCTCTCTCCCATTAACCACCAGAAAAATTGAGAGAGAGAGTGGTGAGGAATGAGAACGAAGGGAACTGCTGTAAAAAGAAATGGACTTTGGAGCCCACTGAAATAAATGTGTGTTTCAGAGGCACAGAATATTAAAGGAATTAAAGAGGAAGGAAGCATTGTCACCTAGCAGGGAGAGAGGGATTGGGAAGTCACAGGTCCTGGATTCGACACTGATTCCTGGGAAAGCCATTCCTGCTCGAACATCAGCTAGGTTGGGGTGCTTCCACTTATGGGTACCCAAGTGGGAGATACCTTGGGAACTGATTTTAGCACATCTCCGAGGGGGTGAGCACACACATCTTGTTGATGTCAGTGGGAGCTGCTGGTGCTCAGAACCTCTGAAAATCAACTTCTTGGAATTTCAAATTCACTTGAGCAGGCACTTCTGAAAATGCAGGGCTTTCATCCTTCTGTGCATTGCTTTCCCCATCTACAACAACATCACCTTCATCATGAGGGGGCTTGTGCAGCACCAGGAGATCCTTGGCTGAAGGATGCTATTAAATTGCAAGGCGATATTATTACTATGACTCTCACCTCTGATGGGAGACTTGTGCTGTCACAGTGTAGAAGTTTGACCTTTCGAGACTCTCATGTTTTGATCTCTAAATGATACCTTTGCTTATTTGGAACTGTGCCTTTTTGATTTTCAAAACTGTTCTCTGTCTTTCTCTCTAGCTTCCAGCTGTTCTGTTGGACCTCAAGCCTGGCTCATTCTTCTCCTCGTAACCCAGCTGTCACTATGGCGCTTTATCTATAAATCAGACCTGACCTCATAATCAATTCAAGGCATCTATTTGAAGTACTGTAATTTACTTACTCTGAATCCCTGTAGGATAAAAGCATGTGCCCCTAACTCACAACCAGCAACAAATGCTTTCAACTATCACAATGCTGAAGTCGATTGCCTGGTACAACAATTTAAATGATGCTATGAGCTACTTCAATACAATTGGAGGTAACAGCAGCCAAAGTTTCAGGTATGGAGCCACAGAAGAAAACACTTAACCAAGATCTTCCTCCTTTCTCAAGTCTCCATACTGCAGCCTTCTCATATTTATTTCTGGCACCTCTTCGGCCTCTCTGCTCATAGTATTCCCTCTTGCTGTGTAGTGTTTCCCTTGACTTTGGATCAGGCCCTAAGCTCTGACTAAGTTTCTCTCCTGACTACTCCCTCTAGCCTTGCCTGTTCTAGAGAAATTTACTGGTGTAAGAACCAGTTTAGCCCTTACAGCACTTTGCACCACAAGGCTGTATTTCAATGGGGGTGCAAGAGTTGGTTGGAGCAGGCTAGGCTTTTAGCAGGCTAAAAAGCAGATCAGCCTAAACCGGTTTGGTGCCACTGTGGAAACAGACAGAGGGTTCAACTAGTCAGCAAGGCCTTTTGATCTCTCCCAGAACCCACTGCTTCTGGGAGTGGTGCTGAGAATTATGAGAGGCAAGGAAACTGTTTAGAACACCACTACTGTAGATGCAGGGCGGGGTGTGTATGCGTCTGAAAAGGTTCTTTAACCAATTCAACATTGCTAGTATGGACGCAACGAACAGTTTGAATTATAACTGGTTCAGTCCACTAGTACAGTCACCACCTTCATTTTCCTTCGGTAGCTCCCATGTGTCCCCGACTATCAAACAAACAGTCGTCTTACCCTTCAAACTCCTCCTCAGCTCCTCTTGCAAATCCATTTGAGACCCACATTGCTCTCTATTCTAAGTGTGTCAGTGATCCTGCTTAAGTCCAGTGCTGCCTGTTCATTTTCTTCTCATCCTGTTTTAGTTGGTCACAGCAGGAACATTTTGTGCTCCTAACCAGTGTGTTTTTTATTTTTTACTTACTAGAAAACACCCTGTCTATGACAAAGTATTAACAACAACTGTAATGATCAGACTCAGCACCAGTAACAGCACTGCTCGCATGTACCCCTCATTCTCTCAATTGCAAAACAGCATTAAATTCCTTGTAGCAATGTTCCTATGGAGAGGAGTGAATTGCTCTCATGCTATTTAGTGCTGAGATGATTGAAGGTTTGACATGCTCTGAAATAATTAAATTTTTTGGCCCAAGCTGCTGTTTCTTCCTTCTAACAGTATCTGCACATGGTCTGCAAATGACAATTGCTTGTACCCCAAAGCAGCTTTTAACTACTGATTTTTTCTTGTTTGCATCTCAGTAACCTTCCCCCTCCATCCTTTTTTAATTATATGAATCAGCCAAGTAATTTAAAACATGTTTTTATTCTTAATAACATGTTCAAATATTCTCATTCCTGGGTGCACTGATATGCTCATTTCTTATTTCAACTAGGGCCAGGCAGTCACATGAACTTCATAGATGAAGGCAGAGCTGATTCTTTTTTCCAAGTCAGAAACATCAGCAAGTGGAATAAGTGCTGAGTTTAAGACAGAGGGTAATTAACCATTAGAACAGATTGCCAAGAATGTGGTACATTTTCCATCACTTGTCTTAAATAAGACTCTTGCTGTCTTTCAGAGATGATGTGCATTCATTAATTCTACTATTGGGCTTAATGCAGGAATCACTGGGTGATCCACAAGTCAGAGTTAGACGTGGGGGTCCACCAACCTTTCAGAAGTGGTATGCTGAGTCTTCACTCATTAAGTTCATCATGGCCAATTTTCCATTAATCTTTTAAAGGTCTTTCTATAAGCCTATACTATAACTTAACTATTGTAATAAGGTTTTAAAATGTTTAAGAAGCTTCATTAAAATGAAATTAAAATGCCAGAGCCTAGACTGGCCAGAACCCACGGACTGAGGTGCCACTGAAAATCAGCTTGTGTGTCATAAATTACTTACCCCTGATGATCACAATGATCATTTCTGGCCTTGGAATTCTATTCCCATAATGGCCTTGTAAATGTTCTGTCCTGTGTTGATGCTCAGAAGTCACTGAGGACCTTCTGCATCTTTTTAAACATACATGATGGATTTCCTTCCTTGAGTCTTGTTTTAAATGGAGATACCCACCAGCTGTTTGTGAAGAAAGCTGAAATCAACTCCATTCTCAGTAGTTAAGGTTTTGGCACTTGGCTATTTTATGCTCTGAGGAGGAAGCCTAGTTTAGTGGGGAAAGCAGGGTTGTGTTCTATTTTTGGCCTTCTGCTGAATTGCAGTGTGACCTTACTCCACCAACAATTGCTGTGCCTCAGTTGCCTCTCTTGGCAAAATGGGGATTGCCAATGCTTTAAGATTGCAGGGAAGGCAGCAGGTAAGTTGTATTCAGTGCAGGAGAGAGGGAAAAGTGCTGTTACACCCACTTCAGGTCCCACCCCCAGTGCATGACTTGACAATATAGAGAAACCTCAGGGCTGCTCTAAATTGCATTGGCTATTATCAGCCCTCTGTGGAGTCCTTCTGCTACCTGAGGATTGCAGCACTGTTAGGTCTATGATCCTACAAGAGGGAGTCAGTTAAGCCAGCATTCTGCCTGCTTAAGACTGCCAGACTTGTGCAAAGCAAGCAATGGGGGGAGGGGGTGTCCAGATCCGGCTTAATATATTCTTACTGCAGCA
This sequence comes from Chelonoidis abingdonii, assembly GCF_003597395.2. NCBI lineage: Eukaryota > Metazoa > Chordata > Testudines > Testudinidae > Chelonoidis > Chelonoidis abingdonii. Next base: position 12,240,961 of record NC_133786.1, on the reverse strand, counting down.
GCTTCAGAAGGAACACTAAGTGCCTTGGAGAAAGAAAATTTCTAGTGTAGTGCTCCCAAACCCAATTGCTTTTAGGAAACGCGAACACCTAAATCATTCAAGGGAGATCATGGAGTTACTTCTGTATCTTCCTCTTTGCATTTCCCTAAAGGACATACCATTGCAGGTAACTTGTATTATACGCCACAACCTATTTTCCCCAGCATGTTGACAAATCTGGGAGGATAAGCTCTCTCAGTGAAGTGCGGAAAGACACCACAGCAGGATGGAATTGTCATGTAATATTTAGCAATCCTTTCACTGCATGTGAATTCCTCTTATGCAATCTCATAAAGGGGCCATCAGTTCCTGGGCTCTGACTAATAGGGCTCTTTTCTAGCCCTGATGGTTGATTTTTGCATGCTGAAGTCTGGCTGATGCAAAAAAGAGCAGCCTAAGAAAAAGGATCAAACCTGCTTTGTACTGACAAAAGCAAGGCAAGAACAACCCTATTCAAGTACATGGCTGATACAGCTACTTGCCCTGTGCATTTTAGAGGATATACTTCCCTTTGATCATGCACTAAGCCATTATATGCAATGGACTGTGGTAACGATGCCTGTGTAATTTGTCTATGCTGAGCCAGTACACAGCTTCAGGGCTTGTCTACACTTGAAAGTTGATTTGGATTAAGGTGGAGTGTAAATTCCACATGCAGAAGCTACTCCTGACTAGCCTGCTTCCCTCTTTTGTTCCCCAGTGGCTGATGGGCTAAACTTCAAATCTTTAACCTTAAGCCACACTCCACTTCCTAGAGAGTAGGAGAGTTTAACTCCTTCCCCCCCAGAAAAAGGGATGTGAACTTGGCAACCTAACTGCAATGCTTTGTTTCTTTGCTAATGCCACTCTGACAGGTAGCTCAAAATGCTCCCATCAGCAGCTTGGAGAATGATCAGCCAACCTTTCCCATGGTAATGCAAGCTGATTTTGTATTAGCTCACCTGTGCAGTCCAGTCACCAACTGTAAACACAGAGTGGAATCTTTAACAGCCAGAACCTAAGTGCCCTCCCTGTCTTGTTCCACTCAGCTTAATGAAAGGGGGAGGGATGGGTGGCTGTTAGTGGCCTGGAAGATACTTATGCTGCAGCGTAGGAGAAGAGAACCCCATCCCAACAGCCCTGACAGGAGGACTGCACTGCAGGATGTCTTAGTCATGACCTGCTGCTGCCTGCCAGCCTGCCAACCACCCATCCACCAGGAGAGGGGAATGCCACTCCATCATGGAGTGGGGAAGAAGTCCAGCCCTGAACTCCTCAGGTGGTTACAACTGTATTAAAGGGACTAGCAGAGCATGCTTGGCTTCAGGCCCAGACTGACTCGCTATTATAACCTGACAAAGCATTCTGGGAAGCAAAGGAGAGCAGCAACCACAGGTAGGTGCGCAAAAAAAAAAAAAAAAAAAAAAAAAACAACACCACACACACAAAAACCAGGCTCAGCCAGGCACAACTCATGTCTCAGGCTCCTGTCTCCCCCCTAGATATCCCAAGCCCCTTCACCCCCTCCTGGAAAGGCTTGAGACTAATACACCAAATAGGTAACTAAGGTAAGCACAGACCAGACCCTTGGGTTTTTAGAACAACGAAAAACCCATCAGATTCTTTAAAACAGAACTTTTAACAAAACAATAAAAGCAGCACTTAGGTAAAAATCAGCAGGATGGTAATTTTACAGGGCCGTCAGATTCAAAAGGATTCCCTGTAGAGAAAACTTTAAAGTTACAAAAAGACAGGGATAAGCCTTCCTCTAGGTACAGGGAAAATTCACAAGCTAGAGCAAGATACTCTAATCCATTTCTTTGCTATTACTTACTATTTCTGTAAGTTAGAGCCTCATTCAGTAGGAGCTGGATTCTTGCTTGTCTTTTGTCCTGAGAGAACAGCCAGGACAAAGCAAAGCCTTCCCCACAGATTCGAAGTTTTCTCTTATTGGTCCTTGTAGTCAGGGCTGACCAGTTATCTGCTTTAACCTTTACAGGTAAAGGGGGATTTTATGCTACCTTTAGCTGTAGGCTTAATACCAGGCCCAAGACCAGCAGCATAGCAGCTGTCCTAATAGGCCTCACCAGCACACTGCAAAGGCCAGACAAGCACAATTCAATGGACACTAGCACCAGCCAGCCCTGAGCCAGCACTGAAGCCAAACATCTGCCACAAGCAGGCATTGTTACCCTGGAACTAAGGGGCCACTAGGGAGGTCTGTACTGCCACAACATCACAGCATTATCCTTTTCTGGTTGGGGGCCAGGATGTCACCACAGGCAATGTACTATGGTGGTTAACTGCTGACTCCCCTATGATAGTAAAATGACCACTGCAGTCTAGCATGGTGCTATTTGCATGTGGTTTGTTATTTCTAGGAGAATCAATCCTTGCCTCCCTCCAGAGAAAAAAGGGAGGGGTTAGACCTAGCCAGGAGATGAGCAAAGTTCCTGTTCCCAAGCAGGTCCAAAGAATCTATGACAACACAGCTGCTCCAACTGGGAGGCTCTAGCACACTGCACATGGTCTACAGCTAGCAAGGATGTGTTAGTGAAAAGAGTCAGCTGTGATGCTAGCAGTGCTGGAGAGGCCTGTGGAGTGGACAGCCACAGAAGCCACCGAGGACCTGTATAAGTTTGCAATGTTCATAAGACTTAATGAGGTGCTCCTCCAGTGTGTTTCAGTATCAAGTATTTAGTTCTAACCCTTGTCAAAAGGGCTGTATGGAGATGGGTTAGGGTTAGGAACAGGAGTGTTGGGAAGAGCCTTGTCATCAGGGCAGGGTTCCCAATAGCTGATGGAAACAGGAGTCACATCCCACCTCACCCTTTCCTGAGAGCAGGGAAAGCTCCCTGCCTCTGGAGAAGTGTACTCCTAAGACAGTGGTTCAGTTTTGTGGAGAGAGGGCTGGAAAGGGCATAGATGCCTAAAATGGAGGGGAGGAAACAGTAAGGGAAGGGAATGTAGTTGGATGGCCTTGGGTGTCTTACAGGGAGTGGAAGGTGAGGAGAGTTTGCCAAGTGGGCATGCTGCCTCTCCTGGAGGGAAGAGGTTCTTGTTAGATCTACTGTAAGGTAAGGCTTAATGAGCACTATGTGTATACTACTATATTGCAGATACCAAGCAAGTCCAGTGTGCCATCCATGTTTATAGCCAACAGCTGATGTCTAATTCAGTGGTGTTAAGTCAGGTGGCCTATGATCTACAGGAGGCCAGACAAGAGGAGCTGGTGCGTCTCTCTGGCTGTGTGTTCTCAGAGAATGGCACTAGACTAGTATTGCAGCCAGAGGGAGACTAGACGATTATGAGCCACAGGAGGAGAATAGGAGAAACTCAGGTGCACTCATGCCAAGGTCCCCCATTGGCAGAGAAGGTGTAGTGAGTTATACCCAGATAATTCTGGACAGTGACCTGCTCACATCCTGCAGAAGTCAAATGCCTCCAGGTCACTGACAATTGACCCCTGGGCAATTTCTCTGACCTCACATGTAGGAATCAGACTTTGAGCAAGAACAGCCAGCCAGCAACAGAGAATGCTGTGGGCTGCTTCACAGCCCTGGCCCTCCCCTACATGGCCCTGTGCTTCAGAGGAAGAGAGAGAAAAACAAAGTCCTGGTGGAGTGGAATATCCCTTCCTTGCCCTGCTGATGGTCCACTGAAGCCCAAGCCTAAGTTTTAAGAACATGACAATATCCCATCTGTCTTAATTCTCTTTAAATTGTTTGCCCCACAACTGTGGGAGACTGTTCCAGAACTCACGCCTCCATGGTTTAACCTTCAGCTTCCAGGCTGTTCATGCCTGTTGATGTCTGTTTAAGACAGGTGCATTTACAGTTTAGTGCTGTGAAAAGCAGCCTGTAATAAATTCACCAGCTACCTCAACTCTCTTTCATATTCCAGTAGATCTTCCTGTCTTCCTCTGCTAGTTTAGTTCTTTCAGATAACATCCAAAGCCTGAAACAAGAGAAATCTCACTTAAAGAACAAGTTGGAGCCGATCTGGAAGAAAGGGAGCTTAATGTTTTCTTTAAACTAAGATATTTTAGTAAGTGTTAAACAAAGGAGACTTAGATGCTGAAAGAAAGATGTATTCTAATTTTAAGAGGTAACTACAGCTACAGCTTTTGTTTCAGCTTTAACAGAAGAATTGTGTCTCTCTGGAGTAATCCAAGAGAAAAGTAATATCCTTTCAGATTTGAGACAGTGAAGGTAGTCTTGAGAAATAGAAAGCTGTAGGTACAGAATCTACAGATTTAGGATTTTAGAGTCTATTATTCCTTTAATGCAGCAATAAATTTAAAATGGCTTCCTATATTGCCATCTAGTGGCTGTTTTTGATATCAATGTATATTGACAGTTTCCATTCTAAAGAATTCCAGGATAAATTCAGGGTTATGTGCAGCCTTTGGGCCTGCAAATGCCACCTGATCTGCAGAGTGAATGCTATAAAATAATGCCATTTTTTCCAAGCAAAGGTACCACTTTGTGTACCAAGTGGCATTTTAAAGACTGTACCCTGGAAAGCATGAAAATGCCATCACTTGCACCTGGGATGGAGCAGTGATGTTATGCAATGAAATGGGCTGTGGGATCTTTATGCCTGTGCAGAGGAAATGGTATTGTGATGAGCAGCATCACTTACAGAAAGTCTCCTGCACAGCTAACTGTGCAGTACTCAGTACAGCTGCCTCTGAAGGATAAAGGGCTGAATTATGTAACTTTCTGGAGAAAGTACACTACAGCAGAGGAATGGGGAGGAGACACTGAGTAATTTAAGGGTTAAAAAGAAATCAGAATATTAGTGGTAGTCTCTCTTACTATGGGAAGAGAGCAGGCTGGGGTTAGCAGAAAACACAACCTTGTCTTGTTCTGTAAAATCTCTTGCTGTTACATTCAACCCTTCATCCTTAATTAGCCCTCCCATCTACCCTGGTGGGTTCCCCCCTTTCCTTGCTGTACAGGAGGAGCTACAAGACAGCAAAAGTTATCGATGTCTAAGAATTCAAGGACACTTACCATCTTGATAAAAGCTTTTTGATGGAAATCTCCCAGTGGAACATTTTCAGAGGTAGTTCGCTGCTGCTCCTGAATGCTAAAGAAATGCCTGATGAGAATATCAAACATCCAACCTGGGAGAAGAAAAGGATTCAGGTAAGGTGTTTGAGCAGCAATGTGGAGGACCCACATCTTGGAAAAAATCAGTAGCTGTTACTCTTTCTAGTTGCGTACACTAACAACATTTCCAATCCTCCACTTAAGGGCCTGGTTCTGCATACCTCTCTCGCAAGAGGTATAGGAAAGCAACCAGCACCGTGGTTCTGCAGATGTTAATGACATGTGAGATACGTCCAGTGACTATGGGCTCAGACAATACACTGCAGTTAATCCAGACAAGTCAAGCCCATGACACCTCCCACAAACCAAAGCTGATGGTTGTGCCATGGTATCATTTGTCATTTTCTGTTACTGTGGTGCCTAGGAGCCCTAGTCTTGGACCAGGACCTGGTTGTACTTGGCATTGTACAACTAGAGCAGAAAGATGGGCCTGCCCTGAGCAGCTTACAATAGTCTTGCACTCATGGTTCACATGAGCAGATTTAGTGCCTTTCCCCTGAGCACCCAACAATTGTGCCTCGAACACCCTGTGGTTAGAAGACTAGTGTACAGAGATAGTGCCAGTTTTTGAAAAAGTCCTCTACCCTATGGAGCATTTCTGGTTTAATGATCATAAGCCATGCTCCTGTGGCCCCTGCATTGTAGTCATGCATGTTTGGGCCTGACCTTATAGCTGTTAGCCTCGCTCCTATACTGAGGCCAAGCCCTTCAACTGGAAGATCTTTGGGGCACAATTTACCTACTATACTGCACCCACTTGGGTGCTACTGCAAAATTAAAGTAATGTTATGGATACAGGTCAAGTGATCTGTCCAAGGTGACAGTGAGCCAGTGACCTGAGCAGGGAATAGAACCAGGTGTCCTGTTTACTTTCTCTAGCCACTAATGTACACACCCTCCAGTTTCTTCTTTTAGTGACACAAATGGTACAGTTCAGAGCAAAGGATTACATGGAAGTGCCCGGGAGGGAAGTGCCCCTGCAGTTTTAAGTTACAGGGAGTACATGTAGTGGTTAGAGTTGGGAATTACAATATTCTCTCCCACATTACTACTGACCTGCCGCATGACCTTGGCCAAGTCACTTAAGCCTGTTTCAAGTTACTTGTTAATCAGGCACCCTGCCATCCAGCTATATTCAAGGGTCAGGCCCAGAGCTGTTGTCTTTGATATTAGCTCAGATTGCACCTGTTATCTGTAGATCTCAATAGACAGGGAAATTGAGGCAGTGCCCTATCCACTAGGTCATGCTGCCTCCCTTGAGTTAATACTTGCCCACTTCAGAGGTGTTGCAAGGCTAGTAACCTTCAAACTACATTGGATGCTCACATTGAAGGTGAGAAATAAGCACCATGTAGGATGGTTTAAGGAGGTGCAGAAATTGCTCCTTCTCAGCTGCTCAATACTCACTGTCTAAAACTGCACTGGAGTTGCCTTCCCCCTAAATCCAGGGGGATGTGTACTAGTCATTCCAATCAAGTGCTCCAGAAGAGAGAGGTCAAGAAGTTGTTTGCTAGCACATGCTGTAATCTGTTAAAGAGAAGCCTTAATTACTTTTCCAAAGCAACAGTTTGGTGCCAGCTGTTCATAACCTCTCTTTATGCTTCTGGAGACAACTGCCCATTCTGCCTGCTGTGTTCACATGCATGTGAACAGAAAAGGTCAGAGCATTGACTTGGCCTAAAATGGCTGCCCAGAGCTTGTTTGAAATTGCTTGCAAAAAAGCATCAGGCTCCCTGGATTATTTAACACCTTTTGAGTTCAGCCACTGAGCCTGGTGGGAAGCAGGCAACACCATCCTAATGTCATGCATGCAGTGGTCCCAATTCTGGGGCTGATCCCTGAGGGAAACTGTAGCAGCCTTGGGGCCACTTCTATAGACAAAATTCCAATAAAACTTCCTTTCCCACCCCATCAAAATGTTTCAGGGAGACTGATTTGAGGAGGTTGCATCAGAAACCTTGTTTCCCCTTGGTAGAGAGACTGGAAACTGAGACCCCAGGCTTGTGGCTCCTTGCCAGCCTGCCCAGTGAGCTGATGGGAGTCAGCTTGCTATTGAGTCAGGACCTCAGAGCCTCTAGGGCAGCCTTCTTGGTACATTCAGTTGCCCTGGAGCCAAGGTGCCATTCTTTTTATGGAGGATGTTCAAATTTGGGGGAGGGGTGTTGTGAAATTGGAACAACCCCAATGATCAAAATATTTAACTCCATGAAACAGAATTACCTCTCATCCCAGCTGTGTAGCCCCTAGAAGCTAACAGGAGTGTAGCCATACCCCACCCAGACAGCCCCCTGCCCCTACCAGCTGGGCCCTGGAGAAGGCTTGGCAAAAGGATCCACTACAGCTGCTCTGTGCCACAGGGGAAGGGGAGGGGGGCAGGCTGCCCCACAGTAGGGCAATTTTCCACCAGCAGGTTAAACTATTGGATGCCACTCTCCTGAAGAGTGGTCCCATGCTCTCCAGTTTGCTAGTAGTGTGAGCAGCCCTGCTGTAATTGAGTCAGACATGGACAATACAGCTAATCAGCCAGGGCCCAGTCATAGCTAAAGCTGAGTCAGCTGTGGAAGGGGAGGACAGAGCATAGCAACCCAGCAGCAGGGGCTGAGTCTTATTTACTTACTGAATGCAGAGGGGGCAGTAGTGATTGCACCCTTGGAAACCCAAAGCAGAACTTGAGGGGGAGAGAACAAAGTAAGGGAGCTCAATGCAGATGAGCTCTCCAGTGCAGGCTAAAACAGAAGTTATGGGCTTCTTGTGTAAGTGATCAGGGGAGGTTTGCTGGCCCTGATACAGGAAGAGACCATGACAGCCCCTTCTGGCCTTCAGCATCTATGACTCAACCACCAGAGCCAATGTTTGCACAGTCCCTGAAGTGGAAGTGCTGAGTCTGGGTCTGTCTTTAGTCACTTAAGGTAACTGGAGCATACACATTTGTTCAACTATTGAAAATTTCTTTTCTCCAAAGGGCAAGCTGAGCTGGGAGCACCAAAGGTAAGCTGCCTACCAAGCAATGAACTGAGGTTCACTTTAACCCTTAAATATCAAACCCATTCCCAGGTGGCTCACCTTCTGGAATCCTGGTGCATTTGAGGGCTTAGAAGTTGTGCTGTAGAAGAGGGCTCTAGTCTGGGAGCAGAGATGGTTCTGGCCTGGAGGAGACAGCAGTTCAGGAGAGTTCACTGGAAGTGCCATGGTCTTCTCCTGCTGCAGAGGACCCAATTCCTAGCTCTGCTACAGACTCAGCCACGTCCTCTCTCCAGGCCTTAGTTCACCATCTGTAGAATGGGGGTAGCAACCTGTCCTGTCTCCACCCTTTCTGGTCTATTTAAACCACAATAGCTTCAAAGCAGGGAATGTTTGTCCAGTGCTGAGTACAACAGGCCCAGAATCTCAGCTGGGGCCTCTAAGCACTGAGTATCTCAAGGAAATAGCACCTCAGGGAGGCAGGTGGGGGCCAGCAGAAGAGAGGCATGGGAAGAGGAAGAGAACTGGCATTGAGAAGGGACATTACGCCAATAAGAAGGTCAAGCTGCTGCCTAGCACACAGCTAGTGTCAGGCTAGAATGAAGCTGCCTGCACCTGCTGCTCTAAGGGCTAATTCACGAGTGTACATGCAGAGGGAAGTTTTTTGCACTTAGTTTAAAACTGCAATTCCAATTAATATCATTCAAATTAATATAGTTCCCTGTAATCTCTTGGAGAGCAACAAGGGGTTAGTTCCACTCTGCTTGCTGCACTGAGCAAGCCCATCTCCTCACTGTTTAGCAATGTGGCTCACTTGCATTGCCCACCATTCAGCCCCTGCTCTGTCCTTCAAGCTCTAATTACCTGAAAGGAGCCATTGCTAGTAAGTACTGCAGACAACCATCTACATACCAAACAGGGCTGTGTAAGCTTCCTCTTTTGCCCTGTGTAGTCTCCCCAAACAAGCTTCTTATACACTAAGGTGTCTACTCAGATAGACACTATCCAGGACAATATGCACTAGGGTTCCTCCCATAGGACAAGGTGTAATCTATACCTTGCCACCCCTGACTTAGCAGATCAAATCTGTTTCTACCTTTGTGCCCAGCCAAACAACTTTATGTTGTGTCTTTCCACCACCTCACTAGTGAGGTGGTTTTTATTGCTAAGGGTAGTGTCTGAGTTCAGTTAAACTGGCAGTAAAGTCACTTTCTGCTGATCTCTGCCCCCACAGGAAGTGAAGGAATCAAGAAACCCCACTTGCTGCCCACTATTGCTTTGCTGAGTAAGCTTGGGTGTCTTCTTACTAATCATGCCTAGAGTGGTGCATCAGGACCAACTAAGCTCCAAGCCCTATTGTGCTAGGCACTGTATCAATGCAGAGTAGTAGATAGTCCGTGCTGCACAGCTTCCAATCTCAGATGAGACACAGGAAAGGCGATAATGTATAGCCAGTGACCCAAGTAATGTCGTGCAAGTGTCATGTTAGTGCCACAATTTCAGGGGGTAAGAATGGGGTTTAGTTCAGAGGTGATGAGTGAGGAGGAAAGGTGGTAAGGCAGAGGAGATGCAGTGCAGAATAGGAGAACAAGAGGGTTGAGTTGCCCATGATAAACAAGGATTGTATCAGCAAGTTCTTGATCTGTAACTTCTTGGCTATTGTAGATATACACAGACCCTGGCTCACCTTCTTCCCTGTGGAAGTCAGTGTAGTTTTACCGTGGGTGTTTTTGGTCCAGGGGGCTTTTGATTGGCATCTGGCTAGTCAAACAGGATGTGGGAGGAGTGGGAAGAGACTTGCACTGAGCAGCCAGATGAATAAATGGCTCATAATGGTGTTAACTGAAATTTTACTTCCTGTCCACTTCCCTTTGGGACAAGCAATGAGGCATTGATGCTGTAAGAGTCAATTTAAAATGCAACCTGACAGGACAATGCATGATCTCAGTTTCGTAAGATAAAACAATCTCATGACTTAAGACAGAACAGGGCCACAAGTCAGGAGATCTCAGTTCTATTCCTAGCCCTGCCATTGCCTCCCTGTGTGGCCCTAGGGCAAGTCACAATTGTGCCTCAATTTCTCAAATTGTCTCTTGTCCACTGAAGTTGCAAGCTCTTCAGGGTGCTCCCTTGCTAGGGGTCTGAATCTTGGTTAAGCATTTGGGGGACATGTGGGAAAAATCAGGCCACTTATTTGGGAGCTTAACTTCAGGCCCCAGGTTTGAAAATGTTGGGATGTGAGCATGTTATCTTTTGTTAAATACAAAAGATATGTTCAAGAGTTATTCCAATACCTTAATGAAACCAGACTGGGATGCCTCTTAATCATGGTCTGCTACTCTTAGTTTCAGATTTATACCTTCTCTTAATTAAGTTCATATGACTGTCCATTTAAAAATCTTCCTATGAATTGTTCTGGATGTACTGTACACTGAACTTGGCTTTTCAATTGTACCAGATGGGCCATCAGTCCTGACAGCTAGTCACATGCAGGTTTCTCACCAGGACACTAGAATTAATTTCTTACATGGAATAACCCATGTTGCCACATGCTTCAACAGTACCTGGCTTTGCTGCAGCTTTATTCTCTTGGCATCGTAGTCACTGAAGACTGAGCTAAGGCTTTAGCATCTTGCTTGACAATGTGGCAAATGATCTCTTGGAGAAGAGCCTCCTATTCCATTTCTTGGAGAGCCTCTGAGCTGAAGAAAACATTCTATTTACATCTGAAGGGATTAGACAGAACTTGCTTGGTAGGCTATGATCACTATGGGACAGAATAGCCAGCCCAGCTGGTTACTGACCAGAAGTCACTGATGGCTGGTCAGTGACCTTGGTGACCCAAGCCATTGGTTCCAAGTCCAGCTAGGAATAGCCAGAAGTCTAAGTGGCATGAACTAGCAGGCTCATGCAAGAGGTTAAGGACCAATTAGTCCCTCTCAGCATTAGAGGTGTTCCTGCCAGGAGAGGACTGACATTGAGGAACTTTGCCTTGCCACTGGTAGTTACAGCTGTTCTTTTGATACCTGGAAGGCTTCATGCTCCAAGGCTGTCAGTCCAGCATCCTCCACAAGCTCCAAAAATCAGGCCTGGTGTTCGTGCACGTGCCTCTACATAGATGAAGACATGCATTTTACTCACAATGCTAGGTAAGGCCATCTGAACCACCTCTTACTATTCCATCCATGCTGTCAGAAACCACAGCCCTGGCTAAGTAGTCTTCAACGAAATCCTTCATGGCACTCCTGAAGGCATCAGCTGACAGATCTGGAACTTCCACAAAGAGCTCATCCAGTAATGAGTTGGGAAGATGCTTTGGAGTGGACATAGACTCCCTTAAATGATGTCTGTTATGACAGTGAAAAAACAAAGTATCTTTCTGAACATGCTGAGCCAACAGGTCATTGTTCAAAGTGGTGTTTGTGTTCTCTTCAAACTGCTGCCACAGTCAGGCATGCCTAGGGAACTAAGTGCCAAGGTCTTTGGGTTCTGTGCCTGGCTTGTGCCCATAATGCCTGAGACCCTTACCACCCCTTGGGTAGTTGTCTCCTTATTCTCAATCTTTGTCCTCTGCTTAGACTTGGTAATGAGGCTGTCAGTGCACACTGAGGGATCTTGTGAAATGGCCACTGCCCACTAGATACTGGACTGAGACCTACCAAACTCCTTTCATACCAAAGCTACTGAATAGTCACATGGTAACTTTCAGTCCCTGCTGAGCTAGATTGGAGCCAATGACAGTCATGAAAGTTAGTATGCCCAGAGCTGCCTTCCTCATGGCTCTGCTTCTACATGCCCTGATACTGGAAGGGAACCAATATTGCCTACAAAAAACAAGGGCTGCTGGGTTTGTGCACCTTACAGCACTACCCATTTGCACATCCTCTTTGCTCCAGTCTTTGAAACAAGTGGGTAAGAATTTTATGCTCATATCTAGCATGTACCATCTGTTCCACATGGACAAAGGAAGTCAGCAAGGAGAGGGGAAATTACGATGTAGGTGATACACTAGCATAACAATGCTCAGCTCTTAGCCACAGATCAAGTGGATTACAAAGGTCCCTATTTTTTAGGATGGGGAAACTGAGGCAGAGTAGTGACATGCCCATGGTTCCTATGCAGGCCAATGGCAGATAGGAATAGAACCCAGGGCTCCTGAGTCCTAGACTAGCACCTTACCCTCTAGGAGACACTATATAGTTTTACCCAACAAAAATCTCTGAAACCACCAGTCAGTTGACCAGCTGAAGAAAACAGCCTTTCCTGCAATCCAGACTGTTCAGATGGCAAACTGTTCTTGAAGATAACAGGATCAATGATCTTTTGGCATGAATAGCCACTCATTAATTCTCAAAGCAAACAAGGAACAATTTTCATTACTCACTGGCATCTTTCCCTTTGATTTCCCATTGCTGGACTTAAGTGGCTGCTGCCTCTGATCCTATCCAACAGGACAGACAGGTCAGGTGCCTTTCTGCATGCACAGAAAACCCCCACAGACACAGGAACTGTTTAAAGATCTTTTGACGAAAAGCTGTGATCCTGAGAGTCATTGCAGAGCCCCTTATTTGGTATGAACCCAGTCACTGAATTAGCTGTGAAATCCACAATGGACCTGAGAAATCAAAGCCACCTAGAGCCAGTGCTGGGTTTACAATGGCACCAGTAGCTCCATGGAACCAGGCCCCAGCCTGCTGCTTCCACTGCATGCCAAGACCCTGCCAGCCTTCTGGCTCTTCTCCACCCCCTGGCCCTACCCCTGTGCTCCTCTCTGCCCCCCAGCTGGACACAGCACCTCTGGCTCCAGGCAGTTGGCTTCCTACCACCTGTGGGACCCTGCCTGTCTCCCCAGAGCTGAGCTGCCTGGGACTGGTGCAGAAGCTTGGCCAGTCTCAGCCAGGTGGAAGTGGGATGACTGTGGAAGGCTTGGCTGGGCCCCTCCAGGCAAGGGTTTTGAGCCCAGCTGGGACAGTCCCTGGCCTGGCTGATGGCACCACTCCTGAGGGGCTGGAGTGTTTCCCCAGCCCTGGGACCAGCTCTGGCTACATTGCTGGCTCAGCCTGGCAGACAGTCACCTCACAGCAGGGCTATTGAGTGTGGCTGCGAGACAGGGGGTGGGGTAGCAGGAAGGTCTGTGTGTTGAGGCAATAGGGAGTGGGGGTGCTGGGTAGTTGAAGTAGGGCTGTGGGCAGGGGTGTGCTGGGCAAGGGTGGTGTTGTGCATTTCTGGGTGAGGTGGAGGGAAGTACTGAGCATAGTGGGTCCAGGGGGCTCTGACCACAGGGAATTGAGGGTTCTGGTGTTGGGCAGGGGGACTGTGTGGCACAGTATGGGCTTGCCTCTGAGGGGAAGGGGCATACTGGCAGCACGGGCACGTGAGTCACTGCATCTCTCTACTGCTGCTTTGTAAATAGTGCCCTTTCACTGGGCTGGGCAGAACAAGGCCACCCCTGCCATGCCATGCCCTTGACTGATGCACCCCTCCCCACACCATGCTCCATTGCCTCCATAGGAATCCACAATGTTTGGTGCCTGGCCCACAAAATATTAATTCAGCCCTGCCTATAGCCAGCCACATTGCAAAAAAATCAGATGCACATACCAAGCTTATCCTAGAATCTGATGTCTTACGACAAGTTTATTCATTGCAAAAGCCCCACCTGGAAATTCAACCCTGTTAGATACAACAAGGAATGAGGAAGAGGCATAGACATCATGCACCTTGATAAACTCTGAAGGTCTCCAGGAGCACATCCGGCACGAGCTCCTCCAACAGAAACTGGGAGAGGAAAGAGTCAACCAAGTTCCAGGCAAGCTGTGTGAGGTCCAAGGAATAGTGGCACAGGGCTACATGTTCCTAGAAGGCAGAGGAAAAGGTTGCAGGAGAAAGAAAGTACTCAGGATACTGACTATTTAACTGAATGAAAACTAAGACCCAGATCCACCTCTGCCAATACCCTAGGGGATTAGGGGAGGAAATCTCCCTAGATATTCCACATCTTTCCTGCACTTACATGTGGTGTTCCCCAGGAATGACCATTTCTTTACCCCCACCCTGTCCCTGCTAGGAACTGCAGGGTGTTAGGACCCAGAGCCTTCTCTGTTCCTGGACAAAGCAGCCCCATTGCAACCATGTTGTGTTTAGGCCTGAACTAGATGTTTACTCAGCACCCCCCCTTCACTGAGGGAGGGGGCTCAGACAGATCAGGGTTTTGTGCAAGAGGCAACAGCTAGGTTGTGTGCTTTTGCCTCTTTTGTGGAAGCAGAAGGGCAAGGTAGTGTGAGCCTGCAGCCCCCTTTCATCTCCTGCTTGTGCATGGATCTCACTTAATGGAGGGTTTGGTGCAGCATTCCCCTGAAATCCTGCATCAGGTAGCAGGACTGCCCTGAAGAGCCATGGGAGTGAGCAGTAAGATGTCCTGGAAAGGGACCAGTATCTAGCCACTTCCCTTACTAGAACTTCTCCCTCTAATTTCCCCTCTGCTCAATTCTAACTGTGCAGGGCAGCTTCTGAACTGAATGCCTGGGATCAGTGTGGAGAGCTCCTGTACTGAAAGCCAATTACTGGCCTAGTGTAGAATGGAAAATGTAAATAGATTTATCCACTAGGGAGAGCTATTTTTCAATCTGCGTAGAGCATCTCCTTCCAGACAGCAGCTCAGTCTTCAATGCTATTTCCATTATAATATATTTTCAAGGTACCGAGGCTTTTTAATTTACTCTAGGCTGAAGCTCAAAATTGCAGGCTTGTCAGCTGATGCCACATCCTTTATTGTGATAAGTGATGCGTTCTAACATTCCCAGCATCTGTCAAATCCTGACATGTAAATTAGGATTGCTCTTCAACACCATGCTTAAAAACATGTCATTTTCAAACATCCATGCCAGTGTCTCCTTTGCTGACTAATGCAGGTCTTGGCTGGCACTAGTATTTGGTAGCCCCCCAAAGGTTGCCATGAACACTTGACAATCCTGGCTAGAGGGGGCTGGAAACTTTTACAATGTTACAAGCCCACAATCCGATAATGTCAAGGTTGTCTTTATGCCAGGCATCATGGCCATGCAGATATTAAGGCAAGGAGTGATCTCTTCCAAAAAAAGAGTCCCCCAGTCACTAAGCTAAGGAAAATGTTAGCTATTGGCACTACAGGGCATATGACAGCTGAACAGTGCTGAATGCATGGAGTAGAAAGTAGCAGTGTACACATGCCAGCTCATAATATATCATTGTTATGGGGCTGATGGAGAGATTATTGGGTGATGTCTGACCTATGCAGGAATCAAGCTAGATCAGTGATTGCTGAGCTTCCAATCTATCAGGTAACACAGCAGGTCCTCATGCTAGTTAAGTAGCCACCACATGGGATAAGAGTAGGTATGGTGACATGACTGGAGATTAACAATACTGGCCATGGGACTCAATATGCAAGTCTGTATTTAATGTGGTGGGGATAGACTGTTTTGATTTGATTTTCAAACCTGCCATGCTCCCTCTAATTCTAACCAACACTTTTCTGATCCAGGTTTAATACCTAGCTGCTATATAGCACTTTATGCTTAAATAGCCAAGTGTTTTACAAAGCAATAAAGCTCATCCCCATTTTACAGACAGGGAAACAGAGCAGGCCCATGGCAGAGCTGGGACTACAAGAGAAACACTACAATGGACCCTTACCTCAGACAGCCTGGCCCTTTTGCCAGTAGAATCGGAGGGGAAGGATTCATTCTAAGGTTTAGTTTAGGCTGCACACAACAAATTCAGTAAAAAATGGCATAAAATAGTAGTTAGAAGGCTTCTAATTTTAAGTAAGTTTCTATTCAGCCCTGTTTCAGTTCACCTTCTGGTTTTGTTAAACTAACCAGTTTTAATGGTGCAACTGAAGGGATGCACAAGAGACCCAGCCTTAAATCACTGAGTAATCAAGAAGTTTTATAGTGAATGTGGGCCAGGGTGTGTAAATTCTGCAATTACAGTTACCTTGGCACAAAGCTTTCCACCTGCGTGTGTGTTAATGATTGTTTGAGAACCAGAACAAACAGTTATTAGCAAACAATGAGCTCATCTAACAAGGAGCTGAGCCACTTGTGCAGCTACATTTGGGCAAACTCCTACTGTCTGACATGCTGCACCACTGCAACGCATGACTTGTGCTAGTACAAGCATGTGTCACTTTTGCAATCTGGTAAGAGCTTGGGCTGAAGCTACTGCTGAAAGCAGGAAAAATACTAACAGGACCTTCCAAGCCAGATACTGGGAGGATTATTAAATTTAGAAGCAGGTTTTTAAAGGTCTTCAGACAGATTATCCAAAATGGCTAGGCATCTCTCTTACTAAAAAGACATCAATGGGAGTTGTATGCTTTTGAAAAGATCACCAAGTTGCTTATCTTCACCTGTAGGCACCTAAATACAGTAACTCTTCACTTAAAGTCATCCCCTTCAATTGTTTTGTTGCTGATCAATTATGGAACATGCTTGTTTAAAGCTGTGCAATGCTCCCTTCAAACATAGCCACCTGCTTTGTCCATTGCTTGCAGGAATAGCAACCCATTGCAGCTAGCTGGCAGGGCTTTGAACCAGGTGGACCAGCAGCACCCTATTAGTTCCCATTGCAGCAGCTGCCCAGCAGGTTAGCAGTTGCAGCTGTCCCTCCCCACACTGCCATGTGCTGCTCCTGCCCTCTGCCTTGGAGCTTCTCCCTTGAGACAACTGCTTGCTAATATCAGGGTGTCCCCCTCCTCCCTCATCTTCCATAGATCTGGGGGACACAACAGGGTTCAGGATAGAGGGAGCTTGCTGTCAGGAATAGCTGTGGTCTCAGCAAGCTGATCTAACAAGGCTGTGTACTTAAAGGGGAAATGTGCATCTCAGATTGTGTGTCTGGGATGCTCTCCTCCTCCCTCCATTCTTGCTGCCTTGTAGATTGAGAGTTAATCCTTGAGGGCTCAATTGCTAGTTCATTGTTTAGCAGCAAGACATTCCCTGGAAAATATCCCACCCTCTGACTCCTCCACTTCAGCCAAGCTTCACAATCGGTTCCAATATTAATTTGTTTAAAACTTAGTGTGCGTATAATATATATATATATATATATAAGTCTTGTCTGGTGAAAAATTCCTTGGAACCTAACCCCCTCATTTACATTAATTCTTATGGGGAAATTGGATTCACTTAACCGTTTGCTTAATGCTACATTCCTGAAAGTGACTTTACATGAGGAGTTACTGTACCTTTCAACATCTGGCCAATAGTGCCTGTCTGTTTCCAGTCAATTTCACCTGGGCTAGATTACTTTTGATGGAAGCCACCTCCCACTCCACTCTTTTTGCAGGTGACTGGAAGGTCTTTGGAGGATACTGGGAAGGCAGTCAGTGACTGATATACAGGAGAGTGCTTTATTGTTCTCAAAGA
>NC_133786.1:12218272-12219621 GCF_003597395.2 Chelonoidis abingdonii | reverse complement strand
AAAGCCCCATTTCAGCTGATTGCCTCCTTGTTTTGGTCAAAACATGAGATGAGGGTAGAGGTTAGATATAAAGAATAACATGTTAAACATGCAGCTGTAGTAGGGTGACCAGATGTCCCAATTTTATAGGGACAGTCCCGATTTTTGGGTCTTTTTCTTATATAGGCTCCTATTACCCCCCAATCCCTGTCCTGATTTTTCACACTTGCTGTCTCATCACCCTAAGCTGTAGCCTGCACAGCTGGACCAATGACAGCAATGTGGGCCTTGTTTCTTATTGTCATTCCCAGCTACCCAGAAACTTACAATGTTTAAACGATGGATGAGTAAATGCACTAAATATAACTGCTCTGAACAATCGGCCGCAAGGCATGATTTACCTAACATTTTGCCACTGTCCTTGCTGACGGGTCTCAGAACACACAGTTTATTAAATGGAGGAATCAAACTGAATCTGACAACGACCCCTTTGAGATGGGAGACGTGCATTGTACAGTGAATTTCCTGGGTGACATAGGCAGTGTGATACAAAAAAGTGGATTTGAAGACATCCTTGTGGAATCCAACATCTGAACAACAACAAGGTGCTTCAGTTATCTGCCATGCTCTAAATGGGAAAGCACATAACCCTGGTATTAGAATCCACAACCCTATGAATGAAGCAATGAATTGCTTGAAATGGGTAGCACTTGGCAGTTCCATGAACAGTCGTTCTCCCAGATGAGAAGAGACGCATCTCGTAGGAAGCTTGACCCTGCACTGAAGCATTTGAAGATGTGGACAAGGCACACACAGAAAAGAGCATGGAAGCACAGAATGCTCTGGCAGACTTCATGAACAGAACCCAGTCACTCCTCCAGGTCATGGGCACTTACGTTACCCAAGCAAAACACTCTTGAGATAAATTTCTACTCTGAGAAAACTATGTAATGGATGTTACCCAACTACTGAGGGATAACACTGCAGCACACAGAGAGGATAACACGTTCATGTAGTCTGAGACACTGGAAGAGAGGATTGCACTTGACTTGCAGTGTGCTCATGTGAATTATGCGAGATGGGGCTGTGTAAAATTCAGCAGAAGCCAGACTTCAGGAGGAGGAGAAGTCAGATATGTATTATGCCTTACCTGATAGAGTGCAGTATGCCAGACTGCCAGATCCCTTAGTGCTGTATGGCATGACATGGCCATGCAGCAATCTCTTAACAAGGACTGTGGGAAGCATCAGCATCTTTGCACAGTGTGGTTGAGGCCATGTTGGTCCCAGGATACAACAAGTGGATGAGGTAATATCTTTTATTGAACCAACATCTCTTGGTGAATAAGAGATGCTTTCGAGCTGGGTCTT
>NC_133786.1:12197169-12218172 GCF_003597395.2 Chelonoidis abingdonii | reverse complement strand
TAAGTCCAGTGCTGCCTGTTCATTTTCTTCTCAGTCCTGTTTTTAGTTGGTCACAGCAGGAACATTTTGTGCTCCTAACCAGGTGGGTTTTTTATTTTTACTTACTAGAAAACACCCTGTCTATGACAAAGTATTAACAACAACTGTAATTGATCAGAGTCAAGCAACAGTAACAGCACTGCTCAGCATGTACCCCTCATTCTCTCAATTGCAAAACAGCCATTAAATTCCATTGTAGCAATGTTCCTATGGAGAGGAGTGAATTGCCTCTCATGCTATTTAGTGCTGAGATGATTGAAAGGTTTGACATGCTCTGAAATATTAAATTTTTTGGCCCAAGCTGCTGTTTCTTTCCTCTAACAGTATCTGCACATGGTCTGCAAATGACAATTGCTTTGTACCCCAAAAGCAGCTTTTAACTACTGGATTTTTTTCTTGTTTGCATCTCAGTGAACCTTCCCCCCTCCATCCTTTTTTAATTATATGAATCAGCCAAGTAATTTAAACATGTTTTATTCTTAAATAAACATGTTCAAATATTCTCATTTCCTGGGTGCACTGAATGCTCATTTCTTATTTCAAGCTAGGGCCAGGCAGTCACATGAACTTCATAGATGAAGGCAGAGCTGATTCTTTTTTCCAAGTCAGAGAACATCAAGCTGGAAATAAGATGCATGATTTTAAGACAGAGGGTAATTAACCATTAGAACAGATTGCCAAGAAATGTGGTACATTTTCCATCACTTGTCTTTAAATTAAGACTCTTGCTGTCTTTCAGAATGATGTGCATTCATTAATTCTACTATTGGGCTTAATGCAGGAATCACTGGGTGATCCACAAGGTCAGAGTAGAGTGGGGTCACCAACCTTTCAGAAGTGGTATGCTGAGTCTTCACTCAAATTTAAGGTTTCATGTGCCAATTTTCCATTAATCTTTTTAGAAGGTCTTTCTATAAGCCTATAATATAACTTAACTATTGTAAATAAGGTTTTTAAAATGTTTAAGAAGCTTCATTTAAAATGAAATTAAAATGCAGAGGCCCCTAGACTGGGGGCCAGGACCCACGGACTGAGAGTGCCACTGAAAATCAGCTTGTGTGCCATAAATTACTTACCCCTGATGATCACAATGATCATTTCTGGCCTTGGAATCTATTCCCATAATGGGCCTTTGTAAATGTTCTGTCCTGTGTGATGCTCAGAAGTCACTGAGGGCCCTTCTGCATCTTTTAAACATACATGAATAGGATTTCCTTCCTTGAGTCTTGTTTTAAATGGAGATACCCACCAGCTGTTTGTGAAGAAAGCTGAAATCAACTCCATTCTCAGTAGTTAAGGTTTTGGCACTGGCTACTTTATGCTCTGAAGGAGGAAGCCTAGTTAGTGGGAAGCAGGGTGTGTTCTATTTTTGCTTCTGCTGATTGCAGTTGACCTTACTCACCAACAATTGCTGTCCTCAGTTGCCTCTCTTTGCCAAAATGCGGTGATTCCAATGCTTTAAGATTGCGAAGGCAGCAGTAAGTTGTATTCAGTGCATTGAGAGAGGAAAACTGTTACACCACTCAGGTCCCACCCCCAGTGCATGACTTGACTAATACTCAGGGCTGCCTAATGATGGCTATTATGCCCTCTGTTGGGTCCTTCTGCTACCTGATGATTGCCACACTGTTAGGTCATTTGATCCTACAGAGGAGTCAGTTAAGCCACGTCTGCCTGCTTAAGACTGCCAGGACTGTTGCAAAGCAAAGCAATGGGGAGGGGTTCCATGATACCGCTTATATTATCTTACTGACAGCAGCTTCAGAAGAACACTAATGCCTTTCGAAAAGAAAATTTCTTGTGTAGTCTCCACTTCAATTGCTTTTAGGAACGCGAACACCTAATCATCAAGGGAATCATGAGTTACTTCTGATCTTCCTCTTCTTTCCTCTAAAGGACATACCATTGCAGGTACTTGTATTATAGCCAAACCTATTCCCAGCATGTTGACAAATCTGGAGGATAAGCTCTCTCAGTGAATTGGGAAAACACCACGCAGATGAATTGTCATTATATTTACAATCCTTTCACTGCATGTGATTCCTCTATGCAATCTCAATAAAGGCCATCAGTTCCTGCTTGGACTAATAGGCTCTTTTCTAGCCCTGTGGTTGATTTCAGCTGAGTCTGCGATGAAAAAGAGCACCTAAAAAAAGGATCAAACCTCTTGTACTGACAAAAGCAAGCAAGAACAACCCTATTCAATACATGGTGATACAGCTCTTGCCCTGGCATTTTTAGAGACATATACTTCCCTTTGATCATGCACTAACCATTATATGCAATGGACTGTGGTAACGATGCCTGTAATTTGTCTATGCTGAGCCAGTACACAGCTTCAGGCTTGTCTCACTTGAAAGTTGATTTGGATTAAGTGGAGTGTAAATTCCACATGCAGAAGCTACTCCTGACTAGCCTGCTTCCCTCTTTTTCCCCATGCTGATGCTAACTATCAAATCTTTAACCTTAAGCCACACTCCACTTCCTAGAGAGTAGGAGAGTTTAACCCTCCCCCCAGAAAAGGATGTGAACTTAGGCAACTAACTGCAATGCTTTGTTCTCTTGCTAATGCCACTCTGACATGTACTTCAAAATGCTCCCATCAGCAGTTGGAGAATGATCAGCCAACTTCCATGGTAATGCAAGCTGATTTGTATTAGCTCACCTGTGCAGCCTCAGTCACCAACTGTAAAACACAGAGTGATCTTTACAGCCAACCTAAGTGCCCTCCCTGTCTTGTTCCACTCAGCTTAATGAAAGGGAGGGAGTGCTGTTAGTGCCTGAGATACTTATCTGCAGCGTAGAGAAGAGAACCCCATCCCACAGCCCTACAGGAGACTCACTGCAGATGTCTTAGTCATGACCTCTGCTGCCATGCCTGCCTACCACCCATCCACCGAGAGGGAATTGCCACTCCATCATGGAGTGGGGAAGAAGTCCAGCCCTGAACTCCTTCATGGTACAAACTGTATTAAAGGACTAGCAGAGCATGCTTGGCTTCAGCCAGACTGACTCGCTATTATAACCCTGACAAAGCATTCTGGAAGCAAAGAGAGACAGCAACACAGGTAGGTGCAAAAAAAAAAAAAAAAAAAAAAAAACAACACACCACACACAAAAACAAGGCTCAGCCAGGCACAGCCTCATTGTCTCAGGCTCCTGTCTCCCCTAATATCCCAAGCCCCTTCACCCCCTTCCTGGAAAGGCTTGAGACTAATACACCAAATAGGTAACTAAGGTAAGCACAGACCAGACCCTGGTTTTTAGAACACGAAAAACCCAATCAGATTCTTAAAAACAGAACTTTAACAAAACAATAAAGCAGCACTAGGTAAAAATCAGCATGGATGGTTTTACAGGGCCGTCAGATTCAAAGGATTCCCTGTAGAGAAAACTTTAAAGTTACAAAAGACAGGATAAGCCTTCCTCTAGGTACAGGGAAAATTCACAAGCTAGAGCAAGATACTCTAATCCATTTCTTTGCTATTACTTACTATTTCTGTAAGTTAGATGCCTCATTCAGTAGGAGCTGGATTACTTGCTTGGTCTTTGTTCCTGAGAGAACAGCCAGAGACAAGCAAAGCCTCTCCCCACAGATTCGAAGTTTCTCTTATTGGTCCTTGTAGTCAGGGTGACCAGCTTATCTGAGCTTCTTAACCCTTTACAGGTAAAGGAGGGATTTTATGCTACCTTTAGCTGTAGGCTTAATACCAGGCCCAGACCAGCAGCATAGCAGCTGTCCAATAGGCCTCACCAGACACACTGCAGGCCCAGACAAGCAGCATTCAATGGACACTAGCACCAGCCAGCCTGAGCCAGCACTGAAGCCAAACATCTGCACAAGCAGGCATTGTTACCCTGGAACTAAGGCCACTAGGGAGGTCCTGTATCTGCACAAACATCACAGGCATTATCCTTCTTCTGGTTGGGGCCAGGATGTCACCACAGGCAATGTACTATGGTTGGGTTAACTGCTGACTCCCCATTGATAGTAAAATGACCACTGCAGTCCTAGCATGGTGCTATCTTGCATGTGGTTTGTTATTTCTAGGAGAATCAATCCTTGCCTCCCCAGAAGAAAAAAGGGGTAACCTAGCCAGGAGATGAGCAAAGTTCCTGTTCCCAAGCAGGTCCAAAGAAATCTATGACAACACAGCTGCTCCAACTGGGGAGGCTCTAGCACACTGCACATGGTCTACAGCTAGCAAGGGATGTGTTAGTGAAAAGGAGTCAGCTGTGATGCTAGCAGTGCTGGAGAGGCCTGTGGAGTGGACAGCCACAGAAGCCACCGAGGACCTGGTATAAGTTTGGCAATGTTTCATAAGACTTAATGAGGTGCTCCTCCAGTGTTTTCAGTATCAAGTATTTAGTTCTAACCCTTGTCAAAAGGGCTGTATGGAGATGGGTTTAGGGTTAGGAGACAGGAGTGTTGGGAAGAGCCTTGTCATCAGGGGCAGGGTTCCCAATAGCTGATGGAAACAGGAGTCACATCCCACCTCACCCTTTTCCTGAGGAGGCAGGGAAAGCTCCCTGCCCTCTGGAGAAGTGTACTCCTAAGACAGTGGTTTCAGTTGTTTGGGGAGAAGAGGGCTGGAAAGGGCATAGATGCCTAAAATGGAGGTGAGGGAAACAGTAAGGGAAGGGAATGTAGTTGGGATGGCCTTGGGTGTCTTACAGGGGAGTGGAAGGTGAGGAGAGTTTGCCAAGTGGGCATGCTGCCTCTCCTGGAGGGGAAGAGGTTCTTGTTAGATCTACTGTAAGGTAAGGCTTAATGAGCACTATGTGTATACTACTATATTGCAGATACCAAAGCAAGGTCCAGTGTGGCCATCCATGTTTATAGCCAACAGCTGATGGTCTAATTTCAGTGGGTTGGTTAAGTGCAGGTGGCCTATGATCTACAGGAGGCCAGACAAGAGGAGCTGGTGGTCCTCTCTGGCTGTGTGTTCTCAGGAGAATGGCACTAGACTAAGTATTGCAGCCCAGAGGAGACTAGACGATTATGAGCCACAGGAGGAGAATAGGAGAAACTCAGGTGCACTCATGCCAAGGTCCCCACATTGGCAGAGGAAGGTGTAAGTGAGTTATACCCAGATAATTCTGGACAGTGACCTGCTCACATCCTGCAGAAAGTCAAATTGCCTCCAGGTCACTGACAATTTGACCCCTGGGCAATTTCTTCCTGACCTCACATGTAGGAATCAGACTTTGAGCAAGAACCAGCCAGCCCAGCAACAGAGAATGCTTGGGGCTGCTTCACAGCCCTGGCCCTCCCCCTACATGGCCCTGATGCTTCAGAGGAAGGAGAGAAAAAACAAAGTCCTGGTGGAGTGGAATATCCCTTCCTTGCCCCTGCTGATGGTCCACTGAAGCCCAAAGCCTAAGTTTTAAGAACATGACAAATATCCCCATCTGTCTTAATTCTCTTTAAATTGTTTGCCCCCACAACTGTTGGGAGACTGTTCCAGAACCTCACGCCTCCCATGGTTAAACCTTTCAGCTTCCAGCCTGTTCATGGCCTGTTGATGTCTGTTAAGACAGGTGCATTTACAGTTTAGTGCTGTGAAAAGCAGCCTGTAATAAATTCACCCAGCTACCTCAACTCCTTTCATATTCCAGTAGATCTTCCCTGTCTTCCTCTGCTAGTTTTAGTTCTTTCAAGATAACATCCAAAGCCTGAAACAAGAGAAATCTCACTTAAAGAACAAGTTGGGAGCCGATCTGGAAGAAAAAGGGAGCTTAATGTTTTCTTTAAACTAAGATATTTTAGTAAGGTGTTAAACAAAGGAGACTTAAGATGCTGAAAAGAAAGATGTATCTAATTTTAAGAGGTAACTACAGCTACAGCTTTTGTTTCAGCTTTAACAGAAGAATTGTGTCTCTCTGGAGTAATCCAAGAGAAAAGTAATATCCTTTCAGATTTGAGACAGTGAAGGTAGTCTTGAGAAATAGAAAGCTGTAGGTACAGAATCTACAGATTTAGGATTTTAGAGTCTATTATTCCTTTAATGCAGCAATAAATTTAAAATGGCTTCCTATATTGCCATCTAGTGGCTGTTTTTGATATCAATGTATATTGACAGTTTCCATTCTAAAGAATTCCAGGATAAATTCAAGGTTATGTGCAGCCTTTGGGCCTGCAAATGCCACCTGATCTGCAGAGTGAATGCTATAAAATAATGCCATTTTTTCCAAGCAAAGGTACCACTTTGTGTACCAAGTGGCATTTTAAAGACTGTACCCTGGAAAGCATGAAAATGCCATCACTTGCACCTGGGATGGAGCAGTGATGTTATGCAATGAAATGGGCTGTGGGATCTTTATGCCTGTGCAGAGGAAATGGTATTGTGATGAGCAGCATCACTTACAGAAAGTCTCCTGCACAGCTAACTGTGCAGTACTCAGTACAGCTGCCTCTGAAGGATAAAGGGCTGAATTATGTAACTTTCTGGAGAAAGTACACTACAGCAGAGGAATGGGGAGGAGACACTGAGTAATTTAAGGGTTAAAAAGAAATCAGAATATTAGTGGTAGTCTCTCTTACTATGGGAAGAGAGCAGGCTGGGGTTAGCAGAAAACAAAACCTTGTCTTGTTCTGTAAAATCTCTTGCTGTTACATTCAACCCTTCATCCTTAATTAGCCCTCCCATCTACCCTGGTGGGTTCCCCCCTTTCCTTGCTGTACAGGAGGAGCTACAAGACAGCAAAAGTTATCGATGTCTAAGAATTCAAGGACACTTACCATCTTGATAAAAGCTTTTTGATGGAAATCTCCCAGTGGAACATTTTCAGAGGTAGTTCGCTGCTGCTCCTGAATGCTAAAGAAATGCCTGATGAGAATATCAAACATCCAACCTGGGAGAAGAAAAGGATTCAGGTAAGGTGTTTGAGCAGCAATGTGGAGGACCCACATCTTGGAAAAAATCAGTAGCTGTTACTCTTTCTAGTTGCGTACACAAACAACATTTCCAATCCTCCACTTAAGGGCCTGGTTCTGCATACCTCTCTCGCAAGAGGTATAGGAAAGCAACCAGCACCGTGGTTCTGCAGATGTTAATGACATGTGAGATACGTCCAGTGACTATGGGCTCAGACAATACACTGCAGTTAATCCAGACAAGTCAAGCCCATGACACCTCCCACAAACCAAAGCTGATGGTTGTGCCATGGTATCATTTGTCATTTTCTGTTACTGTGGTGCCTAGGAGCCCTAGTCTTGGACCAGGACCTGGTTGTACTTGGCATTGTACAACTAGAGCAGAAAGATGGGCCTGCCCTGAGCAGCTTACAATAGTCTTGCACTCATGGTTCACATGAGCAGATTTAGTGCCTTTCCCCTGAGCACCCAACAATTGTGCCTCGAACACCCTGTGGTTAGAAGACTAGTGTACAGAGATAGTGCCAGTTTTTGAAAAAGTCCTCTACCCTATGGAGCATTTCTGGTTTAATGATCATAAGCCATGCTCCTGTGGCCCCTGCATTGTAGTCATGCATGTTTGGGCCTGACCTTATAGCTGTTAGCCTCGCTCCTATACTGAGGCCAAGCCCTTCAACTGGAAGATCTTTGGGGCACAATTTACCTACTATACTGCACCCACTTGGGTGCTACTGCAAAATTAAAGTAATGTTATGGATACAGGTCAAGTGATCTGTCCAAGGTGACAGTGAGCCAGTGACCGGAGCAGGGAATAGAACCAGGTGTCCTGTTTACTTTCTCTAGCCACTAATGTACACACCCTCCAGTTTCTTCTTTTAGTGACACAAATGGTACAGTTCAGAGCAAAGGATTACATGGAAGTGCCCGGGAGGGAAGTGCCCCTGCAGTTTTAAGTTACAGGGAGTACATGTAGTGGTTAGAGTTGGGAATTACAATATTCTCTCCCACATTACTACTGACCTGCCGCATGACCTTGGCCAAGTCACTTAAGCCTGGTCCAAGTTACTTGTTAATCAGGCACCCTGCCATCCAGCTATATTCAAGGGTCAGGCCCAGAGCTGTTGTCTTTGATATTAGCTCAGATTGCACCTGTTATCTGTAGATCTCAATAGACAGGGAAACTGAGGCAGTGCCCTATCCACTAGGTCATGCTGCCTCCCTTGAGTTAATACTTGCCCACTTCAGAGGTGTTGCAAGGCTAGTAACCTTCAAACTACATTGGATGCTCACATTGAAGGTGAGAAATAAGCACCATGTAGGATGGTTTAAGGAGGTGCAGAAATTGCTCCTTCTCAGCTGCTCAATACTCACTGTCTAAAACTGCACTGGAGTTGCCTTCCCCCTAAATCCAGGGGGATGTGTACTAGTCATTCCAATCAAGTGCTCCAGAAGAGAGAGGTCAAGAAGTTGTTTGCTAGCACATGCTGTAATCTGTTAAAGAGAAGCCTTAATTACTTTTCCAAAGCAACAGTTTGGTGCCAGCTGTTCATAACCTCTCTTTATGCTTCTGGAGACAACTGCCCATTCTGCCTGCTGTGTTCACATGCATGTGAACAGAAAAGGTCAGAGCATTGACTTGGCCTAAAATGGCTGCCCAGAGCTTGTTTGAAATTGCTTGCAAAAAAGCATCAGGCTCCCTGGATTATTTAACACCTTTTGAGTTCAGCCACTGAGCCTGGTGGGAAGCAGGCAACACCATCCTAATGTCATGCATGCAGTGGTCCCAATTCTGGGGCTGATCCCTGAGGGAAACTGTAGCAGCCTTGGGGCCACTTCTATAGACAAAATTCCAATAAAACTTCCTTTCCCACCCCATCAAAATGTTTCAGGGAGACTGATTTGAGGAGGTTGCATCAGAAACCTTGTTTCCCCTTGGTAGAGAGACTGGAAACTGAGACCCCAGGCTTGTGGCTCCTTGCCAGCCTGCCCAGTGAGCTGATGGGAGTCAGCTTGCTATTGAGTCAGGACCTCAGAGCCTCTAGGGCAGCCTTCTTGGTACATTCAGTTGCCCTGGAGCCAAGGTGCCATTCTTTTTATGGAGGATGTTCAAATTTGGGGGAGGGGTGTTGTGAAATTGGAACAACCCCAATGATCAAAATATTTAACTCCATGAAACAGAATTACCTCTCATCCCAGCTGTGTAGCCCCTAGAAGCTAACAGGAGTGTAGCCATACCCCACCCAGACAGCCCCCTGCCCCTACCAGCTGGGCCCTGGAGAAGGCTTGGCAAAAGGATCCACTACAGCTGCTCTGTGCCACAGGGGAAGGGGAGGGGGGCAGGCTGCCCCACAGTAGGGCAATTTTCCACCAGCAGGTTAAACTATTGGATGCCACTCTCCTGAAGAGTGGTCCCATGCTCTCCAGTTTGCTAGTAGTGTGAGCAGCCCTGCTGTAATTGAGTCAGACATGGACAATACAGCTAATCAGCCAGGGCCCAGTCATAGCTAAAGCTGAGTCAGCTGTGGAAGGGGAGGACAGAGCATAGCAACCCAGCAGCAGGGGCTGAGTCTGATTTACTTACTGAATGCAGAGGGGGCAGTAGTGATTGCACCCTTGGAAACCCAAAGCAGAACTTGAGGGGGAGAGAACAAAGTAAGGGAGCTCAATGCAGATGAGCTCTCCAGTGCAGGCTAAAACAGAAGTTATGGGCTTCTTGTGTAAGTGATCAGGGGAGGTTTGCTGGCCCTGATACAGGAAGAGACCATGACAGCCCCTTCTGGCCTTCAGCATCTATGACTCAACCACCAGAGCCAATGTTTGCACAGTCCCTGAAGTGGAAGTGCTGAGTCTGGGTCTGTCTTTAGTCACTTAAGGTAACTGGAGCATACACATTTGTTCAACTATTGAAAATTTCTTTTCTCCAAAGGGCAAGCTGAGCTGGGAGCACCAAAGGTAAGCTGCCTACCAAGCAATGAACTGAGGTTCACTTTAACCCTTAAATATCAAACCCATTCCCAGGTGGCTCACCTTCTGGAATCCTGGTGCATTTGAGGGCTTAGAAGTTGTGCTGTAGAAGAGGGCTCTAGTCTGGGAGCAGAGATGGTTCTGGCCTGGAGGAGACAGCAGTTCAGGAGAGTTCACTGGAAGTGCCATGGTCTTCTCCTGCTGCAGAGGACCCAATTCCTAGCTCTGCTACAGACTCAGCCACGTCCTCTCTCCAGGCCTTAGTTCACCATCTGTAGAATGGGGGTAGCAACCTGTCCTGTCTCCACCCTTTCTGGTCTATTTAAACCACAATAGCTTCAAAGCAGGGAATGTTTGTCCAGTGCTGAGTACAACAGGCCCAGAATCTCAGCTGGGGCCTCTAAGCACTGAGTATCTCAAGGAAATAGCACATCAGGGAGGCAGGTGGGGGCCAGCAGAAGAGAGGCATGGGAAGAGGAAGAGAACTGGCATTGAGAAGGGACATTACGCCAATAAGAAGGTCAAGCTGCTGCCTAGCACACAGCTAGTGTCAGGCTAGAATGAAGCTGCCTGCACCTGCTGCTCTAAGGGCTAATTCACGAGTGTACATGCAGAGGGAAGTTTTTTGCACTTAGTTTAAAACTGCAATTCCAATTAATATCATTCAAATTAATATAGTTCCCTGTAATCTCTTGGAGAGCAACAAGGGGTTAGTTCCACTCTGCTTGCTGCACTGAGCAAGCCCATCTCCTCACTGTTTAGCAATGTGGCTCACTTGCATTGCCCACCATTCAGCCCCTGCTCTGTCCTTCAAGCTCTAATTACCTGAAAGGAGCCATTGCTAGTAAGTACTGCAGACAACCATCTACATACCAAACAGGGCTGTGTAAGCTTCCTCTTTTGCCCTGTGTAGTCTCCCCAAACAAGCTTCTTATACACTAAGGTGTCTACTCAGATAGACACTATCCAGGACAATATGCACTAGGGTTCCTCCCATAGGACAAGGTGTAATCTATACCTTGCCACCCCTGACTTAGCAGATCAAATCTGTTTCTACCTTTGTGCCCAGCCAAACAACTTTATGTTGTGTCTTTCCACCACCTCACTAGTGAGGTGGTTTTTATTGCTAAGGGTAGTGTCTGAGTTCAGTTAAACTGGCAGTAAAGTCACTTTCTGCTGATCTCTGCCCCCACAGGAAGTGAAGGAATCAAGAAACCCCACTTGCTGCCCACTATTGCTTTGCTGAGTAAGCTTGGGTGTCTTCTTACTAATCATGCCTAGAGTGGTGCATCAGGACCAACTAAGCTCCAAGCCCTATTGTGCTAGGCACTGTATCAATGCAGAGTAGTAGATAGTCCGTGCTGCACAGCTTCCAATCTCAGATGAGACACAGGAAAGGCGATAATGTATAGCCAGTGACCCAAGTAATGTCGTGCAAGTGTCATGTTAGTGCCACAATTTCAGGGGGTAAGAATGGGGTTTAGTTCAGAGGTGATGAGTGAGGAGGAAAGGTGGTAAGGCAGAGGAGATGCAGTGCAGAATAGGAGAACAAGAGGGTTGAGTTGCCCATGATAAACAAGGATTGTATCAGCAAGTTCTTGATCTGTAACTTCTTGGCTATTGTAGATATACACAGACCCTGGCTCACCTTCTTCCCTGTGGAAGTCAGTGTAGTTTTACCGTGGGTGTTTTTGGTCCAGGGGGCTTTTGATTGGCATCTGGCTAGTCAAACAGGATGTGGGAGGAGTGGGAAGAGACTTGCACTGAGCAGCCAGATGAATAAATGGCTCATAATGGTGTTAACTGAAATTTTACTTCCTGTCCACTTCCCTTTGGGACAAGCAATGAGGCATTGATGCTGTAAGAGTCAATTTAAAATGCAACCTGACAGGACAATGCATGATCTCAGTTTCGTAAGATAAAACAATCTCATGACTTAAGACAGAACAGGGCCACAAGTCAGGAGATCTCAGTTCTATTCCTAGCCCTGCCATTGCCTCCCTGTGTGGCCCTAGGGCAAGTCACAATTGTGCCTCAATTTCTCAAATTGTCTCTTGTCCACTGAAGTTGCAAGCTCTTCAGGGTGCTCCCTTGCTAGGGGTCTGAATCTTGGTTAAGCATTTGGGGGACATGTGGGAAAAATCAGGCCACTTATTTGGGAGCTTAACTTCAGGCCCCAGGTTTGAAAATGTTGGGATGTGAGCATGTTATCTTTTGTTAAATACAAAAGATATGTTCAAGAGTTATTCCAATACCTTAATGAAACCAGACTGGGATGCCTCTTAATCATGGTCTGCTACTCTTAGTTTCAGATTTATACCTTCTCTTAATTAAGTTCATATGACTGTCCATTTAAAAATCTTCCTATGAATTGTTCTGGATGTACTGTACACTGAACTTGGCTTTTCAATTGTACCAGATGGGCCATCAGTCCTGACAGCTAGTCACATGCAGGTTTCTCACCAGGACACTAGAATTAATTTCTTACATGGAATAACCCATGTTGCCACATGCTTCAACAGTACCTGGCTTTGCTGCAGCTTTATTCTCTTGGCATCGTAGTCACTGAAGACTGAGCTAAGGCTTTAGCATCTTGCTTGACAATGTGGCAAATGACCTCTTGGAGAAGAGCCTCCTATTCCATTTCTTGGAGAGCCTCTGAGCTGAAGAAAACATTCTATTTACATCTGAAGGGATTAGACAGAACTTGCTTGGTAGGCTATGATCACTATGGGACAGAATAGCCAGCCCAGCTGGTTACTGACCAGAAGTCACTGATGGCTGGTCAGTGACCTTGGTGACCCAAGCCATTGGTTCCAAGTCCAGCTAGGAATAGCCAGAAGTCTAAGTGGCATGAACTAGCAGGCTCATGCAAGAGGTTAAGGACCAAATAGTCCCTCTCAGCATTAGAGGTGTTCCTGCCAGGAGAGGACTGACATTGAGGAACTTTGCCTTGCCACTGGTAGTTACAGCTGTTCTTTTGATACCTGGAAGGCTTCATGCTCCAAGGCTGTCAGTCCAGCATCCTCCACAAGCTCCAAAAATCAGGCCTGGTGTTCGTGCACGTGCCTCTACATAGATGAAGACATGCATTTTACTCACAATGCTAGGTAAGGCCATCTGAACCACCTCTTACTATTCCATCCATGCTGTCAGAAACCACAGCCCTGGCTAAGTAGTCTTCAACGAAATCCTTCATGGCACTCCTGAAGGCATCAGCTGACAGATCTGGAACTTCCACAAAGAGCTCATCCAGTAATGAGTTGGGAAGATGCTTTGGAGTGGACATAGACTCCCTTAAATGATGTCTGTTATGACAGTGAAAAAACAAAGTATCTTTCTGAACATGCTGAGCCAACAGGTCATTGTTCAAAGTGGTGTTTGTGTTCTCTTCAAACTGCTGCCACAGCCAGGCATGCCTAGGGAACTAAGTGCCAAGGTCTTTGGGTTCTGTGCCTGGCTTGTGCCCATAATGCCTGAGACCCTTACCACCCCTTGGGTAGTTGTCTCCTTATTCTCAATCTTTGTCCTCTGCTTAGACTTGGTAATGAGGCTGTCAGTGCACACTGAGGGATCTTGTGAAATGGCCACTGCCCACTAGATACTGGACTGAGACCTACCAAACTCCTTTCATACCAAAGCTACTGAATAGTCACATGGTAACTTTCAGTCCCTGCTGAGCTAGATTGGAGCCAATGACAGTCATGAAAGTTAGTATGCCCAGAGCTGCCTTCCTCATGGCTCTGCTTCTACATGCCCTGATACTGGAAGGGAACCAATATTGCCTACAAAAAACAAGGGCTGCTGGGTTTGTGCACCTTACAGCACTACCCATTTGCACATCCTCTTTGCTCCAGTCTTTGAAACAAGTGGGTAAGAATTTTATGCTCAAATCTAGCATGTACCATCTGTTCCACATGGACAAAGGAAGTCAGCAAGGAGAGGGGAAATTACGATGTAGGTGATACACTAGCATAACAATGCTCAGCTCTTAGCCACAGATCAAGTGGATTAACAAAGGTCCCTATTTTTTAGGATGGGGAAACTGAGGCAGAGTAGTGACATGCCCATGGTTCCTATGCAGGCCAATGGCAGATAGGAATAGAACCCAGGGCTCCTGAGTCCTAGACTAGCACCTTACCCTCTAGGAGACACTATATAGTTTTACCCAACAAAAATCTCTGAAACCACCAGTCAGTTGACCAGCTGAAGAAAACAGCCTTTCCTGCAATCCAGACTGTTCAGATGGCAAACTGTTCTTGAAGATAACAGGATCAATGATCTTTTGGCATGAATAGCCACTCATTAATTCTCAAAGCAAACAAGGAACAATTTTCATTACTCACTGGCATCTTTCCCTTTGATTTCCCATTGCTGGACTTAAGTGGCTGCTGCCTCTGATCCTATCCAACAGGACAGACAGGTCAGGTGCCTTTCTGCATGCACAGAAAACCCCCACAGACACAGGAACTGTTTAAAGATCTTTTGACGAAAAGCTGTGATCCTGAGAGTCATTGCAGAGCCCCTTATTTGGTATGAACCCAGTCACTGAATTAGCTGTGAAATCCACAATGGACCTGAGAAATCAAAGCCACCTAGAGCCAGTGCTGGGTTTACAATGGCACCAGTAGCTCCATGGAACCAGGCCCCAGCCTGCTGCTTCCACTGCATGCCAAGACCCTGCCAGCCTTCTGGCTCTTCTCCACCCCCTGGCCCTACCCCTGTGCTCCTCTCTGCCCCCCAGCTGGACACAGCACCTCTGGCTCCAGGCAGTTGGCTTCCTACCACCTGTGGGACCCTGCCTGTCTCCCCAGAGCTGAGCTGCCTGGGACTGGTGCAGAAGCTTGGCCAGTCTCAGCCAGGTGGAAGTGGGATGACTGTGGAAGGCTTGGCTGGGCCCCTCCAGGCAAGGGTTTTGAGCCCAGCTGGGACAGTCCCTGGCCTGGCTGATGGCACCACTCCTGAGGGGCTGGAGTGTTTCCCCAGCCCTGGGACCAGCTCTGGCTACATTGCTGGCTCAGCCTGGCAGACAGTCACCTCACAGCAGGGCTATTGAGTGTGGCTGCGAGACAGGGGGTGGGGTAGCAGGAAGGTCTGTGTGTTGAGGCAATAGGGAGTGGGGGTGCTGGGTAGTTGAAGTAGGGCTGTGGGCAGGGGTGTGCTGGGCAAGGGTGGTGTTGTGCATTTCTGGGTGAGGTGGAGGGAAGTACTGAGCATAGTGGGTCCAGGGGGCTCTGACCACAGGGAATTGAGGGTTCTGGTGTTGGGCAGGGGGACTGTGTGGCACAGTATGGGCTTGCCTCTGAGGGGAAGGGGCATACTGGCAGCAAGGGCACGTGAGTCACTGCATCTCTCTACTGCTGCTTTGTAAATAGTGCCCTTTCACTGGGCTGGGCAGAACAAGGCCACCCCTGCCATGCCATGCCCTTGACTGATGCACCCCTCCCCACACCATGCTCCATTGCCTCCATAGGAATCCACAATGTTTGGTGCCTGGCCCACAAAATATTAATTCAGCCCTGCCTATAGCCAGCCACATTGCAAAAAAATCAGATGCACATACCAAGCTTATCCTAGAATCTGATGTCTTACGACAAGTTTATTCATTGCAAAAGCCCCACCTGGAAATTCAACCCTGTTAGATACAACAAGGAATGAGGAAGAGGCATAGACATCATGCACCTTGATAAACTCTGAAGGTCTCCAGGAGCACATCCGGCACGAGCTCCTCCAACAGAAACTGGGAGAGGAAAGAGTCAACCAAGTTCCAGGCAAGCTGTGTGAGGTCCAAGGAATAGTGGCACAGGGCTACATGTTCCTAGAAGGCAGAGGAAAAGGTTGCAGGAGAAAGAAAGTACTCAGGATACTGACTATTTAACTGAATGAAAACTAAGACCCAGATCCACCTCTGCCAATACCCTAGGGGATTAGGGGAGGAAATCTCCCTAGATATTCCACATCTTTCCTGCACTTACATGTGGTGTTCCCCA
The DNA here is from genome assembly GCF_003597395.2 of Chelonoidis abingdonii. Lineage (NCBI taxonomy): Eukaryota > Metazoa > Chordata > Testudines > Testudinidae > Chelonoidis > Chelonoidis abingdonii. The sequence goes on along the minus strand of NC_133786.1, from coordinate 12,202,302 downwards.
GGAATGACCATTTCTTTACCCCCACCCTGTCCCTGCTAGGAACTGCAGGGTGTTAGGACCCAGAGCCTTCTCTGTTCCTGGACAAAGCAGCCCCATTGCAACCATGTTGTGTTTAGGCCTGAACTAGATGTTTACTCAGCACCCCCCCTTCACTGAGGGAGGGGGCTCAGACAGATCAGGGTTTTGTGCAAGAGGCAACAGCTAGGTTGTGAGCTTTTGCCTCTTTTGTGGAAGCAGAAGGGCAAGGTAGTGTGAGCCTGCAGCCCCCTTTCATCTCCTGCTTGTGCATGGATCTCACTTAATGGAGGGTTTGGTGCAGCATTCCCCTGAAATCCTGCATCAGGTAGCAGGACTGCCCTGAAGAGCCATGGGAGTGAGCAGTAAGATGTCCTGGAAAGGGACCAGTATCTAGCCACTTCCCTTACTAGAACTTCTCCCTCTAATTTCCCCTCTGCTCAATTCTAACTGTGCAGGGCAGCTTCTGAACTGAATGCCTGGGATCAGTGTGGAGAGCTCCTGTACTGAAAGCCAATTACTGGCCTAGTGTAGAATGGAAAATGTAAATAGATTTATCCACTAGGGAGAGCTATTTTTCAATCTGCGTAGAGCATCTCCTTCCAGACAGCAGCTCAGTCTTCAATGCTATTTCCATTATAATATATTTTCAAGGTACCGAGGCTTTTTAATTTACTCTAGGCTGAAGCTCAAAATTGCAGGCTTGTCAGCTGATGCCACATCCTTTATTGTGATAAGTGATGCGTTCTAACATTCCCAGCATCTGTCAAATCCTGACATGTAAATTAGGATTGCTCCTCAACACCATGCTTAAAAACATGTCATTTTCAAACATCCATGCCAGTGTCTCCTTTGCTGACTAATGCAGGTCTTGGCTGGCACTAGTATTTGGTAGCCCCCCAAAGGTTGCCATGAACACTTGACAATCCTGGCTAGAGGGGGCTGGAAACTTTTACAATGTTACAAGCCCACAATCCGATAATGTCAAGGTTGTCTTTATGCCAGGCATCATGGCCATGCAGATATTAAGGCAAGGAGTGATCTCTTCCAAAAAAAGAGTCCCCCAGTCACTAAGCTAAGGAAAATGTTAGCTATTGGCACTACAGGGCATATGACAGCTGAACAGTGCTGAATGCATGGAGTAGAAAGTAGCAGTGTACACATGCCAGCTCATAATATATCATTGTTATGGGGCTGATGGAGAGATTATTGGGTGATGTCTGACCTATGCAGGAATCAAGCTAGATCAGTGATTGCTGAGCTTCCAATCTATCAGGTAACACAGCAGGTCCTCATGCTAGTTAAGTAGCCACCACATGGGATAAGAGTAGGTATGGTGACATGACTGGAGATTAACAATACTGGCCATGGGACTCAATATGCAAGTCTGTATTTAATGTGGTGGGGATAGACTGTTTTGATTTGATTTTCAAACCTGCCATGCTCCCTCTAATTCTAACCAACACTTTTCTGATCCAGGTTTAATACCTAGCTGCTATATAGCACTTTATGCTTAAATAGCCAAGTGTTTTACAAAGCAATAAAGCTCATCCCCATTTTACAGACAGGGAAACAGAGCAGGCCCATGGCAGAGCTGGGACTACAAGAGAAACACTACAATGGACCCTTACCTCAGACAGCCTGGCCCTTTTGCCAGTAGAATCGGAGGGGAAGGATTCATTCTAAGGTTTAGTTTAGGCTGCACACAACAAATTCAGTAAAAAATGGCATAAAATAGTAGTTAGAAGGCTTCTAATTTTAAGTAAGTTTCTATTCAGCCCTGTTTCAGTTCACCTTCTGGTTTTGTTAAACTAACCAGTTTTAATGGTGCAACTGAAGGGATGCACAAGAGACCCAGCCTTAAATCACTGAGTAATCAAGAAGTTTTATAGTGAATGTGGGCCAGGGTGTGTAAATTCTGCAATTACAGTTACCTTGGCACAAAGCTTTCCACCTGCGTGTGTGTTAATGATTGTTTGAGAACCAGAACAAACAGTTATTAGCAAACAATGAGCTCATCTAACAAGGAGCTGAGCCACTTGTGCAGCTACATTTGGGCAAACTCCTACTGTCGGACATGCTGCACCACTGCAACGCATGACTTGTGCTAGTACAAGCATGTGTCACTTTTGCAATCTGGTAAGAGCTTGGGCTGAAGCTACTGCTGAAAGCAGGAAAAATACTAACAGGACCTTCCAAGCCAGATACTGGGAGGATTATTAAATTTAGAAGCAGGTTTTTAAAGGTCTTCAGACAGATTATCCAAAATGGCTAGGCATCTCTCTTACTAAAAAGACATCAATGGGAGTTGTATGCTTTTGAAAAGATCACCAAGTTGCTTATCTTCACCTGTAGGCACCTAAATACAGTAACTCTTCACTTAAAGTCATCCCCTTCAATTGTTTTGTTGCTGATCAATTATGGAACATGCTTGTTTAAAGCTGTGCAATGCTCCCTTCAAACATAGCCACCTGCTTTGTCCATTGCTTGCAGGAATAGCAACCCATTGCAGCTAGCTGGCAGGGCTTTGAACCAGGTGGACCAGCAGCACCCTATTAGTTCCCATTGCAGCAGCTGCCCAGCAGGTTAGCAGTTGCAGCTGTCCCTCCCCACACTGCCATGTGCTGCTCCTGCCCTCTGCCTTGGAGCTTCTCCCTTGAGACAACTGCTTGCTAATATCAGGGTGTCCCCCTCCTCCCTCATCTTCCATAGATCTGGGGGACACAACAGGGTTCAGGATAGAGGGAGCTTGCTGTCAGGAATAGCTGTGGTCTCAGCAAGCTGATCTAACAAGGCTGTGTACTTAAAGGGGAAATGTGCATCTCAGATTGTGTGTCTGGGATGCTCTCCTCCTCCCTCCATTCTTGCTGCCTTGTAGATTGAGAGTTAATCCTTGAGGGCTCAATTGCTAGTTCATTGTTTAGCAGCAAGACATTCCCTGGAAAATATCCCACCCTCTGACTCCTCCACTTCAGCCAAGCTTCACAATCGGTTCCAATATTAATTTGTTTAAAACTTAGTGTGCGTATAATATATATATATATATATATAAGTCTTGTCTGGTGAAAAATTCCTTGGAACCTAACCCCCTCATTTACATTAATTCTTATGGGGAAATTGGATTCACTTAACCGTTTGCTTAATGCTACATTCCTGAAAGTGACTTTACATGAGGAGTTACTGTACCTTTCAACATCTGGCCAATAGTGCCTGTCTGTTTCCAGTCAATTTCACCTGGGCTAGATTACTTTTGATGGAAGCCACCTCCCACTCCACTCTTTTTGCAGGTGACTGGAAGGTCTTTGGAGGATACTGGGAAGGCAGTCAGTGACTGATATACAGGAGAGTGCTTTATTGTTCTCAAAGAACAGGAAGAGTAGGTGCTCTTTGTCTCTACCTTGGAGCACCAGGGAAGAATATTGGCCCTATTGTGTTAAACTTCCTTTCCTTAAAAGGGCTGATTGTTCAAAGCTCATGGCCCATTGAAGATGTGGCTGCATGATCTAGCAGGCCAATTCTGTAGCTGTTTATGCTACTTTAGCTCTCATCTATTCCTCACCTTAAAGACACAGGCCTGACTGAAGAGATTCTCAGAGAGACTCTGAATAAGGAAGTGGAACAGACCACCTTCTGTTTGAAGGCATGTGCTCTTAATCACAATTCCTCAGTACAGACTATTACAGCTAGAGCCCCACTTCTACCAAAAAACAGCAATTACCCACTGGTGGCCTGAGTTATGAAGGAACCTGCCTCCATAAGGAGTGATTGGGATCCTAACCTGCTTGGTCAGAGATGGAACATGTGAAATAGAAAGGTATGAAGTTAATGACAGTTCTTAGCCAGTTCACCTTACCTCATGGGAGCAGCTTGGGCCATGGTTGTCTTCACACTTCATGGTACTGCTGCCCCAAATTTCTTCTTTCCTGTTGAGTATTTCAAAAGTGTTTGTATTATATTCTCCACCGTATTATTCCCTCTACATAGCATGCTGATGTCCGGGGCAGGGCACTGGAAGAAAGAAATATAAACACCTTTCCTCCTTACTGTTTAACCTAGTGTAGCCTCATTTGGGGTGTGTTAGTAGTGTTTTATCCACTTCATTTTATTTCAAATTTTTAATTAATAATAGTTACTGTATATTAGTATGGGTTTGGCTCACCAATTTGTTTGATCGGAAGATAAAGTTAGTCCTGAATCAGGCTTCACAGAGTTTATAAAAGGAACTTTGGTGATATGACAGAAACTTACACTGAGACAGATATAGTCATAAAGACCTTATAAAAATCAATCAAGTGGTAAGCAAATGGTAACACAGTTAGGATTACAGATTAGAAGTATCACAGTTCTTTAAGAGATACAAGTATGGTAATACAATATTATAAGCTGCAAACATGGTTAATACTTAAACTGTTTTAGTAACCTGGTGCTGGAAGATATGGGCCACACCTGTGCCAATTTCTATTTTCACACCTCTTGCAGAGGAAGCTAATGCAGAGCTCTTTGCTCTCTAATTTAACTCTAAGTTTTAGCTAAAATAAAATAGACTTACAGTTTGAAAAGAAATATAGCCTATTAATAGTTAATAGCCAATAGCCATTGTAGATGGCTAGCATCAATACATAGTTGAACATGGAGGCAATGAAGAGTAGATGGGAGCAGATGGGTAGAATACCTGCCTAATGAGCTGCCTCACCTTTTTATAGGGCATTAGTCAGAAATCCTCTCCTATACCCAAATTTCATCCTTCCCCCCACAGAAGTTAGGGTACACTTGTCCCATAGGTTAGTATGTATGCATTTGTGGTGCACTTGTTAGATTTGTGGGCAAAAATCCCCTTTTTCCACCCTTTACTGTTATTGGTTCAGTCAAAGGTCTCTAGAGTTCTACATAGGTATTTTGTCTATTACTTTTCTGACTAAGGGTCCCAAAATATGCTAAAGTTGCCTTAGCATCATATACAGGATGTTTGGCCCATAGGTCTCTTGCATTGCAGTCCAACTTATTCTAATATAAATCTAAACCTATAAATTCAAATACTCAAATTTATAAGAAAGATTGATACAGACCAGCAGATTAATCCTTAGGGCTACACTAGTCCGGTTCTCCACCCCCCCCCCC
>NC_133786.1:12192105-12193848 GCF_003597395.2 Chelonoidis abingdonii | reverse complement strand
CAGATATGTATTATGCCTTACCTGATAGAGTGCAGTATGCCAGACTGCCAGATCCCTTAGTGCTGTATGGCATGACATGGCCATGCAGCAATCTCTTAACAAGGACTGTGGGAAGCATCAGCATCTTTGCACAGTGTGGTTGAGGCCATGTTGGTCCCAGGATACAACAAGTGGATGAGGTAATATCTTTTATTGAACCAACATCTCTTGGTGAATAAGAGATGCTTTCGAGCTGGGTCTTAGTGAGGACTCTGTGGTATGAACTGAGCATGCCCACTCTCAGCAACCTCTCTCCTATGGTCCCAAGGCTATAGGATGGTGGCATGCCTGTCCTCAGATCCCTTACAACCATAGTGCTCTTTGCCTGTAATATGGACCAAATATACCCTGTCCTCCACTTGTCTCACCACAGTGGATCAGACCCACAAAATGGTGTAGATGGGTCAATCTAACCATTCCCAGGGCTTCTAGATGCTATAAAATTATTGGAACAATGGGATTCCCAATGCATGAGTTAGCTGCTTGGGCTCTGTCTTAGAGGAAGGGGCACAGACAGCTACCAGAGAATCGGATACATAAACAATAATGACAGGCACAGAACTGCATAAGCTAGCCACTGGGAAATACTCAGAAGAGGGGTGGTGCTAAGCCCTGACCCTTTTAAGCAGTTTGGGACCTAGATCCACTTGCGATCTGCAGACAGGAACCCCTCCTGCAGTAATGTGACTTAGGTGCATGAACCATTTCATCTGAGATTCATATGTACCTGCTTAAGACCCCAAAAACATATGTGAGCAGAGGGAGAAGCTTTTAATGTAGCTTTTAGTGCAATAGTGAGGGTCCTCAAAGGGACTCTGGGGGACGCTGTGCAGTGATGTGGACAGGTGGAAAATACAGGCCAGGCAGTTGGGCCGTACGTGTGGAAGGTGGGTGCTGTGGGTTTAAATCCCCTTACCAATGCTTAAAAAGGCCTTGAGATCGGTCTCTAAGGCAGGCCTGGTGTGCGTTATCTGCTTTTTCGGGTACTGCAGGGGGCAGCTACCCTCTTGCCTGTGGAAGCTGCTCCACTTTAATGAAAGGGTTGCTTGAGCCAGCCTGGCTACAGATCCCTCTGTAGCCTGATGCTTAGACTGTGTGCCTGGGCCTGGGAAAGATGAGCTCAAATCTCTCATGGGGCATGTGTGTTCCCTTTCCAGGGAAGTGTTCGTGCTGTCTGCTTTCTTGCCTTTCAAAGCTGTTTCTCTTTAATTAAATGGTATTTGGGCCTCATGCTCTCCCAGTGCCCTTTGTAGGCTGATGGTCATGCTATGTAGCTTGGGTCCTAGAAATGGGGGTTTGAATCTCGCCTGGTGTGAGTCCCCTGACTTTCCAGCGATAGGGAGTGGGTCATCTGCCTCCCTCTTGAAGCTGTTCCACTTTAGTTAAATGTGCTCTGGGCCAGCCCCCCCCCCCTTGCAACCCTCACTCTTTAGTCCAGTGGTTAGAATACTTGCCTGGATTGTGGGAGATCCTGGTTCAAATCCCCCAGCTGCCTGTTCAGCAAGGATTTGCACAGGGATTTCCTGCCTCCTAGGTGACTGTCCTCTGCGGTGGGCCATCCTTGTCTGAACCCCCTCTCTTTCTCAAGAGGCTGTTGTCTTCTTGGGACGGAGAGGGGATTTGGACAGGGATTGCTCACCAGCGACTCTCCCCAAGAGGTGGCGGCCCCCAGTTCACACCCCTTAAAAGAGCAGGGGAGTGCCT
>NC_133786.1:12190559-12192005 GCF_003597395.2 Chelonoidis abingdonii | reverse complement strand
AGGTTCTGAGCTGGAGGTTTTGGAGCTTGATTTAAAATCCCTCCCAGCTGCTTGTCCAGCCTCCCTGAGCAACCCCCCTGGTTCTCCAGCAAGGGTCAGGGGAGCCATGTTCTGAGACATCAAACCCTAGAGCAGATATACTGAGACTGCAGCTTGGAAGCTGCAAGTAGCTCTTTGTCTCCTGCAGCTCCTATTAAAATACTGATTTAATTAAGGACTCAGGATGCTCTAAGGATATTCATTTGTACACAGCCATTGATGGTGCTGTGAACTAGAGAAACTAAAGGTTTCCCTCATACTGTATAAATATGAATATAGTAAATAAAACAATGAATTCACACTACAGGGGCATGTTTGGGGTAATTGGTAATTTGGCTCCTGAATCAATGAGGTCTGAGTATTGGTGCTTGAGAGCTAAGCTTTTGAGGCTATGGGTATACCCTAAAAGTGAAGGATGCAGGATTCTCCACAAATCACCTTTACCTACTGGTTGATCTCAGTCTCTCACAGGGAGAGCAGGGAATTGGCTATGAGCTGAGGAGACTCTAGAGAATGGGTGGGGGAGACTTGCCAGAGCAGTGGGGCTTGAGGGACTTGACAAGTAGTAGATTGAGCAAAGAGCATGGGCCTTATACCTTGCAAGGCCATCAGGAAGATAGGTGGCTGCTTGCTCCAGTAAATGGACCTTCCCAGTAGTCAGACTAGACTACACCTAATTAAGCATGAGGCTGCAGGAGTTTGAAGCCTTAGGATTGAACTACCTCTGTGGTAACAGAAGTCAGATCACTGCCACTATTGAAGCAACTGCAGAGTGATCTCCTAGCATAACACTACCTGTTCTCTCTCTCCCAGCAGGTCTGGTGTTCCTGATATAGCTAAAATTGTCTGCACTTCAGAGCAGAAACATTGTGGGGTTTGTCCCCATCATTGCCACAACACAAACACCCCCAAGGTAGGTGTTTGGGTGCTGTATAAATGTGTACCCACTTTTTGGACTTGGGGGGGGAAGCTGAGTCCTTTTCTTTTAACTAGCTAAGCCTGTATAATATCATTTCCTTTCTGTTTGCACAAAGCTGCCAACAGTTAAGGAAATTGACACTCTAGCCTCTAACCTCAAAGGGCTGCCTGACTCATGCTTATCAACACACTGTAGAGAAAGATGCCTGAAGTTGGTTCAGCTAGGATTCAGGTGGGCAAGCTGCAGGAGGCCTGTACCTCAGTAATTCAGAAGTATGACTGCTTGGAGCTAAGGCCCCTGTGAACTGCTAGCACTGGCCTGATCCTCTCTGCAGAACTTATTAAAAGGAAGAATAAGCCTTGCACCCTTATGGTAAAGGTAGAAATATAGCTAACATTCCTCCTTCAGATTGACTTCTCTGGCAGGTGAACCAACACAGCATGTCTGCTGGAGAAAAGATAGCAGCATAAGCTGCTGCAGTTCTCTGG
>NC_133786.1:12186624-12188832 GCF_003597395.2 Chelonoidis abingdonii | reverse complement strand
GAACGCTGTCATGTGGGTGAGCTCTCGGATCTCTCTCTGTGTTTAGGTGATGACATTTGCTGTTGCTTCTGCAGTCTCGCCCATCACCAAGCAGCGAACCTGACAGATGTCAAGGTGAATGATACGCAAGAGTTGGTTCAGATTGTGCCCAACCAGAAGAGCATCATAGAAGATGTGTGGCAGGTCAGGTGGGTGACGGAGCTGGGGAGAGCAGGACCGGCATTGAGGGGACTGAACAGAAGGTCCCTTCACTGCTATATTGTCTGAGAAAGTCTCCATGCTTCTGGAGGTGACTGCCAGGCTCTGTAGGGCTGGCATTGACTCTGATCAGCAAACATGGAGGGAGGGAGAATATCTGAGCTGGCAACTAATTGATGCCAAATGGGAACAGAAACAGCACAGCGACTGCACGGGCAGGAGCCACAACTGCTGGAAGGGTCACGATCGATGCTTCAGTCATGCCACTAAAATAGGATGTCTGCACTGTGGGGATGTCTGCACTGCACTTAGAACCTGTGGGCATATCTGAGCTAGCTTAGATCTAGCTAGTGCCAGTACCTATAGCAGAAAAGCTTTGGCGGTGCAGACTTGAGCACAGCCTAGCCACCAGAATAAAGATCCTGGGTCCCAGGCAATCTGTGTTTCATGGCTAATGGTACCTGAGCTAGGCACTGGAGTATGTCTACACATGCTGCAATCACACCTCCAATTGCAGAGCAGAGATACCCTCAGTGCCAACAGGGTACCTGACTTCCCAACCTTCAGGCAGGCCCACTAACCCTCTTAGAACAACTCTGCTTTGATGCCGCAGCAACACTACCTGGATCGTTGCACACGTGAGCTGTTTGCAAAGTGCTGGGAAGGAGAAAAGTCTTCGGTGGGCGTGATGATTATTCCTATCAGAATCTACTTTCTGGGCATCCTGGGTGCATCTGGCCAGTCGCCATTCCTAGGAAGCTGCCACACAGCCCTGTGATGGGCCATCTCTGTGTTTCCTGGCTGCAGAGTTCTGGGAAAGCTTAATTTCAAACCCTGATTTTATTCTTGTGCAGCAGCAACTGTGCTTCAGGGCGAATTGTGGCTCTGAAGTGTTCCGGTAAGTGCTTTACTCTGTCCTCATATTGCACTGGGGTCTCTTACATTCCCTGTGCTATTATAGACCCTCTGTTACTTAGCACAAGCCCCAGGTCACCTAGACACTGAGCACCCTGCGCTCAGCATGGCCCTGGTGTTCGTTTGCAAAGCCTGTGTCATTCTTCACCCATCCAGCAGCCCCAGTGTTGCATGGTCTGCAAGCAGCAGCATTAGTCAGGCAGCGCCAGCCCTCTTGAGTGACCCTGCAGTAACAAGCCAGCACAAACCAGCTGGTCTGGGTGGGAAGAAGATTTAGCTTCCCAGCCGGCTGAGTGGCAAGAAAAAAGGGTGGTTTTGAAGCCCCCGGAGCAGCCCCTTTGTCTGTGTGATTTCATAGCTGGGTTCTGTTTGCAGAGGCAGCAGTGACATGATCATCAGCTCCCAAATCCTTCCTGTCCATATGGCACAGCTACTGTGTAATTAACAGCACATGCAATCAATGTCCCTGTCCCCCTGGCAGTATCTAAAACCCTAATGGTCTTAGCAGCCCTGTTTGTCAGGGAAGGCAGCTGTGGCACGGAACTCTCCCCTTGAGGCCCAGGGCTATTGCCGGGCAAGCAGCTAGCCCAGAGAAGGCCTGCATTCCTCGCTGTTTTCTCTTGCTTCCTCTCCACTCTGGTTTAGTAGTGCTGGCTGGAGGAGGAGACTTGGTTTAGGTCTCTGGATGGGCAGGCAGAGGTCCTGGAACTAGCTCGGAGCGCACACAAGGGGTTAGAGTGGGTTTCTCTCTGTTATTTCACATGTGGAACAGCACAGATGGCAAAAGAAAGGGAGAAAGCTGGGGCCGCCCCGAATCCCTGATGTCCTGTGGGGGGTGAGCCAGAGACTTGGGCAGAGCAGGGGCTCACAGCCCGGAGGCAGGAGCACGCCTGGGGAATGAGTCCTGTCAGCTGCTTCCCTCTCTGCTGCCTGCTTTCCCTTTCTTTCCTTCCATTTCCTGCCTTTTTGTTCTCCTGCTTGTCTCCCCCTCCCCCCTGCTTGGTGCTCAAAGACCTTCCCTCTCTCCTTTCCGCCCCAAGGCAAAGCTCCTCTCAGATCCTGGAGAGGGCCAGGTTTCTCGGACACCCTTTGCTG
>NC_133786.1:12183230-12186524 GCF_003597395.2 Chelonoidis abingdonii | reverse complement strand
AGTGTCTTCCTTGCTGTGCCAACGCCTTTTTATATGGTCTGCTTAGCCATGATTGGTGCTTCTTCAGCCCTTCTCTGATTGCTTCTATGCAGATCCTTAGGGCTTTGTTATCCTTAGACCGTGTGGCAAGTGCCTATAGGCCTTCGGTTTCAGCCCTGGGCGGGGCTCAGGGCCCCAGGCTTCAGCTATGCAGTGGGACTTCAGGTTCTTGCCTGGCCCAGCTATCTGTGGCCCGGCTTGGCAGACCCCTGAAATCTACTCATGGCTCCCAGGGGGCCCCGATCCCTGGTTGAGGCCACTGTAAGTAGCGATGTCCTCTACAGTTAGGAACTAACAGTCATGTGGTCTTCCCTTCGTTGCTGAGGTAACTGAAGTCCTGGTCCTGGAGGCTTAGCTGTTCTGAAATCAGGCCTTTTTGTAGATTCCAATATGCATTTAGGGACCTAAGATTAAGTACCCAAGTTGTTTCAGAGGATTGCATGGCATGAAATGGAGTGATGAGATGATGTATCAGACCCAAAATGCATATAGAATTTTTGGATCATGTCTGTTTATGAGGACAGCGAGGGGCTGACCAAAATGTAGATTACTGAAATACACCATATATCAAGTCAGGTCACTCCTGGTAAGGTGTTTGAATTCCCTTCTTACAACCCAAGCTCTCTCTGCTTAGTTACAGCAAACAATCAGCGTACCACTGGAAGAGGCACAAAATTCGATCTTCGTAGGTTGTAACTGCCCAGAAATGGTATCAGATATATGTAAAATGGGAGCAGTGTTACGAGCCATTCATATAGTCATGAGCCAGGTTATGTTCAGAACAAATCGAACGGTGCGTTTTGTCTTGAACATCAGCTTAGTCTTATTTTGCTTTTTCCTTATGTATTGTTCTTCTTTTGTGCTGATTATACACAATGCGTTTTGTATTTTTTGTTTTGCTGCGCACAGTACTAGAGCTGGAGACATGTTGTCTAATATTAGATGAGCATAAGTCTCTTCCTACACAGCTATTTTACTGTGTGACCTTGGCCAATCACCTAATTCTCTGTGCCTCACGTTTTCTAGTCCATCTATTCTCACTTCAAATCTTATTTAGTATATTTTGCTGTTTCAAGTGTTTAACTTTTAACTCCTAAAGGTTATGCCATAGAATGCCTCAGACTTCAGAGCAAGGTAGCAGTACATTGTGTATTTACTTATTACATATTGAAAAAACATGTATGAGAGTCCCACAGTTTTTGCCATTTTGACCTTCCATCTTGGAGGTCGCCCTATAACAATTGATGAACAAGTATTAACCATACACAATAAAGCAGATCTGCCAAAATCTCTGCACCATGCCTACAAAATGATTTGATTAGGCTACTGGTGTGCACTCATTGCCATCATGCGCTAGCTATGCTGTCCTTTTTCCCCTTGTTCTCCCTGCTCTGTCTTACCATTTGTTCTTTTTTGTCTTAAAGTTAGTCTATAAGCTCTTGGGGAGAGCTGTCATTTGTTCTGTGTTTGTTCACCAGCTACACAGTGGGTCCCGGGCCATGACTGGGGCCCTAGCTGATAACAATAATAATATTATTAATGAATAATTATAGCAATGTAGCCTTAATATTTTCATTGGGAAGGTACCCCAAATGTCACAGCTAATGAAGATGGACAAATTGTTTATAGCACATATTCTAAGGACTTTCCCAACCGCAGAACTGTGTGTCGCTTGAAGCCTCTCTCTCTCAGCCAGAGTGGGTCCAGTAAGAGGGTACCTTACTCCCTGTCTCTCTATATGCTGTGGCCTGACACGTACACTGCACATAACTGACACAGGGAGGTTGCGGAGCAACAGCTCCATGCTCACTTCAGACCAGGTCAGGATACTCACCACAGGTATGGGAAGCCTTGGTCACTTTCGTTCTCTTCTGGGGTGGAAAGGATTTGAGACGATTTGTGTGTCCGAGAGAGGCCTCATACCTATCTATTAGCCAGTGGTTAAATACCTATGGGGATGTGGAATCTTGGGGTCAATTTCATTACAGCTCCGAGAGGGATTTGAATTGGGCTGTTTCTTGTATCAAGTGAGTGCCCCGATCACTGAACTAAGGGATTTCAGATGTTGGCTTCTCATACATTTTGAACTGTTCTTCTTCATCAAGTAATTTGAACACACGAACTTGAAATCCCCTCTGTAGTCAGGGTTTTGGTACTTGCTAAGGTTTTTACTGGTTCTGGTTTAATCCCCTTTCTTCTTCATGAGAGGAGTTCAATCTGGAACTCTTACCTGTTAAGTGAATGTTTTAGGGCTGAGGGTATTCTAAGCTGATGGCTCTGTCTCTGTCCTTTCTGTTTAAATGGGCCACTTTCAGTATAATATGACATAGGATTGGGGCAACCGTATGGGTGATTTGTTCTCACTATGTTCAGTGTTTGAGTCTTCTCAGCAGTAAATGGTGTGGGATTTAATCCTCTGACCTACCTGAAATGGGATGGGTCCTCATCTTTACTGCTCAAGTTTTCACTTTTACTATTATTAACTGGAGCAACAACATTCTCAAGTCCCTCTCTGGTGTTGTGGGTTAGGTGCTTGCTAGGTTTGCCGGTGCCTTGGTTCAACTCCTGCATGTCGGACAGGAGGGCCTCTGGTGGATGGAGGAATCCTCCTAGCTGACCAAGGGCCTGTCACAGGGCCTCTTGCTCCTTTAATTAAAGGGGCTTTTGCTGCTGAGCAGTAAACCCCCTCCTCTCTTGTCCCCATGATCAGGATACCCGCCAGGTTGTGGCAGACCCGGGACTCCCGCTCTTTTGAGGGTGTGAACTGGGGCCGCCTGGGAGAGTCGTGGTGAGCCATCCTGTCCAAATCCCCTCTCCACTCAAGAAGACAATGACCTCTGGACAAGGAGGGGTTCGGACAAGATGGCCACACTAAAGGATGTCGCCTAGGAGGCAAGAAATCCATGTTGACAGGTAGCGGGGTTTGACCAGGATCTTCCTACAACCACGGCACGTTCCTAACTACTGGACTACAGGTGAGGGTTGCTGGAAGTTGCCCAGAGCACATTTAACTAAAGTGGAAGAACTTCTACAGGACGCCATCCCTTCTGAAAGTGGACGGCACAGTCCAAGCGACTTAACCCCTTTCTCCAGAGCTTAAAACATCAGTTAACATAGGCTACCAAGGAGACCTGAAATAGCTGTTGACTAGACAGCATTTTATTAAAGTGAACAACTGTCACCGCAAGAAAGATGAAGCCCGCAGAGTGCGCAGATTCCAGCTGACATACTCACAAGTCGTTTTAACAGGCGGGG
>NC_133786.1:12039833-12183205 GCF_003597395.2 Chelonoidis abingdonii | reverse complement strand
GACTCTCCCCAGGAGGTGGCGGCCCCCAGTTCACACCCCTCAAAAGAGCAGGGGAGTGCCCTGGGGTCTGCCACAACCTGGGCGTGTATCCTGATCATGGTGGACAAGAGAGGGAGGGGGTTTTACTGCTCAGCAGCAAAAGCCCCTTTAATTAAAGGAGCAAGAGGCCCTGTGACAGGCCTCTTGGTCAGCTAGGAGGGATTTCCTCTCATCCACCAGAGGCCCTCCTGTCCGACATAGCAGGGAGTTGAACCAAGGTCACCGGCAACCTAAGCAAGCACCCTAACCCCAACACCAGAGAGGGACTTGAGAATGTGTTTTGCTCCAGTTAATATATAGTTAAAGTGGAACACTTGAGCAGTAAGAGATTGAGGGACCCATCCCATTTCAGGGTAGGCAGGGATTTGAATCCACACCATTTTACTGCTGAGGTAAGTACCCAAACCACTGAACTATAGTGAGAATCAATCACCCATACTGGTTGGCCCAATTCTCATGTCATATTTACTGAAAGTGGCCCACCTTAAACAGAAAGGACAGAGACAGCCATCAGCTTAGAATACCTCAGCCCTTAAAACATTCACTTAACAGGTAAGAGGTCCAGATTGAACTCCTTTCTCATGAAGAAGAAAGGGGATTTAAACCAGACCCAGTAAAAACCTTAGCAAGTATCCAAAACCCTGGACTACAGAGGGGATTTCAAGTTCTGTGTTGTCCAATTATTACTTGATGAAAGTAGAACAGCTTCAAAAATGTATGAAGGGAAGCCAACATCTGAATATCCCTTAGTTCAGTGATCGGGGCACTCACTTGATACAAGAAACAGCCCTATTCAAATCCCTTCTCGTGAGCTGTAATGGAAGAATTGACCCCAAGTCTACCACATCCCCCATAGGTTATTTAACCACTGGGCTAATAGATATGTATGAGGCCTCTTCTCTGGACACACAAATCGTCTTCAAATCCCTTTTCCACCCCAGGAAGGGAGACGAAAGTGACCAAGGCTGTCCCATATCCTGGGTGAGTATCCTGACCCTGGCTCTGAATGTGATCATGGAGGCTGTTTGCTCCGCAACCTCCTTGTGTCGAGTTATGTGTGCAGTGTAGCTGTGTCAGGCCCAGCATATTAGAGAGACAGGGTAGGTAAGGTACCCTCTTTTACTGGACCCACTTCTGTTGCTGAGAGAGAGAGGCTTTCAAGCGACACACAGTTCTTCTGGTTTGGGAAAGGTCCCTTAGAATATGTGCTATTAAACAATTTGTTCCATCTTTCATTTAGCTGTGACATTTGGGGTACCTTCCCCAATGAAAATATTTAAGGCTACATTGCTATATTATTCATTAATTATTATTATTATTATTTGTTATCAGCTAGGAGCCCCAGTCATGGCCCGGGACCCCACTGTGTTAGCTGGTGAACAAACACAGAACAAAATGACAGCTCTTCCCCCCAAGAGCTTATAGACTAACTTTAAGACAAGAAAGAACAAATGGCTATAGACAGAGCAGGGAGAACAAGGGGGAAAAAAGGGACAGCATTAGTCAGCATGATGGGCAATGGAGTGCACCCACCAGTAGCCTAATCACAATCAATTTTATGTAGGCATGGTGGCAGAGATTTTTGGCAGATCTGCTTTATTTTTTTGTATGGTATATACTTGTTCATCAGCCAGTTTGTTTATAAGGCGACCCTCCAAGATGGAGAGGTCAAAATGGCAAAAACTGTGGGACTCCTTCATAAGCCAATTTTATATTTCAATATGTAATATAACATACACAATGTACTGCTTACCTTGCTCTGAAGGTCTGAGGCATTTCTATGGCATAACCTTTAGGGATTTAAAAGTTAAATCACTTGAAACAGCAAAATATACTAAATAGATTTGAAGTGAGAATAGATGGATAGAAAAAGCTGAGGCACAGAGAGATTAGGTGATTTGGCCAAGGTCACACAGTAAATCAGTAGCTGTAGTAGGAAGAGACTTCATGTCTCATGCTTTAATTATTAGACAACATGTCTCCAGCTTCTAGTAGCTTGTGCTGCAGCAAAACCAAAAATATTCCAAACTGCATTGTGTTAAATTACAGCACAAAAGAAAGACAATACATAAGGAAAAAGCAAAAGAATAAGACTAAGGCTGTATGTCAAGACAATACGCACCGTTTGTCGATTTGTGTCTGAACATAACCTGGATCATTTGACTTATATGAATGGCTCGTAAAACACTGCTCCTCATTTTACATATATCTGATAACCATTTTCTTTGGCATGTACAAACCTGAAGATCGAATGTTTGTGCCTCTTCCAGGTGGTACGCTGATTGTTTGCTGTAACTAAGCAGAGAGAGCTTGGGTTGTTGTTAAGAATGGAATTTCAAACACCTTACCAGGAGTTGACCTGACTTTGAAATGTATGGTGTATTTTCAGTAATCTACATTTTGTGTCATGCCCCTCGCTGTCCTCATAAACAGACATGATCAAGATTAAATTCTATATGCATTTTGGGTCTGATACATCATCATCATCACTCCAGTTTCATGCCAGTGCAAGTCCTCTGAAACAACTTGGGTACTTAATCTTAGGTCCCTTAAATGCATATTTTGGAATCTAGCTAAAAAGTGGCCTGATTTTTCAGACATGCTAAGCCTTCCAGGATCCAGGGACTTCAGTTACCTCAGCAACTTTGAAGGGAAGACCACATGTACTTAGTTGCCTAACTGTAAGAGGAAGCATGGTCTAGTACAGTGGCTCTCAACCAGGGGTCCGGGGCCCCCTGGGAGGCCATGAGTAGATTTCAGGGGGTCTGCCAAGCGGGGCCAGCATTAGATTTGCTGGGCCCAGGGCAGAAAGCTGAAGTCCCACTGCATAGGCTGAAGCCTGGGGCCCTGAGCCCCGCCCAGGGCTGAAACCGAAGGCCTGATAGGGCACCTGCCCCACACTGGGCTTTAAGGGATTAACAAAGCCCTAGAGAGTCTGCATAGGAAGCAGCCAATCAGAGAAGGGCTGAAGGAAGCAGCCAATCATGGCTAAGCAGACCCATATAAAAAGGGCGTTGCAAGGCAAAGGAAGACAGTTTGTTACTAGGAGCTCTTGAAGGAAGGACTGTTTCTGGATGATGGAGAGAAATATAAGCAGCCTGGATGCAACAATATTTCTAGCAGGGACTGGTTGAGTGAGCAAAAATTCCTTGCTGGATGCTGGGGTTTGCAGACTGAGGCCTGAGGTAAGGGAAGTAGCTGAAGAGCAGACTGCAGATTTTTAAAACAGGAATGATGCTGGTGAGGCACCACCCTTGGAAGGTGCACTGGTGAACAGAGCTAATCCCCAGGACAGCTAGCAGGAGGTGCTACAGTGGTGAGTAAACCCTTTAATTTAGATTTGTGGGGACTGTGTGATGTGGGGTCTGCAGACATTTGCTCTGCTTGTTCCTCACAAATGTTTGCATTTACTTTTGTATACAGAAAAACATTTGTTGTGGCACAAGTGAGTTGTGGACCTTTCACAGCGTAAGGTGGGAGGAGAGAGAACTCAGAAAAAAAGTTGAGAACCCCTGGTCTAGTAGACAGGCCACTGGAGGAGAAGTCCAGGAGATTGTGAGAACTGGAGGTAGAAACTATCACCTGCTGGCAGGGTGGGTGAAGGTATTTCATTTCTATGCCTTTGTTTCCCTGTTGTGTATTTAAAGCATAAGCTAATCAAGGGAGAGACTCTATTCCAATATGTATTAATTACTTAGCACAGTGGGGCTCCAACTCTAGTATTGCCACTAGATGGAACTGTGTGGGGTGGAGGGACAATAATAGAGTCAAAGGGCTAAATTTAGCACTCATGTTTGAAAAGTTGTTTTGTTTCCACCATTTGCCCCCATCTGTTCCTTCTCTGCCCTTGACTACTTGGACTGCTCAATTCCACTTTCCATTTCCAGTGCATGTGTAGCTACACATGGTGAAATCAGGCTGTGTCCACACTTGTCACTGTGGTGTGTAACTACATCAGGCAGTGAAGGGCTCCAGTTCAATGCTGCCAGAGCCTTGCACCACTGCCAGACCTTTTCGTCATGGTAAAAAAGAACTCTCCCAGCTGGGAGGCAGCAGGACACTACATGCTAAAACTAACAGTGTAGATATGGCAGGCACTGCATGGACACAGATCTGGGTAGGGTATATATTCTGGAGGTTCAGGAGTGTAGGGCACTGTACTCTATTCTCCTAAGCCATACTTCACCATCTTCACTGCTATTTATTCCCATGCAAGTTGGACATTTAATGTCAGTACTCTACACACCACTGTAAGTGGGTATATATAAAGATAAATCTACATGCTATTTTTACAGGCTAATAAGTTCTATATCAGCTTGCCTTGGAAAAAGAAATTCAAGTCCCTTAAATAAAGGGGGGAGAACCCAAGCTAGAATTGACTTTATAATTCTGTATATTCTACAATTTACAATTGTTAATATGGGGGGTTACCAAAATACAAGCAACTTAGTATTAGTAAATCCACAAACATCCTGGAGTCTGAGAACTTTGCCAGCAGAGAGAACAGAATTAGGCTCCAAAATCTGGAAACACACTCAAGCCTATATAGATCCTTGATCATCATTATACATTTCCTATTCCTGCACCAATATTGCTTATGGTATCATGGTAAGGGATGACCATGTGGTTGCTCTTTTAACAGCATCAGAAACAATCTCTACCTTCTCCCAAAGTACACTGTAATCCTTATGTTCTCTTAAAACAAGGAAATTATGTATAGCATAGCTTTCAAGTCCTTCAAAAGTGCAATCATCTAATTTTGCTTCAGGGAATATATATATTTTCCTATTCCTTATATTAAATGTGTTGTCAATGCTAGAAAATCTAGCATTTAAACACTATAGGAGAAATTCTTGCTACCTGTTAACTGATTTAAATTCAGATTTGCAAACAAGCACTCAAACAACACTTGTGTTTTGCTCATAAAACAAGCTATAAGAGTTTTACTCCTTGCTAAGTGACACTGAGCATCAGCAATTTTGCATACCAGGTAACATTTCAAGGCCATTAACCTAGTTAGAGAAACAAACTACCAGTTGTTGCCAGTGTTGATTAACAAGATCATTTTAATGGGCTTTTTTATTGTTATGTTTGACTGGCAGTTGTTGGGTCATGTTGAGTTTAGGCTGTATTTTCTTTGGGACAAGTCCAGCACCCACTGAAATCAATGGTAAAATTACCATTAACTTTAGTGATTCAAGATCAGGGCCTTTGTTAGTAATGTAGCTTATCTCCTATTGAGATGCCTAGCACATTTGGGTGACTGAAAATAAGTCAATAGGGTCATTTAGAAACATACAGCTATTGGAAAGAAACAACCCCTGTGGGCAGGCAACTCAATTTTCTACTGCATGCATTTACATTCCTTCCTTCTGGTGTCAGTTATGGGCATAACATGCTAGATCAGTGGGTCTCAAACTTTTTACTGGCAATACCTTTCACAAAGCAAACCTGAGTGCAACCCCCTAATTAAACACTTTTATATATTTAACAGAATAAATGCTGGAAGCAAGTGGGGTGGGGGTGAAGGTTGACAGCTTGAGATGCCCTGGGGGTCCTGACCCCTAGTTTGAGAACCTCTGTGCTAGATCATTACTGGTTTGGTTTGCTACACTCCCTGTCCGCATACCAGCCTTGTTTATCAGATGTTTAACACATTGCAAAATAACCTTCAGAGCCCACAAAACATTATGCCAGGTGAATAGTCATTAAAGACAATAACCAGAACCCTCCAACTGAACACCCCATAACTTTCTGTAGGAAAGAGTAGGGTGATGAGCTGCCAAAAATGCAGACCAAGTATGTTGCACAGGCCCAACCTTCATTGGTTTTTTAAGTGAAATGTATATCTAACCAGTTACGTGTTTAGGAGTGTTCAACTAACCTTTCTGAAGTTCAGAATATTTCCCAGATGACCAGAAGGTGTTTTCTTCTTCCCTCCTCCAGTCCACCTCTATTGTGTCTGTCTTGGGTTTTTTCTACAGCACAGTTGCATGGTAAGGTAAGTACTTCAAGTCCCCAGAATGGGTCTTGTTTTCACCAGACTGGCTTTTCTCTTCCTCTAGCTTAGAAATTCCAATTGTTATCAAATATTTCCAGGCATAAAGAGCTAATAAACTAGTTCTGGCCCTCAGGAGTAGTTTAATGCTAGACTCCCCTACCAAGGGAGGTTGTGCAATGCCCACCAATGGAAGTCTTTAAGTGGAAGTTAAACAAACATCTGTCATGGATGGTCTAGGTTTACTTGGTTCTGGGTTCAAGGGGCTAGACTTGAGGACATCTGGTGACCCCCCCAGTTCTGACCCTAATACTGCCTTACAATAGAAAACATACTGTCCTACTGCAATCTTCTAAGTGATCTCATTATTTGCTGCATCGCTGCAAGCCTGAGATGCAGCCCTGGGGGCAGTTTTACTAATCTAGTCCTTCCTCCAGGGGGCTCCCTGCTCTGCTAGCACCTTTTAAGCTGCATCAAGGTGCCAAGCTTCCCCCCACCCCTGTAACGCTTCTGAAAATAGCACGCAAGCCACCTGCGCCGCGAACGTGCATTCGAGTAGCAAGGCACGGGAAGCTGCAGAGCCCCCACGCGCTCATCACCCTCCTGGCCACGCCCCCGATCGCTCGCGGGGAGGGGCCGGCGCCCACCTATTGCGGGAGCGCGGCAGCCGCGCCGCCTGCGTCACGCCACTCGCCAGCTGGGCCGGGCTCCGACGCCTCATCAGGCTACCTCTAAGCTCCGCCTCCCGGGGGGGAGCCGAGGCGGCCACGCCCCCATCTCAGCCCGCGGGGGTCTCGCGCCAGGGCCGTGTGCGGGGAGAGGCTCAGCCTGGGGCAGGTAGGAGACTGCCGGAGGTGGGGGGCGGGGGAGGGGGTTAACAAGGGGACTGGGGGTGCAGGAGGTTGAAGGAGGGGGATGAAAGGGGAGTGAGTGGCAGGAGCTTGGGGATGATAACGGGGGTGCACGGTGGCGTAGCACTAACCCCCTCCCGTTCCTAGTCGGGACTATCCCAGCAGGGTGGGAGGTTGCATTCTGGCTGTGGCACATCACCCCACTGCATGCACATCAGTGACAGATAGGGGCAGAAACTGTCCTCACCCCTCTGTATAATGCTCCTCTTCCTATGTCCCTTGCCTTATTCTTTCCTCCAGGGCTGTATTATCGGTGCTCTGTCTGTTTTTAATGATCTCTGACTGGAACAATGTTACCTTCCCTCTTTTCCTTTGCAAATTGCACAGAGGAGACACTTCTAAGTATCTTTAGTCCAGCAAGAGGGAAAACTTGTCTACGTCACTGATTTGTCTTATGTGGCCTGGGTCACTCTTGAGAGAAATCAGCTAGAATCCATGAGACAGTAATCCCCCCCTTACACTAATGAAAGTTGTTCACACCTGTAGTGTCTCTGTATTGAACAGGTAACCTCTTAAGAGTACAGGGATCATGACCTGCCCCCCTGTTTTTATCTGTGCTATGAAATGAGTTGGTCTCAGTCCACTCTTGTTTAGATTGTAAACTCTCTTTGCAGCATGGACTGCTTTCTTGCTTGTTTTTGTAGAACATCTAGCATGGAGGTCCTGGGCAGTGAAACACCACTAAAAAATAATGCATTTTCTATTAGAGAAGATGAATGACGTATTTCTCCCACCTTATCTCCTCTAATATGCCTGGATAGACACAGCTACACATACTTTACCTATTTCTTATATAGCACTTTTAATCAGTAGATTAAAAAAATGCAGCTCTCCAGTAGATGCATCTTTCTTACAAGAGCTGGTCAAAAACTGAGTATTTTGTTTAAAAACAAATTCTGAAAATAAAGAAATGTAGGATCTAATTATAACAAATAGCCACCACAGCAGAGAAGCCATGGACTTGATAGGCCATGCCCACAGACCTCGCTTGAGATGTGGCCACTTCAGGTCATGGTTAAACTCATGGTGAGACACAGAACAATCAAATTTTTGCTAATAGGAAAGTTCATGGCATGCTTTTGGGGCTGGAACTCCAAAAAAGCTTATGGGTATTAAGTGTCTTTGAAATGAATTATTTATCATGGGAAGTTTATATGACTAGGGGACTAGTACAAATAGCCATCTTGCATGGAAAAACTGTTTAACTCGTTTACTAATATGATGCACCTTATAGTTTAAAGCCATTTAATGGCCCGCACTCCAGCACATTGCCAACATTTTGTTTTATCAAGTATGGTTTTGATGGCAGTAATTCTCAACCGGGGCACATGTACCCATGTCTTCCAGGGGGTACCTCAACTCACCTAGATATTTGCCTTCATTTTATAACAGGCTATGTAAAAAGCACTAGCAAAGACAGTACAAACTACAATTTCATACAGAGAAAATAAGCAATCTTTCAGGAAGTATGCTGTGACACTTTTGTCAGTAAGCAGTTTAAATGAGGTGAAACTTGATGTATGAAAGACAAATTAAGACTCCTGAAAGGGATACAGCAGTCTGGAAAAGTTGAGAACCACTGTTGTATAGCAACTGTAACAGGGGAGGACTGTGGGTTAAATGTTCAAAAATGCTTAAGGCACAAATCCTCCACGGGAAACTCCCAATTTCCACTCAAATCAGCCAGAGTTAAGTGCCTAAATACCTTGGATCTGGGTCTACAGGCTTATTTGCTACTGAAAATCAGTGAGACTCAGGCGGCTAAGCCACTTACTGCATTTCAGAATTTTAGCTCTTCACTACTTGTGGGGGGAAAAGAATAAGTCATAGCTAGAACAAACCTAGGGCTTTAGTCTTCACTGAGGCACATGGGTAACAGCTATGAAGCTTCCCCACCTAACTATACCTGTTCTGTGACTAGCAGTCACACGGGTTTTCTCACAAGTGTGGAATACACTTTGTTGGAAGTATACATCATGTATACAAGAACATAATGGACAATTTATAGTCCAACATATTACCATTTACAGCAGTGAAGTGAAATTGTTTGATCCAAGTACATGCGGATTACATGTATTTATCATGAATTTGGAACACCTAGAATTGTGGGGGTTGATGCCATTGACATGTAACTGTTTACATTGGATGCAGAGCATTAATGCACTCTTTATGTTGTATAGGTATAACAATGGATCTAGTCCTGAACTATGTAGATGACAACTTTTTCACACCATATGTGTATCCAACCACATGGCCCGAGGATGAGCCCTTTCGACAGATCATCAGTCTCCTTATTGTAACAAATCTTGGTGCACTTGTGCTTTATTTGCTGTTTGGAACTCTGAGCTACTACTTGGTTTTTGATCACTCTCTGAAGCAACACCCCCAGTTTCTAGAGGTGAGAAGAATTTCAGTTTTTCCTAGTCTAACAGCTTGACACTTATGTGGCAGATTGAACTTTACCTCTCAAATTTGGATTCAGTGATGAGTTAAGGTTAGATACGATTTCATAACGCTTCAGATATTTGGCTAGGGCTCTAAATATTTGTGATAATTATTAAGAGGATCCACATGGAATTTGACTTTTTTGTTTTTGGGGGGCAGATTTAAGTAAACTGCTTCTGTACTTGTAAAGATGGTAAAGGAACACTTTTAATTCTGCATAGTAAGCTTTCAAAGCTGTATTAAGTCAATTTGAAAAAGCAACACTTTGTTCAGAGTTACAAACAACCTCTTTCCCTGAGGTCTTCATAAGTAAGACTGTACTGTAATTAACCTTCAATATCCTTGAGAGGTAGGTATCACTATTTGAAAACTGGGGAAACTGAGGCAGAGTTCAAGTGGCCCAAGACTAAATAGTAAGTCAGTGAATAAACCAGAATGAGAACTCAGGTCTGGCAGTGCCTAATGTTTTAGGCAGCAGGTGATTGGAGGAAGTGAGCACATCAGATAAATCAAATACAAAGAAAGCACCCTCCAATTTCAAGGCTACATTACATTACGCAAACATGAAACTTCACCTTAAGAACAAAAGCAATAGTGGGTGGAAAGAGGACTCATAACCATTAACTTTAATTTGCCTCCATACAGGGGGACGGACTAGTTGACATGGGGAGGCCCTTCCAGCCCAGCATTTCTGAGGCCAACAGTAGTTCTGTCTAAAATTCACTGGCAGGGAGGCTTTGCATATTTAATTGTAGAGTGGAATAGCACTAGCAAGGGACAGAGTGCTACTTTCTTGATGAGCAACCTTGTGACTGCAAAGACAACTATTGGCAGGACTGTACTGGCAGTGGATAATGTCTCTCGACAGAGCATGGCAGGGGAAACTTGATTCATGAGACTTATTAGGAGGGTGGTGCTCTAGTGTTCACAAAAATTGGCTTAATTGGTGCACTGATATGGGGCAGAAGCAGGCATCAAGTTGGCAATGTCTGCTCTTCCTGTTCTGCAGAAAAGTCTCTGGTATTCTCATGAAGGTACCTATTTTCTGTTGAAAAATTAAAACCTGTCTGCTTTTATATTTAGAATCAGGTGCAGCGTGAGATAAAATATGCTCTGCAGTCACTTCCCTGGATCAGCATCCCCACAGTTGCACTCTTCTTTGCAGAGGTCAGAGGTTACAGCAGGCTTTATGACAACATTGAAGACTCTCCGTATGGTAGGGAAATTCATTACTTAAACTGAGCCCCTTAGGTCTGTCTGTGTGGAGTCTCAAGTCCATGACTAGGGCTCCTAGGCCCTACAATAATACTAGCTATTTCAATTAACACACTTAATTCTTCCCTCTCAGCTTCAGTCTGTATTCCAAGCGAAGAGGCAAGGAGGATTCATCTCCCACTAACTGCCCTTTCTCACTTCTCTTCCTCCACACAACCTGCTCCCTCCTCACCTTTTCTCTCTCCCCTTGTGTCCTGCCTTATTTCTTGTGTTCTCTTCCAGTGAGAACATGCTGTAGTGCTAAAAATACTTGGTAAATTGACAAGCTGCCTAACTGGTTGCTTAACTGGTTTAGTATCAAGTCTCCATTAAGCTTACACCCCAGTGTCTTCCAAAGTGGAGCTGAATTGTTTTGTTGAAGCGATATACAATGGGATGTTTTCTCTGTCAAGCTGCTATAAAATCGTCAAACTAGCAATTCCCTCATGGCAAAGAACTTAAACAAAACCAGGTATCTAGGGGCATGGCAACTGAGTTTCAGGGCTCTCACTAGTGCTCTAAAAATAGCTGGTATTTGATGGATATTTCAGCTTGGGCTCTCAAGCCGTTCTTCACCCCACTTGCCTTCAAGGCTGCAGAGCCATAGATTGATCCAGTACTGCACCACCACCTGGGCTTGGAGGCTTGTTCCCAGATGCAGTGTGCATGTGCCCTAGGAGGTTTATGCTTGTATTTTGGGAGACATGAGGTATTCACCTACCTCACTCCCTGTTGCACATGCTTGTAAAGACTATTAAACTATGCAACAGATCACATAAAGATTAACCTTGGAGCCCTTCAGCATGTAGCAAATTACACAGCTGTCCAATGTTGTGAGGAAGTTATAGAAGTGTTTCTCTTGGTACCCATATCACATACAGCTATTACTTCACCCTGCATTTGCAACTGGCAAAACAGATTTCCTCAGCCATTTGAGCAAGGTGCTGGCTGGACAGGATATGAGCTGGAGTCTTCTAGCCATTGAATGGCTACAGCAGCAGTGCAAATTTCCCTTCCAATAGCAACCTGTCCCTATATCTCAATCCCTCAGCCATCCCTAGGGATCACAGGGAGAGTCTGACTCCATACTGATACATTCCTTGGTCTCATTGCTGAGAGCCCACAAAGAGGGGCTAATTACTAGCAAAATAGGAACTAAAGCAAAACCACCTCCATTTTTTTCCAGCAGCCATGAAATTGTCATATTCCTTCAGTAGTACACTTGGGTGGATTTGAACTGCCAGCCTGGAGAGGAAAAGGGCTCTGTACTATTATCAGTCCCCAAGCCAGCCTATCCTTGGCACATGAATCCTGAGAGCAGCTCTGTGCAAGCAGCAGAGCCTCTGACCTTAGTGGGGTTTGCAGACACAATGAGCTCCAGGCAGGTCTGGGGCCTTAATCTCAATACAACTGAACAATGGGGAGAAGACAGTCCTGGAGTCTCTTAAATGTTGTTGTTCACCATAAGTGCAAACAATTTGGCTTGGACTCAGTGTATTATGACAGTGGGCAAACTAGTTTCCCCCCTTGGTCCTCCCCTGCCTTTAAGTCAGGGTATGTCTGTACCACAAAGGTGACTGTAGCAGAAGGAAACCTATCCAGGCTACCTCTAATCTTGGTGGTGCTGCTGCCACATGCTCACTACCACTCTTGTCCACATGGGCTTAGGTGCAGGCTAGCTTCTCCAGTGCAAGCCGGCCAGGAACCCTGAGTATGTACTCAAGTCGCTGGGGTCCATGACAACTGCATCTTTACTGCCATTGTGTCCCATGCTAGCTAGATTACAGCTGGCATGGGTATGCCTAGCCACACTGCAATCACACCTCCACTTGCAGTGTAGACAGCTTCCTGCAGAGGGAATTGGATCCTGACCATTCCTGTGTAACTACTTCGACTTCAGTGCAGTTACTCCTGACACCACAGTAAATGAGAGGTCCTTGGTGTCTACCCCTTCTTCAAACCTCACCTGGAGAGCAGCTTGCCTTTTTTCCACATGTAGACCTAAGTCTGGCACAAACAGTGGTGGCTAAGCATGTGCTGGGTATACTACTTACTCCCACTTGGATATCCAAGAGCTAAAATTGAAGGACCTGTCTCTATTGTTAGTGAAGCTGATAACATTAATGTTTTATGCCATCCAAGAGGCAACTCAGTTGTGCTCTCTAGTGGCTCATGCCATCTGTATTTCTTTAAATACATTCATTTACAAAAACCCTGCCTGAAATTAAATTCCTAATGTTTAACTACTTTCTGAATGCTGTATAAGGGCCTAATCAAGACTTACCACCCACACATACAACATGCTATACAGCTTTAATTTACCACCTTGAAGTGAGATTCCAGGTGGAGAGAACACTTGGGTGGATGCAGCTCCTCGTGCCTTTCTGCACAATTGGAAGCTTTCAGGACAGCCTGCAATTAACATTTTTGTCAGAGCTCACTTTTACAAAACTATTCATGCAGTCCATTCCCCCCACAGGAAACTGTTTGTTTTAAATAAACATTCGCCTGCAAAACTGCAAACCAAACAGTGCAGCACCAGGAATTGACCCTTCTGTTACTGCAGTGCCTGCGGTCCTGGTCTATGACCAGGACCCCACCATGCTGGGTGCCATACAAATACATAACAGATGGCCTCTGTCCCAAAAAGCTTATAACCTAAATATGAGATGGGGGGGCAGTATACAGACAACACAAGAGAGTGCACAAAAGTTTATGCTCAAATTTGTTAGGTGCCACAAGTGTTCCTGTTTTTCTTTTTCTGTATATAAAAGACTTCTGCATTGGCCAGGTGACCAATACAAAATGTAAACAACCAACCAAGTAAATAGTTAGTTTCAGTTTGAAGGTGTTAGTGGTAATAAGGGCATTTGTTTATCATAAAATCAAACAACTTGGGTCCTAGATAACTTCAGTATCTCTGGCTGCATTTATCTAGTCTGTACCTTTTTCCAAAGTGAAAACAAAACAGTCTTGTGTTTCCTGGCTTCACATGTTTTGGAAAAAACACTTACGTTTATATACTCTGGTGCATGTGAAAGTAACTATCTACTTGACAGTTTCCTTTAGAGTACTAATGTATTTTTTTAGGAGGATGGAGTTAAGATCAGCTCACTTCATTGATGAAAGACTGTACTGAAAGCTTCTCCATTTGGTTCAGTTCAGCATTTTAGAGCCTAAAAGCAATCGGAACTCTTCACTAGCAAGAATCACTACACTAATACAATGGAAATCCTGTTTGGCTGAGCTTCGTTCTTATAACCTAATGACTTAGCCTCAGGATATAGAAAGAAATACTGCAAAAAGATTGTTACATGTTCCTTGTGTCGTCTTAGACTTATTTTTCACCATCTTGACACTTGCCTAATTGTCTATAATATCTTAATTGTAAGTGAAGTCTCTTATTTTTCCTAGGATGGCTTGGTGTAATCCTTAGCATGCTCTCTTTCCTTTTCTTCACCGACATGTGCATTTACTGGATTCACAGATTCCTCCATCATAAACTTGTATACAAGGTAGGAGTAGTGATAAATAGATATAAAGCATACTAGACTTCAAACAACTTTATATAACCACTCATCCAGGATGTGATTGACCCTTTTCTAAAGGTGGGGCAGTTGGCAGGAAGGTGTGAGTAAAATACTTTTCTTTGTCTGTCCTTAGAAAGGACAGACAGATTGTCTGGCTTGCCATATTTTAATGGCAGTTTAGCAAGACTGATTTAAAATGTAATGGGACTTAACAGGGTGTTTGTGGGCTTTATTCTATAAATACTAAGATCTAAGAGGTGTAATGCAGAACTTGCTGCCCAGAGGGAGGCAGGTCAAGTGGCTTTAACCCACCTTTGTGCCTACCTGACCCTGGGCTCCTCTGGGAGTAGGATCCATGTGGGTGTGTCTGGCATGGCAGCTTCCCCAGGCTACCCTCTCTTGTGGCAATGCTGCTTAGAATATCTGTGCTGCAGCTCTGCTTTAAAGGGCCCTGTCCCTGTGCTACCCCTTATGCTGGGCTTTGCAAAGGGAGTTTTCAGAGGGCAGCATTCTGAATGTTAGCCACAGTTCCTGGGCTGGAGGAATCCTCCCTAGGCTCTACCAGCTCCCTGATTTGGAGCATGGAAAGGGATGAGGTCTTTCTCCCCACCATGTAGCTTGGTTCCACACCTTATAGTTAAATATGTTGATGAAAGACCCTGTCACTATGTCAGAAGTTTTTAGGCCTCAGTTCATCAAAGAATTTGCATGTGAGTAATCCCATGGGGTTAACTGTGGCTGCTTTCATGTTTAATTCCTTCTAGCCCAATGGTGGTAAAATGTAAGTGAGCATTTTAGGTTTCAGCTCAGGAGCTCTAGTGTTCAAACCCAGTTCAGAGAATTCTCCCTGTGGACTAGGATACGTCACATCCCTTTTCTGCCTCAGTTTCCCTGTTGGCAAAATGAGGATTTAAGCCACAGAACTAGTTACCGGGTCTTGTAAAAGACTTGGGATGCACCCCACTGAAGTGGAATCTTTCCGCTGATAGTTGCTTTCAGATCAGGCCCTAAGAGCATAATATGCCAGATTCAAATAAAAATATATTCTTATTGGATTCTAGCATAAGATAAAGGTTTATTTCTCATGGCGCTGGCGGTGGTATCATTAGTTAACCTGACACATTAACACTGTGGCAATCTCAAAATCTGGGTCAAATTCTATGTGAAATGTACTCTTTAATCTGACACTGTTCTTTGCATACAATAGTGATTTAAATATAGCAGTTGGAGAGGGGCAAATAAGCCATTTGGACTTGCTTCCAGAGGCTGATTGTTTGAGAGGGGAGGGCATATGTCTACACCGCACGCACTAAAAGTAGCAATGTCTGCAGCAGCTCTTGCAAGCTGCCCAGTCCCCTGGGTACAGACTCAGGCAGCTAGCCCAAGCGGCCACCATGGCCACAGTGCTGTGTTTTTAGCATGCAAGCTCAAGCAGAGCTTGTATGTGTCTGGCTACCATTGTACCCTGTGTGTCAGTTTACAGGTTGAGAGGGACAAGGAAGAAATTGAGCTACAGTAAAATGCAGTTATGCAGACATTTCCTAGTCATATGGTAGGCTATGTGGACCTAGGAGGTGCCAGATTGAAGCCCCATTTGTTTTTGGCTTCATCAAAATGTAGGTGCTAACTTTGTTCTGTTCTTCTATAGCGTCTCCACAAGCCCCATCACCGCTGGAAGGTTGCTACACCGTTTGCAAGTCACGCCTTCCACCCCGTGGATGGCTTCCTGCAGAGTATTCCCTATCACATCTATCCTTTCCTCTTTCCTTTGCACAAGGTGACCTACTTGGGTCTCTACATTGCTGTCAATGTCTGGACAATCTCTATCCACGATGGTGATTACCGCGTGCCAGATTTCTTGAAACACATTATCAATGGCTCTGCCCATCACACTGATCATCACTTGTATTTTGATTACAACTATGGTCAATATTTTACGCTCTGGGATAAAATTGGCGGCTCCTACAAAAGCCCCTCATCCTTTGAAGGGAAAGGACCACATGATTATTTGAAAAAGCTAAAGAGTGGAGAATTGGCCAGTATTAAAAATGACAACCATGCAGATGTGGTGAGCAGAGACAGTCCAAAGAATAAATAGGTTGTAAAAAGGCCCTGACTTCCCTTCTCCATTTTTTTTTAAAAGGGAAAAACCTGCTTAAAAGAGAACCCTTCCCCTATTAAATCATTCTTGGGATGAAAGCATTTTAGGTGCCTAGGGTGGTTATGATGGCATGATGCAGTTAAGGACTACAGTACAGTCCCATAATGGGGACTGTGTATGGTGAGAGTAAAAAGCATAAGACTTATGTAAGGTCTAATGTTGATGCAACAATGAGAATTTTCTGAAGCACGACATATAAATGTCAGTGAACTGAAATTGGGAGTGCCTTTTCTAGCTTAATGCATTAGAGCCTAAGTTAGCATTTAAACTCTACTGTAATGGCATTAATAAGACCTTTCTGCTATACTCCAAAAGCCTTCCCCTGAAAGTAGTATTGTTCCAGATAGTAAGTTCTTGTATGGGAACTTTGCTAATTCCTTGAGGATGCTCTAGGTGGCGCTATACAGCAAGTTGAGTGTTGCTGCAATATTGGTTCAGTGTACTTAAAAGGAACGTTTGAATAAAGGAAGACACTTGAGGAAATAGAAATGAATGCTTTGCATGTGGAATGTGTGACAGTACATTGTTCTGCATATACATACCTGTAGCTTAATAAAAGATGGCATGCACATTTTCCAAAAACTAACTTGTCCAGCTACCTTTAAAAGGTTAGCTTAGCATTAAAATAGAAACTCTCCAAATCAAAACTGAGCTGCTAATCTTGTTCTGGTAGAAACTCTGTATTTTAAAATAGGAAGATAGACCAGACCTATTTTTCAATAAAATCTTACTTTATTTTTATGAATAGTGTAAATGAAGTGTTTGAATGGACCTATTAATGCTATTTCATTTTTCTAGTCAACTAGACATACCTTTCTTTTTTCCAGCTGCCCAAATCTGTATCGCCTTATACATGGGCCTCATGAGTTTGAAAGCATGAGCTCCCATTTCTGATATCTCTCATGGTTCAATTGAATATCTTTCAACAACATGACGACAGCATAAGGTTTTTGCATGTTGTGTATTTTTTAGGACTGATAGATAGCACTTGCTACAAATTAAGTAAAAGTAATTGTATTCTGTATTCAGTTTTCCCAATCAAACCATGCAAAATGACATTGCACAAAGTGTAGGAACTTACAGACAGGTATACTTCCAGGAAGCAGTCAGTATTTTACAAATGGTCATTTCTCTAGCTTTAGATTTATAGCATCAGGAATTCTGTCCTTGAGAGAATATTCAATCTAAATTTTTGTAGAATCTTTTGACAAATGTATTTAAAATTGCTGTGGAAATCAGCTGGCAGGTAAAAATCCTACAGTATTACTGTACATTTTGAAGGAGGGAAAACTCTTGAATTGTGGCCACTGTTTTCAGAGGTTGGGGAAATACTTAAAGGTTGCTGTTAGCTTTCCTAAAATGGTGTGAAGTGAATGTTACCACTTGCCTTATTGGCTTTCTGTTTGCTGTTTGATTTGACTTTTTCTCTCCTAGCATTTAACAGTATTACTTTAGAAGACTGAGCAAAATTATTTTTATCATGCAGATGTGCACTGCACTACATAACACAGCTTTGATTAGAAGTGTTGTATGTAAAAGTATTCTGAAGACAGTATAAGGAACAATTGTATTTTGCAGGAGTCTGACATTTTAAATGTATGTTGGTTGATTTATCTTACCTAAGCTATGGAAACTAGTTTTTACAAACTGCTTACAAGAAATTAAAGCTTGACTGCTTATAATAAAGTTGACCTAGCATTAGAAAATTACCCAACAGCAGGAGAGAGATGAAGAGTGCAGGGGGAGTTCCCCCCACTTCAGGAAGTAAGGATCCCCCTGGTATCATAGCAATGTAACTTTTAACTTGTATGGCAGTAAGAGTTCCCTTATGCTTTACCTGTAGTGCAGTAGGTTCAATGGGAAGGTAGAACCGACCTTTACGGGCAAAAAAGCTGTGTAGTTGCCTTTTAGGAAAACTAAAACTTGCAGTCCTGGCTTCCCCCTTGCATAATAAGAGCTGTAGAAGAGAACCTTAGCTGCTGTGTCCTGCCCACTAAGCAGCCTCACGCCTTCCTGGAGGTTCAGTTGAAAATGGAACAGAGCAACCACTGGTTAGAATTTTCAGCCCTCAGAGGCTGTCTCCACTTCCCCAGGCCATCCCCAGCAAGATGACCTGCTCTGTACTGCCATGATCTTGAATCCCTTCCCTATCTGGGGGAGGTGCATACTAGGTTCTGATTTCTGCTGCTCTGAGATAGAAAAATAGCAAAGTGGCTGTGCCCTGGAGTTCTTATCCAGGCAGTTTCAGTGGGGCTTCAGAAGCCTGGTGCTTGCTCAGCAGAACTCTGGCAGGCCTGTTCAGGGGTGGGTGGCAGGCATGCCCCAAAGCTGTTCTTCCTAGTGCTGTCACTCAACTTCTGAACACTTGGTTCCTGGGAGAATTGAGGAGCATGTGAGATTTGGTTTGAAATGCATTAAACACTGCTCCTGTGGAGCCTTATTCTGCTCTTGTGTGCCCAACTCTCTGTAATACACCTAGGAGCTGACAGTGGGTGTTGTAAGATAGATGGAGATCAGTAGACAGAAGGGGGGCTTAGAAAGTAGTTTTTTAAAAGTAAACTCTAGGTATGATCATGAACCTTCTCCTTGCCTCCCCTGCCCCATGGTCCACTTACAGAATAAGTTCACAGTTCCTACTGTGGTATGTTCTGTTGGTGTTCAGAAAGCACTTCTAGAATACAGACAATATCTAAGTTCCCACCCCCACCAGAAACCAAGTGTCTTAAAGGAGAACAAAAATGCATCTAGGGCTTGGTTTTTCAGGGATGCTGATGAGCTGCAGCACCCACGGACTTCCAGGGACTGATTTTCAGCTGCTCTGTTCATAAATCGGTTAGTGAAAATGCTAATACACAGTGCCAATTAGTAGTGGCACTTAGAACAGTTAATCCCTAGAATAAATGGATGATCAAAGTAGAGAAAAGGCTTCATTGCTTAGGAGAAGGCTTTTTGGACAGTGAGAGCTTGTTCACGAAATGCTAGGCACTGTTAGTTATTGTGCCATAACTAGTATAGTCTCTAAACTAAATATGCCAAACATCTAAACAGCAGTAGGTGAGGAGGGTAGCAGGCATGTAAGTTGAGATGGTAAGAGCAGCTCTGAGTGGAGAGAGGTGTTCCTCTCCATGCAATTTACGTTAACAGCAAGGAAAGGCGTTCCCAACCTCTTTAGGCAACACCACCCTATTCGCTGGACTAAGACTTCATTTGACTCCTTCCTTCCAGGATGTGTTGCAGGTGTCCAAGCTGCACAGGGAGTTGAAGCGCATGCGATTTGACTAAGGGAAAGACATCTGGAACTCAAGCCTTATATTAAAGCAGAGGATACCAGCTGGTAGGAACCTCCCAATCCGTATTGTAGTGTTCAAGTTCAGTCTTGGCAAGGCAGGTACAGGCTTGGTTTCAAACGTCTGAACAAAGCAAACTCCTGCCTGCTGGTCCCTCCCAGTGGGTTAAGGAAAGTGAGATGCATGCACAGAAGTTTTCAAACACTGTCTCTGGTTCATATTGTAAACAAGTAGAGAGGTTTGCATAGACATGTACCCTTCCTGAAACTGGAGCCAAGGAGCAGAGAGGCAGAGGATCCATAGTATGTTGTGTAAATAACAAGAAGTCACTGTATGAAGATTGTATTGAAAGGAATTGTTGCAGACCAGCAGGTTGGTCTTCAATGGTAATGTTTTCTGAGTCAGTAATAAAATCTGCATTTTAAATGAACTAAATGTGCAATGGTTTTGTTTCTTGCTTTGCAAGATCTCTACAGCCAAATAAAAACTGAGGAGAAACTGCCTCTGCAAGAGATGTGTGAACAGAGTAAGTAGTAAATACCCGTTTCCAGGTGATGCATTATTTTTGCTTCAGTTCTGTGACACTGACAGAGTTGAACAAGTACAGCCTTTCTGCTTGTCAGAACAAAAAGGATGGGTGCTTTCTTTAAGGTCCCCTTCCAGGTGCATATTAGAGCACCTGTCCAGTAGGTGGTAAGCTCACATGCTGGCTGTGGCTACTCTTTGGTAAAGGACATTGTGAGTCAGTAAAGCACCATTGCACACCAGTGGTGCTTTAATAATCAGACCTGAGAATAAAGAGAGGAAGTTGAAGAGGCTGTTGAGCTCCTCAGTGGCTAGATACTAATAAGTAAAAGCAAGAGCACACCCCCAATGGATCAGTGGTGTGACAACATTCAAGTTAGAAGGCATTACTGATTCCTCGCTCTGCCTACAAATTACAACACAAGGTGTAGAAGATCAGGAATGACAGCCATGCAGTCTAGTGGCCTTTCACAAAAAGCTAAGACACCTAGTGCTTGAAAGAGGCTAGACTGATGCGTCTGGAGACTGCAGCTCTCTTTATCCAAACATGGGGAACTGTGTGGGTAATGGCAGCCAGCCCTGTACATACTGAGTGGCAGATCTCATTGCAAGAGACAAGGATGCTTTTTCCATTGTCTTAGTCTCCGATGGCCCATTGTCAGCTGGTCTTTCAGAGCCCAAACAAAGCATCTAAACTAATTCATTTATCCTATCACCAGTCATCTGAATCAACCACTACCTTTAAACACGGAGGGCCAGATTCTGTAATGTATGGAGGCACCTGAAGAGGCAGACATGACGTAAGATTTTCAATAATGCCTATGCAGGCTAAGTCCCATTCCCATTGAAATCAATGGGACTTAGGCACCAAACCTGCTTAGGGGCTTAGGAAAACCCTAGGAGGCATCCATGTGCATCTTGAGGCACATGAAAATCTGGCAACCCCCTGCCAAATTTTGAAAACCCACATCCCTCTGGTGGGAGTGCAGTTTGCACATAAGTCAAGTAGTTAGCAGTATTGCAGTTTGCACCTGCAGCTCATTGCTGCCCTTAAAAAAACATAACCATTACCAAAATGGTGGTAAGCTAGTCATGCTTGCAGTGACAGTCCAGTCTCATTAAGGCACAAATCAATCATGCAGAGGCATTGAAGACCATCTCACATGAATTATTTACCAAGCCCAAAAATAATTCTGTTACAATTTGAAACACATAAGGGATAAAAACATAGCTGAAAAAACCTGTATGTGAGGCACTACGATTAGCCTGTGTTTCTGGCACCCCCAACCTCATGGGTGGACACTTTGCTGCTCAGGGTGTAATCTGAATGCACAGCTAGAGCTCCTGCTGGTGCAGTGCGTCAAAAAGAGGGGGCTAGTGATGGCCCTCACAGGGGCAGGAAGGCTGTGCATGTGAACCCACTTTAGTTTAGCAGTCTCAATGATAGTCCTTTCCTTAAAGGCCCTTCACAACTCCACCCCTCTGTCTGCCTTCTCATAGTTTAGTATATTGTCCTTTCTCCTCTGGCTAGTCTCCCACTTCTTGCACAGGCATCTTTGTGCCAGATGGTCTTGTGCATGGATTTCCTTAAGCTAATTTTCAAGACTGCTTCCCTGTCCTCCTCCACACCCTACCTACTGATGCCTGCAGAAATTACCTGCTGACTGTGGCAAGTGATAATACAAATGAGTATTCCTGTTGACTCCTGTATAGTCATTTTTATAGAGACAGACCAAGTGATTTATAACATGATAGTTGTACGCAGAACTAGTCTCTACAACCTCGTCTTCTTATCTCTGGTATTCCCCCCTCCTCCTCCCCAGTTATATCTGATTAAAATAGCCTATCACCTCTTTGAGGCAGGGGCCATCTTTTATTCTGCTTGCATAGGACCTAGCATGATGGGCCTCCAAGAGTGATTGGATCCTCTGGACACCTTTATATATAAAGGAATAAGGCAGCTACCAGCATCCCACTTTATGCAAGGGCACAAGGCTACCCTAACAGGTGCATGCAAGGGTAACCAGCCATGGCACAGTAAATCATCAGATGTCTTGTTAACATTTTCCTTTTAGGACTTGTAATGTGACCGAGCTTTCCTGGCTACACAGAAACAAGGGAGACATACTGATGCCAGGCCTCAGACTGATGAACTCAACTCAGTTGACCTTTTGGCTCTGAATTAGAATTAAACAGTAGTACAATACTGGCTGGACTAGCCCTATTTTGGCTGAACAGGTTTAATAGGAGGAGGATTATTATTTGCATGTTGGAGTGACTAAAACTTCCTCATGTTAGGTGCTGTACCTACATGTAAGAGGAGACTGCTAATGCCCTGAAAATCCTATAATTGACACAGGGTAGGTGAAAAGATGTATAATGATCCCCATTTTACAGATGGGAAACTGATGCACAGAGCAATTCAGTGACTTAGCCAAAGTCACACTGAGAGGTTGTAGCAGAGCTGGAAATTGGACCCACCTCTCAAGTCCTAGGTGAGTGCTTTGAGCACAAGCCCTTCCTTCCTATTTGTATGGCCATGAGCTAAACAAAGCCCTGCAGGATCTACTCTTCTCAATACATATATATAGCCTCCATTCATGTTAAAGTGAGAACCATGTACGGGGCACAGAAGAAATCATAAATGATCTGGGAAAAGGGATAAACAGTGAGGTGGCAAAATTTGCAGATGATACTAAAAACTACTCAAGATAGTTAAGTCAAGTCCCAAGCAGATTGCAAAGAGCTACAGAAGGATCTCTCAAAACTGGGTGACTGGGCAACACAATGGCAGATGAAATTCAATTCAATGCTGATAAATGCAAAGTAATGCACATTAGAAAGCATAATCCCAACTATACATATAGAATGAGGGGAGTCTAAATTAGCTGTTACCACTCAAGAAAGAGATCTTGGAGTCATTGTGGATAGTTCTATGAAAACATCCACTCAATGTGCAGGAGCAGTCAAAAAAGCAAACAGAATGTTGGGAATCATTAAGAAAGGGATAGATAATAAGACAGAAAACATCATATTGCCTCTATATAAATCCAGGGTGCACCCACATCTTGAATACTGTGTGCAGATGTAGTCGCCCCATCTCAAAAAAGATATATTGGACTGGGGAAAAGTTCAGAAAAGGGCAACAAAAATCATTAGGGGGTATGGAACAGATTAAGAACATTGGGACTTTTCAATATGGAAAAAAGACAACTAAAGGGGAATATGATAGAAAATTGTAACTGGAGATAATAAATAAGGAAGTGTTATTTACTCCTCATAACACAAGAACTAGGGGTCACCAAATGAAATGAATAGGCAGCAGGTTTAAAACAAAAGGAAGTATTTCTTCACACAATGCACAGCCAACCTGTGGAACTCTTTGCCAGAGGATGTTGTGAAGGTTAAGACTATAACAGGGTTCAAAAAAGAATTAGATATATTCATGAATGCTATTTCCATCAATGGCTATTAGCCAGGATGGGTAGGGATGGTGTCCCTAGCCTGTTTACCAGAAGCTGGGAATCGGCGACAGGGGATGGATCACTTGATGATTACCTGGTCTGTTCATTCCCTCTGGGGCACCTGGCAATGGCCACTGTCAGAGACAGGATACTGGGCTGGATGGACCTTTGGTCTGATCCAGTCTGGCCATTCTGATGTTCTAGGGTAGAACAAACAAAAAATTGAAACAAGGCTACCAAAAATTCACCAAAGCCGAAGGCCAACTCAAGAACCAAATTACCAAAAAAATAAATAGAAGATCCTGCTATGCAAACCCCTTCAGCACCTGCCTCAGAGCAATGACTGAAGCTCTGTAGCCTTCTGCCTCTTCAGTGGCAGCTCTCAGTCAAGGATAACTGATAACTGTACATTAATTAGCTAATTAGCAATCCACTAAGTCAGTGGTACTCGACCTTTTCCATAGCGGGACTCTGCTCACCTTGGGATCTCCCTCCTCTTATCTAGCTGGCACTTCCCTCCCCACAAATGAGATTGGAATGGCAGTGTGGTTATGACACCCTGGCACCTGTTTGTGACACAAACATACACCAAGTTCGCACCCCTTGAGTTAAGTGATCTACCTAGGGAAGCATTCATCCAATTCTCCAAACGACTCCAGTGGCCAGTGTCAGCACTGGCAGGCACCAAGGAATGAACGGGCCACAGGGACTGAACTACCTCATGTCTAGAGGTGAAGCACATCAGTGCGGTGAAAGCTGGCGCCACTGCTGCTGTGCAGAATCAGGCTCTAGAGCTATCAACCGCTATTGTCTGGCTCCAGCCAAATCCACAGCCCTCCCGGCTCCCTAAACTCATCTGCAGCACTTTGACACTATGGGATGCTATATAAAACCCTTAGAGAGTGCTGGTCTCTTTTCTGTCTCTTCTCATACGATCACTGTTGTCTGTAGCAAGAGCCTTCTCCTTTGACATACCTACTGTCTGAAGCTATATCCCTGTATTTCTCTGGCTAACTGATTTCAGACCTTGTCTGAAAACATCTCTTCTCCCTTGCCTCTGCACCATTATTCCACTCTGCTATGCCTAATATTTAATGCTATCGTTTTGCTGTTTAATTCAGAGTGGGACAGGGGTTGCATGAACATTTGCCATACAAAATCCTGTTCTGTATTTTCTTGCATTGACTTGGCTTTTGCAATTTCTCTGGCTGGGTTTATTTAAACTGAGCAGCTACCAAGCAAGGACTGTAGATGGTGCCAGCCAGTTTACTTGTGCTCCATTAGTAACCAAAGTCAACAGATGAACATGGCATATAGATTTGTGAGCAGCATGTCTCTATGTTGCATTGGATTCAAGGGGGAGCTCCCAAGTACAGACAGGCAGGTGGGAGCAACGTAGAAGGCTGTTAAACCGCAAAAGAATAGCCTCCACACTTGGCTTCCAAACCTAACTGGGCCGCTGGAAAGACACGTAACCAAGAAAACTGCTCCTCTTCCTGCTTTTTCTTTCTCTGCCAAATGGAGACTAAGGGAGAATTTTTGCTCTGCCAAAGAACTGACACCAAAAGAGAACAAATGCAAAAAAACCAGGCAGAAAAGATGCTGGGGAGACAAGTATGTCTCTGCTGAAAGATTCAGGGGAGCACGCAAACAGGACTATTTGCTCAGTGCATACACTGGTATTGTTTGCTCAGTCTACCGTTGTGATCATGGATCGAAAGGGAGGTGACACTATTAATTTTAAAATGGAGGGTGCACTAAAGTATTTGTGTAACCCAGGTCGGTACTTAAATTAAATGGTTCTCACTGTTGTTATTATTTCTCTGACAGTGCCTAGAAGACCCACATGAAATTGTACAATAATTAGGAAAATACCAAGCACATAGTAGGAGATGGTGCCTGTCCTGAAAGCTTATAGTCTAAATAAATAAGATAGACAAAAGGAGGGGATGTAGAAGCACAGAGAGCAAGGAAATGACTTGCCCAAGGTTACACAACAGCCCAGCGACAAAACTGGGAACAAAAGCCAGACCACAACTCCCAGTTCAGTGCTCTAACCCCTGGGCCACACTGCTTGATAGAGAATTTTTTTTTCATTTCATTCTGAGTTGAACTACATCATATTCCAAAGTAACGCGATGAAATTCTCTGGCTGGTGTTATACAGAGGGATACACTAGATGATGTAAAGGTCCCTGCTGGAATAAAAGAAAGTAAAATCTATGAAGAAATGAACATCCCTTGGAGGCAAAGTGTCCATACCAAAACACCTGCCTGGTTTCTTGTTAACTCATCCCTCCGTCTCCTCGGCAGCCCATTGAGCTGTCAATCAGCACTCCCAGGCTCCCCTTCAACCACCTGGCAGGCTAGTGAGGAACTAGGACCAGGCTCGCTGCCAGGGAGCTGGGAGCCCTGGAAAACTCAGCAGCTGTGCAATGAAATTGACGTAGTTCCCACTGAATAGCAGTTATGAAACTGACCAGACTGTTGTTAACTTAACTGCTAGGTGGAGTGTATTTTCTTTCCAAAACACAGTGTTATGGGATTAGAGTTCTGTGAACATTTTTGAGTTTTTGGCTTTTCGTTTTCGATTTGGGACAAAAAATATTTCCACAAACTCAAAAATCTTCTTGGAACTTAAATTCGGTTTCTCAGCCAGCTGTAATTAGACACGCTCAGACGCCACGAATTCTCAGATACCCACTTTGCATCTCTTCTTCTTGGTCAAGCAGCTGAAACCTGACTAACTCCAAACCCAGAGGTGCTCGGAGGCAACCATGTCACGCTATAATCGTGGCCCCCAACAGAAAGCATGGACTACAAAAACAGTGGCCTACAACTGCACATGGGATTAAGCTGATGGTTGTCCAGCGCTTTGAAGATTCATAGCACTATATACATGCTAAGTATTATGTTTCCCCTAATTCCACAGTGGCAGAATTCATTGTCTCCCCACTGCCCCGCCCCAAATACAAAACATTAAAATTATTAAGTGGAAGGGATACCCTGAAAGTAGGCCATAGAGCTTTAACTAGAAAAATGTGAAAAAGGCCAATGCATCAATCACATTAATTTTTAAGATTATACTGTATATCCAGAGCTCCACAGGCTACAGTTCCCTTCCTGTTTTATAATTAAACATACTTCTTTAAAGCACTGGATTTTGCTGATGCCGAGGCTTATATGTCATGACTTTAGGGAATTACAAGTCACGGTTTTTTCTTTATCCTGTTATACTCCAGATCCTAGGGGTTTGCTCTCTTCTCCAGAACACTGGTTTATTTTGCTGTGCTAATTCCTACATGCTCTCAGACCACGTCCTTTTCACAAGCTGCATATTAACTGGTGCTTAGAACAGACTGGAGGTTGATTTAGAAAACAATAATGGCTTTGGGCTCAGCTTCAAACTCCCTTTATGTCTTACCTCTCTCCCGCCCTGAGGAGCAGTATTTAAAATACTGCTATACTATACAATAAAGGATGCCCTCTTTCCAATTCAAAGTGCATTTGAGGAGTTCCAACACAGCCAAAAAAGGGAGGGGGACCCCAGAAAATAGCTCTAGGGGTTGGAGGGAGATTTAGGGTGATCTTTGAAAGAATGGAGGCATTTGATGGTAAAAGAAAGCTGGAGTTTTTCTGCACTCTAGGGCATGAATGTGTATAATTAGGGTATACACGTGTAAACTGTTAAGTAACTGTATTTTAAGTACCCCATCATTGCTAGGGGCCTACCAAATTCACGGCCATGAAAAATGTGTCATGGACCATGAAAGCTGGTCCTTTGTGTGCTTTTACCCTGTGCTATACAGATTTCACGTGGGAGACCAGAGTTTCACAAATTGGGGGTCTTCAGCCAATAGGGAGTTGCAGGGGCGTCATAAGTTTATTTTAGAGGCGTCCTGGCATTGCCACTCTTACTTCTGTGCTGGGCAGCCAGAGAGTGGTGGCTGTAGGCTGGGTGCCCAGCTCTGAAGGCAGCATCCCACCAGCAGGAGCGTAGAAGTCAGTGTAGCAGTATTGCAATCCCTCCTACAACAATCTCGTGTCCCCCACCGCCCACTCCTTTTTGGATCAGGACCCCTACAATTACACTACCTTGAAATTTCAAATTTAAATAGCTGAAATCATGAAATTTATGATTTTTTAAATCCTATGACTGAAATTAATCAAAACGACCGCGAATTTGGTAGGGTCTAGTCATCGCACTCGCTTCAACATACATGGGCTAACAAACAATCTACCACTTTTTCAGCAGCCAACTTGATCCAAAGCCCATTGAAATAATTGGAAATCTCCACTTATCCTGGCCGATGTTGGATGAGTCCTTACTGCATGGCAGGCAAAACATAGACATACGGTTGCTCAAGCCCATGAGGATACACAGGTTATAGCAGATTATAAACTGAATGAAACAACAAAGTGATGTAACAAAGGCAAATGGCATTCTGGGGCGTGTCAGTAAGAGTGTCGCATGTACTGATCCTGTTCTGCCCAGTGCTGGTGGAGGCCTCAGCTGGAGTACTGTGTCCGGTTTTGGGCACCATACTTAAAAGACGTTGTGAACAAACTGGAGGAACTCCAGAGGAGAGCAATACAAATGAGGAGCGGTTTAGGAAATATGACATAGGAGAGATTTGAAAGAATTGGGCATGTTTAGTCTAGAGAAGAGAAGGCTGAATGGGGACCTGATAACAGTCTTCAAATATATGAAAGGTTGTCATAAAGAGGATAGCGATCAATTATTCTCCATGTTCACCGTGGGCAGAACAAGAAGTTAATCAGCTTAGTCTGCAGCAAGGGCAATTTAGGTTAGATACTAGGAAAAACTTTCTTATCTATAAGGATAGTTAAACACTGGAAACAGGTAACCGAGGGAGGCTGTGGAATCCCCATCAGTTGGAGGTTTTAAAGAACAGGGTAGACAAACTTCTGTCAGGGATCGTCTGGGTGCACTTGATCCTGCCTCAGCACAGGGGAATGGGCTAGGTTACCTTTTGACGTTCCTTCCAGTCCTACGTTTCTGTGTTTCTATGATTCCCATGCCCTTCAGGGATCCTTACTAAAAGGGGAATTACAGTATCTGAACCTCAGGGACATGATTATCATCTGTATTATAGTAACTCATAGGAGCCTGAGTCATGGACCGGAACCCCAGCGTACTAGGTCCTGTACAAACTCAGATGATGGTGCTCATGGCTATTTGGAGGGTCATGGTGGGATGAATAGTACAATTGTAGTAACATCTTCATGCCAGGTCTAACACCAGCAGACTTCACATGGAAAAGATTTCTACCCTGACTCATTCCAAGCGAATCAGCTCAGGAAGCAAAATCTCCTCCTATCAATGGCTCCTACCTGTAAGAAAGACTTCTAATACCTTGAAGGCAATGCAGACACATATGGCTGGCTGGTGCTGTCGTTAGAACAGAAATTACGCTACAACAGATACACAGCGGTGTAAAAACAATCATGCCGTCACACGCTGACCAACACAGGAGATGTATGTCCTGGAGGGACACCACCCATCAAATCTTCAGTTATGACACACAACTGCCCTGTATCTCATACTGATTCCCATCTTCTAATTACACTGACTCTAATAGAAGGACTTTCCAGACAAACCAGCATCGTCACCAAAGGGACAGCCCATAGCTAGTGGCATTGGCATTTTTTCTGAAAGCCCCGGCAAGGCCAAACTAAGCTGGATTTTAATAGTTTCTCTATAAAATAGTTTTGAAGGATTAGATGGAATGGGGGAGGCAGAGTTTTTCAAAACCAAGTTACTGGTACAAACCTGGCCCCCTTTTTCTCATTGCCACCCTGATAGCTATTTAGTCACCAGTGTGAAATGAACCGGTTGCTCCTCCAGAATTATCCAGCAGAACAATGGTGGGTGAGCGGGTACAATCCAGACTAGTGTGGGGGACAGTGTCACTCCTGCAACCTTGAGTGCCTGACAATGCCTTGCTGTAGTAACTCCCACCTGGGCTGCTCACAAACAACCTTCCAGCATGCAAGCCACACTCCGCGTGTAACTGCAGCCTGCCAGCTACACCCTGGCTCTCACCAGCCTGGGTTATACTGCAGGGTGACCCCAACACACCCCCAATCCTGGATTTCCCCCAGCAATGTATGTCCTGTACTGCCCAACCCTCTGCTGGACAGTACAAATATATTAAGTCCATTATTCATTTAAGGGAATAATATGCCAATCTATTACCTTAAAGAGTTATCCAGACACTTCATTTTAAACACACCGGATTAGCTAAAACAATAAAACAAGCTGATTAACTACAAAGAAAGAGATTTTAAGTGAGTACAAGTAATGAGGCATAATGGTCAGAAACGGTTACAAGAAAAATAATGATAAAACACTTACTGGTATCCACTTAAGAAACAACTTTAGCTGCAAAGCAAACTTTCTCACCACATGCTCCAGAATATTATTGACCACAATTTCAGGTCAGGACACCCCCACCCCAAGTCAATTGTTTTCCTTTGTCTTCTTAGATGCAATGCCAGAGACAGACCAGGGCAGTGTAG
This sequence comes from Chelonoidis abingdonii, assembly GCF_003597395.2. NCBI lineage: Eukaryota > Metazoa > Chordata > Testudines > Testudinidae > Chelonoidis > Chelonoidis abingdonii. The sequence continues at coordinate 12,153,049 of NC_133786.1, read as the reverse complement.
GGGTGCCTTGTGGTGTTTGTCCCTCTTATTTATAGTTTCAGTCCCCTTCTTGAAAAACATTTCCAGCTGAGAACCAGGAGTCAAATTGTCTATGAGGAAGGATGTTCCCTGCTAGGTTTTTTTCACCCACCTATTTGAACTTCCTTTGTTTTCCCTTCCTGCTTGATGACTCTGTTTACTGCTTAAATAACAATTAAGACAAGCACAGATTGCTTTGTTTAGGACAGACCTGTTTGCCAACTTCTGCTGGGGGAGGGGCTGGGGAGGTTGCAATATTTGTTAGTAACGTCATACAGGGAAATCATATAATTACCCATACAATGTTGCCACATGTATTTTATCAGGACAATATGGACCAGAAATTTATGAGTTTTCAAATGGTACTTTACAAGACATGCTTTGTACAAAAATTATTACAATGGTCTGTAGTGTGTGAACACAGGGGGTATAGTCTGTCACCGTAGGGTATAAATACAGGAGTGTATTACATCACAACCCTTTTGACTGGAACTCAGGCACAGAGAGATGAAAGGACTTGCCCAAGGTCACACAGGAAGGCTGTAGTGAACTGAAGCCACATCTCCAGAATCTCAGCCCAGCACCTGAGCCATTGGACCATCCTCCCTCCTGGAGGAATCACGGAGACTCTTCTAACAGACAGAACCACCAGCTCCACAGGGAGGAATACTATCAGGGCAGAGTGGGGGAAGTTTGCCCTGTCACTGCCCATAGCGCATCTGTTCTGTGGCTTAACAGAGGATTTAGGTCTTCAAGTGTAATCAATCCAGCACCTTCCACGAGCACCAAATTATCTTTTAAAATTATGATTATGGGATATGGTTGCAATTTGTGTAACTGTATATTAACTTACATATTTAAATATGTAAATAGTCAGTTTAATTGCCATGCAATTGAGTTCAAATGACATGAGCAATAACAGTGATGAATTTATTAAATTTGGCAAAAATTGCAAGTTACCAGCAAGATAATTAGTTGTCACTTGTTTACCATTCTGACACTAAGTGGTGTTTAAGCTTATCTTTCATTAGCTTCTTCGAGATGCTGGTTAAAATGAATGTCTATTAAGTACTTAATATGTTCTCTTAATGTCCGAGTGAAAATCTCATTATGCATAATGTTATGGAGATTCAAGTCACTCGTGTGGCCCTGAGATTAATCATGCTCACGTGTTTGCGAATTCTCTTTCATCAGTCCTGATATGCCAATTCAGAATCGCAAAGCACATCCCACAAATATGGTAGCACATAAATAATAGCACTTAGCACATGGACATTTCACTCATCTATTTCAAAGAGCTTTACAAAGGTGGGTAAAGAAAGATTATTCTCCCCAGTTTACAGATGGAGAAACAGAGCACAAAGACACTAAGTCTCAAGTTTTCGAAAGTGGCTTGTAATGTGCGACTTTAGATACCTTGAGCCTGATTTTCAGAAGTGTTGAATAGTAACATCGGCCATAGACGTCAGCTGGAGTTGCAGCTGCTCAGCATCTCTGAAAAATCAGGCTCTTTGGATGAAATCTTGGCACCACTGAAACCAATGGCAAAATTGCCATCAACTTCAATAAACACTAGGTGTCTAAACAGCCAAGGATTATGACTTCCAATGTTAGAAACGACGCTGAAAAAGTTGTGCCTAACTGCCTTGGCTAAGGACACACAGTAAACCAATAGCAGAACCAGGAGCAGAATCCAGATGTTATATCTGACAAGAGAAATCTCCGTCTATCTGAGATTTTTCTAAAGAACCCCCATTTTTCTCCAGCAACACCCTAGTACCCCTGAGTGTTTTAACCTGAAGCCTTGAGGCAGGGCCAGCTCCAGCTTTTTTACCGCCCCAAGTGGCAAAGAAAAGAAAAGAAAAAAAAAGAAAAAGAAAAACCCAATTGAGCTGCTGCCGAAGTGCAGCTGAAAAGGAAGAGACGGAGTAAAGGACCTGCCACCAAATTTCCGCCAAAGACTAAAAGGGAGCACTTGAGCTGCTGCCAAAGTACCGCCGAAGACCCGGACGTGCCCCCCCAATAACAGATGGAGTGCCGCCCCTTCCTATTGGCCGCCCCTTCCTTCGCTGGTGCCTGGAGCTGGCTCTGCCTTGAATAATTCAGAGCACATCTGCAGGTTTATTTTATAGTACTGCTGCATGTGGCTAAAGATCCCTTAATCAAACAGATTCAATGACCTTTAAAAAAATCTTTCCAGCTACTGGAGAAGCTATTACAAAACAGCAATTGATATTTATTACATCCTGGCCTACCATTTTCTCCATTTCAAAAAAACAACATAGAGATGGGTTGCATTGAAGCACGATAGTAATTTGCTGCCTAGGAGACCGTCTAATAACCAGCAACCCTTTATGTACCATGCCCCCCTGGTGACCCTGTGTCTTTATGGCAGCCTGTCTTTGTTTGGCTCCAGTGCTGTTCATCGTTCTTTGCAGCATGCGCCTGAACTTGGACGGTGGTTTGAAGATTAACTTGGAATCAATAGCAACGTCAAAGGTCAGGCAAAATAAAAGATCAATCAGGATTAGAGAAATTAAAGCCTTTGAACAGAGCCAAACAAACAGGTGAGCTGTTCATGGGCAGCGTTAGCCACTCAGCTACAAGCAAGGTGTCTTTGGATTGGTTAATCTCTTTAGCTTAATTTTGACTATGGGGTCTATCTAGCCTTATCTGGGTCCCTCATCCCCACAGGATCTGAGTCCGTCACAGGATTGAATGTATTTATTCTCACAGCACCCCTAGGGAAGTGCTGTTATCCCCATGTTACAGATGGAGAACTGAGGCACAAAGCAGCTCAGGGCTTGTCTCTATGAGCAGAGATCATGGCACGCTGGAGTGTAAACGTACCTCGCGCTTGTGGGCTTTGTTGCCGTGCACCGATGGTCCTGTTTCAAAGCGGAGTAGATCAAAGTGCATTGCACCCAGCAGCAGGGTCCACAGTTAGCGCATGGCAGGCCCGTGCAAGGTACATTTACAGCCCAGCTTGCTGTGAACTGTGTTCATGTAGACAAGTCCCAAGTGATTTGCCCAAATTCTCACAGGAAATCTGTGACAGAGCAGGCAGTTAAAACCTGCGTTGCCAGGTTTGAGGCAGCTGCCTAGCCTCTGGACATCCGTCCTCTCTAGCAATAACTGCACTGGCTTAACTGAAAGATTGGAAGCCTCTAGATTATAGGAAAGCATGGATCTGACTCTGATAGCTGGTTCCTATTTTGCTAATGGGCTGAACCAAAGCCCATGAACTACTGGGAAAGTCCACGTTGCCAAGTTTTGGTTCTGAACCCGTCTGTAGCTTGGCCACTGACTAAACCAAAGGAGAGACTGTCTTGTAATTAAGGTAGCCAACTAGATTTGGAAGATGTGGGTACGATTCCTGCTTCTGCGACAGGCTGTCTGTATGACCTTGGGAAAGTAAATTAACCGCTCTGTCACCCGGTTCTCCAGGGGTACCATGAGGAGAACAGCACTTCCCTAAATCAGAGGGGTCCTGAGATGCTCCAAACACCAGATATCTCAGATACTATGGCGAGAAACACTCTAGAAAGGCTGTAAATGAACAAACCAACCTGTAGCCCATTTTAGTCCCAAACGTCTGTGTTCTGAATTACTCCAATAATTCACTCCCCACCTTGTTTTCATGGTACTTTATGCACTAGTGGCATAAGCAGAAGCATGACAACCCTCACAAGCCATTCTGTCCTTCTAAGACACCCAGCCCAATGGTATGGGCTCAGAGAATCATCCGAACCTTCCCAGTGTGTGTCTGAACAGAACCAGGGTCTTCTGCTCCATGTAATGAAACCAAACCAAATTGAAGGTGGACTGGGGTCCAGAGGGACCGATGGATGGAGACAGCCAATGCAGGCCCAATGGCAAGGGTCTTTCTCCCAGGGAATTGCTGCCAAGTGTTGACTTTCAAGAGGCTGAGACGGTGCAGGCTGTCCCTGCACTGCCCACACCCTCCTCATCTCATTCCTGCCACTGCCTGGCTAAGGAGACCATTTTTACTGACTCTCCTGCTGTCAGACCTTACCTCCTGATGGTCTGAAGTATGGCCTAGAACACTTTTGGGGTGCTGGAGACATGTGCTGAATTCTCACGTCTGCTACTGGCTTGCTAGGTTACCATAACTGTCCCTCTTTTGGCCTTAAAATCAGAATCTATTTTGCATTAGGAGCAACTTTTCTTTGTTTACATAAGAAGTGAATCCCTCCTATTTCCCTTCTTGTGTGTTTGAGAAAAACATCTTGCACTGAACTGAAAAATATTCATGATGTCATCTCAGAGGAAAATCGCCATTTATCATTGCTGTTTAACATTACTTCTATGCACAATAAATAAATATGCTTTGGGCACACTGATTGTTTTTTAAAATTCTTATTCTATTAATGTCTTACCAAACTGCTTTGCATTTTAAGTTCTGTCCAATGGTCTAATACACAGCCTGCCATATATCTTAGTTTAGAAGCCACAGCTTATATTAAAAGTAATTACTTCTCCCTGTGCCTTTAAAATCCAGGGCAGCTCCTATTATATTTACATTTAACAACATTTCCCCTTGGCTGGCCTGATGAAGGGGTGGCTACTAAAGCGTCAGAACTTTGAAGAGGATTTTAAATAAATCAAAATAAAATAAAATAACCCTGATGGAAAAATCCTATAGAATTCAATAGGGATGAAACAAACAAGGTTTGATAGACCTTTAACAGGGTTCTATTGACATTATTCTAAAAACCTATAGAATTTAAACAGACAGTGAGGTCTTTTCTGTACAATGTGTGCAGTATCTTCAGGAGGACTAGGGTGGGGGTACAATTCTCTACTAAAGAGACTGTCATCTTGTCTTGTGTTTGTAGAGAGCTTAGCAGAATGGGAGCTTGGTCCATGACTGGGGCTGTTAGGTGCTCTGGTAATACAAATTAACAACAAATAGCAGCAGCAGGATGGCACGACAATTTGCAAAATCTCTCTACGTGCAGTTTATGAAGGCTGGTTGATTTTAGGAAATTGCTGCATTGTTGGATGCCTCAGTGTGTATGGAATCCACCATCTGCTACCAGGGCTGTGTCACATATCTTCCAGGCCAGGGACAACACTGGTTTTCTTAGCCCTTGATGACTGCTCATTCAGATGGGAGAACCTTAGGACAATGGGCTGGCTGAAACTAGGGGAACCAGTTTTCTCCAACATCTCAGCAGGAGGCTAGGGTTGGAAGAATTGGGATTGCCCCACAAACAAAACAAAAATCAGGTGCTAGCACTGGATCTTAAAAAACAGAGTCAAAGAGGCTCAGGGAAGATGGGGGGCTCACAGAAGGAAAAAAGACATAGGTGGATAGAAGAAAAACAGAAGAGCACTGACTGCTGAGGTCAGAAAGACACTCCATGATTTGGAGAAGTCATGTGCAGGAGGGGAGGATTCCTGGAGACATTAAAAGACTCTGATTCAAGCCCAAAGGATACTCAAGAGTGGTGAGGAAACTGAGGCAAAGAAACATGCGCAGGTGTTTTATTGTTTTGCCTGGATCTGTGATGGTTTTGGAACCTATGAAAAGTCCATGTGTTATGTGTTTCTACTAGCATGTGTCCTTGAAAGGGGTGAACTGTAAGCTGGAGTCCCACAAGGCTGGAGCTCTGGGAAGTGCTTAAGTTACTGCGAAGCCTGGAGGAGCCGGCACTAGTCAAAGACTGACACAGTAGCTTTCAGGAGTGGGTGCAAAACAGAGGATCTGCACCCCGGGAGTGTGCCCAGAGACCTAAAATCAGAAGCAGTGCCTAGACTCTGCTCAGACATAGGAAGTTTAAAAGCACATGGGTCTACGGGGGTGGGACACAGAAGCCAGGTGAGTGTCCAGCAGGGGGAAATTTACCAGAGCTGTGACAAAGGGTACATCTATACTGAAAAAAAAAAAAAAAAAAAAAAAAAAAGACCCATGGCAGCAAGTCTCAGAGCCTGCATCAACTGACTTGGGCCTTCATTATGGGGCTAAAAGTAGCCATGTAGATGTTTGGGGTCAGGCTGGAACCTGGGCTCCGAGATCCAACCCCCTCCCTGGGTTTCAGCGCTTGAGCTGTCTACCTAGCTATTTTTAGCCCTGTAATGCAAGTCTGAGTCAGTTGACCTGGGCTTGGAGACTTGCTGCAGCAGAGGATTTTGCAGTGTAGACGTACCCAGATCCTCGAAACTACCAGGGCCGGGGCATAATTCTCTATAGGATGGTTTAAATAAACCTTCTGGAAAGATGAATCATTTCTACAGGACTTTTCCCCAGCAGGGAACTGGCCTGAATCAAAAGAGAGGCCTGATCCTGAAACCGGGCTCCCAAGCGGGGCAAGTTCAATGCTTGCAAATCTGATTGCAGGATTGGGGACTGATTCCGCAAATGCTTAGCATAAGCCTATGTAGGTGAGCAGGCAATGGGACTAGTCAGACACCCAAAGTGAAGCACGTGCTGGTTTGCAAGATTGGGATGAAAGCCTGGATCTTCATTCGGGAGGGGGGGGGGGAAGAAGGGGAGAAATCTTCTAATCAGACATTTTCTATTCGAGCTCTCTTCTGCACAGTACAATTGTGGGTAGTGACTAACCCACTGCAGCGTCTACAAGAAGCTGTGTAGCACTTTACCTCTCAAAGGTGAATTTGAAAAATGAGAGAGATTTTCCTGAGTGACAATGGTAACATGATCTCGCTCCCACCCACTTGCTATTTATTTTCACTGGCTGGTTAAATCGTTAGCAATAGTTACAAACGGGTTGATATGGTCTTTCGGCTGCACTTCAGAATCCCTCTCTTCAACAATCACTCTTCAGCAGGAAGCTACGGAAGTAGAGTTGGGATCCAATCAAATGCACTATACAAGCCACTGACGTCTTACTAACTGCAAAATTTAAAAAAAAATGCTGCATTGGAGCAGGTTTCTAGGAACTACTTATTGCATTGGACCTGATCTTGGACGAGGAACCATGCGAGCTCACCCGTGTATCCCCACAGGATCTGCCTATGCAGGATCAGGGCCTAAGGCATCCCAAATGGAGCTTTGCATTACATTTAGATTGCCCCATAACTAAGATGCTGCTGCTTTCTCACCACCAAAGCTGGCATCTGCTATTCTTTCATTCACTAGTAGCTCCTATAAGACCTGATACTAAGCCAATGTTCCCATTGACTTTAGTACTGCAGGATCAAGGCCTTAGGCTGGGATTCTAGAAAGCTCTCAGCATTGGCCAAACTCTTCTCCCAAGGAAGTCAATGAGAGCTTTACCTCTGGAGCAGATTTAGACCAAGACAGCAGACTTTTGAAAATGCCAGCCCTTAAGCAATAAGAATCCTGAGTTCTTCTAAAAGTTTTTCATCCACAGATCTCAAAGTATTTGGGACGTGGGTATCACTAGATACCATGGGGATGGGCAGCAGTATAAGACCTTAATATACATCCTACTTTTACAGACTGAGAAACTGAGGCACGGAGAGGGGAAGTCTCTCTCACAGGTTATAGAGGAGGAATAGGAAATAAGAGTCCTCTGAAAAATAGTAAATTCAAAACTGATACAAGGAATTACATTTCCACACAATGTACAAATACCCTGTGGAACTCATTGCCACATGAGGTCACTGAGGCCAAGAATTAAAAAAAAAGATTCAAATGGCGATTAGATATTTACATAGAAGGACTATCCAGCGTTATAACATTAAATGCTGAAAAAATTGGGAAGGGAGATAAAATCTGGAGCAGATTTTAAACCAATCTCTAACTATTAAGCATGACGATGAGATCTTCATTTGGCCAATTTTGCCAAAACTGGCACCTGTGGGGTTTTCTTCTAGCACTTTCCTCTGAAACCTCTGGAATTAGCCACTGTCGTGGAAAAGATACTGGAACAGATGGAGCGCGGTCTGGTAGTTCCTATGCACTGACTTTCAGTCTCCTGCTCTAGGCCCTGCACCATCATAGAATCTTACGACTGGAAGGGACCTGGAAAGGTCATCTAGTCCAGTCCCTTGCATTGCCACTGTCGTAACAAATAGATTGCGAGTGCTCTGGGAGTGAGAGTAGGAAGTGCATGAGTAAGGGAAGAGAATTTTCAGGTCTCAGTGCTTTCAAAATCCTCTGCCAGTTTGAAATGCCCATCTCCATCTCAGGGTGCACTGGCAGGCAAACAGGTGCCATGGCAAAAACTCTATTCCCAAGCTGCCCCAGCATCTGGGCAGAGGCAGTGCCCCAGGCTTTTTAGCATGCTGTTTCAACACAAAAAGGCAGTGGTGCAGCGAGCTGTCTCCATATTGAATAGAAAGATTTGGGTCCTTTAGCCCCGCACATCACTCCTGTCAAATGAACGCTGACGGCTCCGTGTCATCTGCATGATCAAGGCCAAGACTGAGTGTCACACACAAGCTGATGTGCCCGAGCGATTGTCATAGCATCGGTTTTCTGTTTTTTAATCTAGCACAATAACAGGTGAATCAAAATAAATAACACTCACTCACTCACTCACCTGGAATTGACCTGTTCAGGGCAAAAGGGCTTTTCAGCATGGAATCACCTTACATAGCCTGCTTTGAATAGGGTAAAAGGGATCTGGGGAAGCCCCCTCTAGCTCTAGTTCCTGAATGTTTGCACTCAGCACAACTCTGTCACTTGAGAACACCCACAAATGCAATGGAGCAGACTCCATCCTCTGATATGCTGAAGGCAACAAGGTTAGAGGGTTGTGACAGACAGCACAGCTGGGCTTACTAAGTACTAGGAAAAGAAAGGATCCCCGCTTCCTAGGGTTTGAAGACCACCAAGTCATAATACATCAAGGCATATCTACACTGGGGATTTGCCCCAGTTACAGCCAGCAATCAGTGTACCTGCTCCAGTGCAAAACCTCTAGCGCAGACACGGTAAACAGCTACTGCCCGTGATTGGCACCTGTGCAGCTCACCCTGGTTTCACTCCACTGGTGCGAACAGTGGCTTTGCCTATCTACATAATGGGGATCACATTACCACAGCTACACCAGGACCCATTGCTGTAATCGAGGCAAATCCCTAGCGTAAACAAGGCCTTTGAGACAACGTGACGCGTCACAGCAGAAACTAGAAATGGACTGCAAAGAGCCAACTGGATGTGGGTGTGTTCCAGTCCCTTGAGGTAAAGTGGGAAGATCCAGGGCTTACTGTATAGAACAAGGACAAAAGAGAATCAAGCATTTGAAGAACGGAAGGAATGGTCTAGACTAGGGAATTCAGGAAGGTTGGAGAGTCTTGAGGGATCCTCAAGACTAGAGGAGAAGATTTCTTATCAGTTTCTGAAACGGTTTGGAGGCCAATGGAAAATTTCTGGGGCTGAAACATAATAGACTAATCCTGATCTGATTTACACCATTCAAGATCATCATACAGGGGTGGGAATAAGGGCCAAACTTCAGCCAACTGCTCTGCCTCTGGTCGAGATGTGTGCTTCATATTTTTATATGAATAAGAAGGAAAATGCTATCGATCTTGCTTTGCCTCCTACCCAGTTTGCTGATTCATTGTCCACGAATTCAAGTTATTGAGCGGTTTTGCAGGAAAAAAATGCTCTCGAGAAATAGAATGAGCATCACTGTGAATCCCAAATGTAGGGAGATGCGTTTGGAAGAAAAAAAAATGATCCTGGTAGAAATTCAACTGCAGAGCAGGACACATAATAGCAAAAAACTGGATAGCATTCTAAATAAGCCACAACATTGTTTAATTAAGTGATGAGGAAAACAAACAGATATTGTCACCTATAAATCCTGACAATCCAAAAGCTTCTCTGGCTCTGAGGAGTGATGCAGGAGACAACTCTGCAGAGCTGTTTTGCAAATGCCTCTGGAAAGGCGATCAGTCAACACCCAACTATAACATAGAGCCATCTTGCACGGGCAAGTGGATAAAGAAACAAATCATAGATCAAGTTAATGCAACTGGAATGTTCAGGATAATTGTTGATGTATCTCAGCTGTGCAATCAATAAGGATCAGCTGGTGTCAGCTTGAAGATCTGTTGGAAAAAGAATTTCTTGAGGATTTACTTACTATGTGTGTGTATATAGGTGACTGACTACAGTATGTCAGGAGGTGACAAAGTCACAGCCATCAAACACTGTCATGGTAACACAGGAAATATGGCTTGAAAGTGAACCTGATGCAAATTGCAGTCACGGGGCAAATAATTCCTAACCTCAGATTTCATTTGTTCATGGCTATTAACCAAAAGACTGAACCTTTGCATCACACCAGCTATACTCATGCCTCAATGGATGGGCACAGGGATGGAAGCTGCAAACTTGTTTAATTGTTCTTGAAGAAGACTGATGTGTCTGGGAGCCAATGTTCAGCAGCTAGTGCCACCAAAAGCCAAACACTGAAAATGATCAGCATCTGCAGAACACGGGGGCACTGAAAGGGGAGCTGAATTGTACCTGCTTATAGATCCTTGTAGACCAGGGGTCGGCAACCTTTCAGAAGTGCTGTGCCGAGTCTTCATTTATTCACTCTGATTTAAGGTTTCACATTTTAAAGTCTTTAGAAGGTCTCTTTCTATAAGTCTATAATACAAAACTAAATTATTGTTGTATGTAAAGTAAATAAGGTTTTTAAAATGTTTAAGAAGCTTCATTTAAAATGAAATTAAAATGCAGAGCCCCCCAGACCAGTGGCCAGGACCCAGGCAGTTTGAGTGCCACTGAAAATCAGCTCACATGCTGCCTTTAGCACACATGCCATAGATTGCCTACCCCTGTTGTAGACCACGTGTGGAAGCTCAAGTTTGAACCAATGCAATGCAATACACATCAACAAATCCAGCAATAAATAAAGCCCCGTGCATTGTATTGTGTAGCAAAGGTCAATGGATGATCAAATTCATAAAGATTGCCTTATGACAACACAACAAGGTAAAGCAGATAAAGTATGATCCCCATTGTACAAATGAGCACCAAGAGGCAGGAAAAGGTGAAATGACTTGATCAGCATGAGTGCCTGAGCCCAGAAGAAGAACCTGTTAGATCTGCATCCCAGTTATTCCCTCTAACCATCATCATGTACTGTCTAAGATCTCTTTCACACCTGCACATCGGGTAAGGCAATCAGAAATCCAAAACTATGTAGCTGTCACAGTGATAGACATGAATTTATTACACGAGTTAATGGACCTGAAGGGTAAAACTAGTGATGTATCTATCCCAGGGCAGGGATAGAGTGCTACAGATAAAAACCAGATATAGAAAGTGTTTGACACGTCCCAGCCGCACTCCCAGCCTCATGGTAGCATGTCGTGTAAGGGAAGTTAATGGTATATCTCAGTGATTCTCTAACTGTTGTACTGGTGACTCCTGTCACACGGCAAGCCTCTGAGTGCGAACCCCTCCCCCCCAATAAATGAAAAACACTTCTTAGTATACTTAACACCATTAAAAATGCTGGGGGCAAAGTGGGGTTTGGGGTGGAGGCTGACAGCTTGCAACCACCCCCATGTAATAACCTCGTGACCCCCTGAGGGGTCCCGACCCCCAGTTTGAGAAACACTGGTGTATCTGAATGTTGTCATAGTTTCACCACTAGATGGCGATACTGCTTCCTACACTCCGCCACAATGATCACCTATCACATTTTACATCTCCCAAGCATCTATAAGCATTCCCATGGATCTTGCGGGTTGTGAGTGTATTTATTACTATAAGATCATGCTGCTGAAAACACAGCACTTCTCCAGGCAGCCTGAGGCTGTGTAATTCCCAACAGAACAAAGAGAGCATGTCCCTGGAACTGCTCACAGTCTAAGTAAACGTTATATTTGCCTCCTGTGGGCATTTGTTCAAGAATTACACTTATCCAGCCAGGGAACAGAAACAATACCATGTGACTGATCACAACTCAGCAGCACCATTTGAATTATGGATTTTGAACCATTGGAGCAATGGTTCAGTGAGCCATTGGAATAATATAGTTTGTGACATTTCATTGAATAATTGCAAATACCAAAATATGTGCAGAAATCACTAGCCCGTTACACACATTTCTCCGACAGAAAAAGAGCTGAAATCTGTTTCACGATTAATTAATTAATTATTCCCTCAGATCTGTAATACAACAAATAATTGCTGACTTTTATGGTTGCAAACAATCTGGAAAACTCTATAGGCTCAGAAACCAAGAGGAAAATAAAAAGAACCCTACACTTTTTATTTAAAACAAAAAAATCCCTCATGGTTCTTTAAACAATCTCATGATTTTTGAATGGTCAATGGTCCTAGCACAATGGGATCCCGGTCAATGACTGGGACATCTAGTGCTACTCAATCTAAATGATACATAATAATTTAGCTTCTGTGAATAATTTGCATGTAAAAGCAAAAAACAAATCATTTCCCATGAATCTTTGAGCGAGTAAAACTCAGCCGTATGAATACTTGGGGAAGATGACCCCCAAAATGAAAGAGCAAATTCACTGAAAAATACAATCAAATATTTGCAAATTTTGACTCTGGATCTTGGAATCTAGTCCCCATGGACAGACCTCTAGCCTGAAAAGAGATGAGCTTCCTGGGCAAGATAATTGTATTTTATTTATTTATTTTGAATAAAAGGAAGCTGTCTCCTAAAGAAACTCCGGTCTACAGCTCAACCAAATGCATGGGAGATTCAGACTGGGCCACAGAAAGGCGTGACAGGATTGTTACGCTGGATGCCTAACACTTGGGAGCCCTGGAGATGTGCTGGATCTTTGCATAATTTTCCAAGAGAGGTTTTAAATGAGAGATTCACAGGAAAGGAGGATGGTTCAGTGGTTAGGACTAGGAGCAGTGGGACCGGGGCTCCATTTTCTGCTCCACCGCAGATTCCCTCTGACCTTGGGCACATCTTGTATTCTCTGTGTGCCTTGGTTGCCTGTCTGTGCAATGGGGATTAAAGCCCTGCCTTCCAGGGGTGTTGTGAGGACACATGCATTGAAGACTGGGATGTACTCAGACATGGTGCTCGGGGAGGGCATGCAAGTACCTAAGATGGAAATGCACAGGAAGAAGGATGCAGTTCTGGACACGAAAGATGTCATGAAAAATTATAAGTCATGCAGGAGACCAGGGAAGCAGCATGGAGAGAAGAATGAGAGGTGCATAAGAAGAAGATGGGAGCAAAGATAGAATCCTAGAGGTTCAGGCCAGGAAGGACCACCCGGTCATCCAGTCTGACCAACTGTATATCACAGGCCAGGGAGATGGAGTTGTGCAGGACCTCAAAGGTGCACAGGGGATCCACTTTACTCTGTATTACTCCACAGCCAGCTCTGACACACCAAAAGCCAATTAAAGGAACTGCAGATGATCAGATCTGATGGTAGATTACAATAAAATGAGAAGGTTTATGAGTTAACTTCGGTAAAATCAATGACCAGGTCTGAATTTGGCCCTCTTCTCTTGATAGGTGACAGCCACAGATGAAAGGAAAGTAACTCAGCACTTCCTCGCGTATTGTTAAGCCAATTATCCCCACTGCATTAAAGCCAAGCACTAACTGGCTTCCAGGCAAGATCAGAAAAATTAATCTGAGCAAATCATGATGTGTATTTAGCACATGCCTCACCTATTGTTTAATCAGATGGGGCTAATCAGTATTTCTGTGATCACCTGTCAAGACAGACATCAGAGCTAATTCACCTTTCTTAAAAAAAAAAAGACAAAATGATTCAACTACTATCTATCAAACACAGGTGACTCCAACTGCTCATACGCACTCTACTGAAATTCCCATTTTCCATCTGAATTGTCAGTGCTGCTACAGGTTTGCCTAAGAGCAAAATACTCCCCTAAGATAATGTTGCTTTATACATGGTGATCTTCTAAGGATATTTTTTTAAAGACTTATTTTTAAAACACTAATCAGTCCCCTTCTTGGAAGTCTCAACAGAAACAAGGAGATCTGGAGTTCTAGTCTGCACTCATCCACTGACTTATTCCGTGTCCTTGGGAAAATCACTTCACCTCTCTGTATCTCATCTATGAAAATGAAGTAAAGACACTTGTTTGTGAGGCTAAATTTGTTAATGACAATAAAGAACTTGGAGCGGTTTGGATTGCACACTCTTAAGAAGCATGTGTCTGTGTTTATCTACACTCCCCCCTCCACACTCATCACACACAGACCAATGAACAGAAGAACAGCCACACTGGGTCAGACCAAAGGTCCATCTAGCCCAGTATCCTGTCTTCCGACAGTGCCAATGCCAGGTGCTTCAGAGGAAATGAACAGAACAGGTAATCATCAAGTGATCCATCCCCTGTTGCTCATTCCCAGCTTCTGGCAAACAGACGCTAGGGACACCATCCCTGCCCATCCTGGCTAATAGTCTATGATGGACCTATCCTCCATGAATTCATCTAGTTCTTTTTGAACTCTGTTATAGTCTTGTGATAAATTTAGTATGTGCAAATATTGTTATTATAGTAGCTCCTGGGGCGCAGGGTCAGGGACATTTGTCCGGGTGCGGTACATACACATAACAAAAAGATGGTCTCTGCCTCAAAGATAGATAGATAGATAGACAGACAGACGCACAGTATACATAGTATGCATTTTTAATTACCATTTCCTATTAAATACCTTTCGAGTACATTAAAAATAACTAATTAATGCCCCAAGAAACACAGTCCTGGCTGGCTTGGAGAACAGAACAAGCTACCCTCACAGATAAAATGAAGAGATGTTTTCTGGCCAGAGAGAAAGCTCCCAGACTCAGGAGTAAATGATGAAATATCACCTACATTCCCTCTGAGCTGTAATTGTCTGGCTGACGTTTCCATCCAGCTGGGAAATAGCACAAGACACAATGTTCAGACAGCGTCCAGAGGGCAGGGCTTTGATGTAGCAGCCCTGCTTCATGGTACCATTAATACTTTCCCAGTGCCAGCTCCCTTCGTGGACTAGAAGATCAGAATAACTCTGTTCCGTGAGGCTTTGAGAGCAGACAGGCTGGGGCTGCCTCTTGAGATCCAGGCCACAGAAACGCGGTGATTAGAGAGCTCCTTGGAGGTGTGGGGGAGCACTGGAACAGCATCCTGATGAGCCTTTTTTGGTGACCTTTGTTATAACATGAGCCGCCCTTTTCTCTATCCATGTAGGTACTTATATGCCCCTTCCCATCACCACATCTGAGCTCCAGCACCCCTGGGGGGATTATCCCTGCTGGACAGATGCGGAGCTGAGGCCCACAGAGATAACTGGACTTGCCCAAGGCCCTGCTGGGAGTCTATGGCAGGGCTGGGAGTTGAACTCAGCTCTTCCAAGTCCCAGCCCACTGTCCTGTCCATTAGACAGTAGCACCAATTCAGATATTTCTTGGGGGGGGGGGGAGGCAAATTCTGGCCCTCCTCCCCTGCAAGGAACCTGTTCTAGTCCCCCCTTGTCCAAACTCCCCTATGCCCCCTCCAGGACCCCAGGTCCCTTTCTCCCTTTTCCACACAGTGCACAAGCCAGGGCCACCAGAAGTCCAGTTCTCGGCAGACTCCCCTGCTCTCTGCCTTACAGGAACTGATTCCCCATGGGCCAGGAGATAGACCATTTGGCCCAGCCCTTCCTTCTGGACAGTGGGGTGGATGGGCCAAATGTCAATGGTGTTGCAACCCCGTACATGCATCAGGTTGCAACACCACTCACTGAAATCTGGCTTGGGTGGCTGCCCTCCATCTGAACAGAGGGGCAGCTGGGTCGAATTTCAGTGAAGTTGCAGCAGCTGTACTGATTTAGCACAGCAGCATCTCTTGAAAACAGTCCAGCCACGGCCTCCTGGCTCTGTAGCTTACAGAACTTTGAAGAAGCACAAAAACCCTGGGTGTGGGGCCATTGCCATATGATCCCCTTACATTACACTGTGGGGAAGGGAAATGCACGCTTTCAATGCTGGGACCTACAACATTAATTAATTCATAGGTTTTAAGTCCAGAAGCACTCTGATCCACTAATCTGACCTCCTGCTATTCCACATCATCCCTTTATGGACTGGAGGGAAACTCTTTCCACATGGCTGGAGGGTTGAGGGGGCCAAATAGCTGCCTTGCCAGAGATCTACATCTACAGCAAAAGAGACAGCGGAGACCCAAAAGGAATCTCCAGCTGAGCTCTTCTCCCAGAACCTGTCCCAGCTGATGCAGCACAGCCAGTGCCAATGTGGAGTTTCCCCCATCAGAGAAAACACTTGAGAACAGGGCCTGCAGGCTGGGTTTAAGCTGCTTTTCGTACCACAATGAAGAGGGGATGAGCTGTGTGCGTAACAGCTGTTTCCTAGGCTTCATCTCCCTGCAGGGAGCCTACTTGGGCCATTCTTTTTTCCTAGGAAGACTCACAGCAAGATAGCTGGTCGTTAGAGCATAGGACCCTACCATGTAGCAACTTTTCCTGCTCCCAGGTCCTATTAGTGCGTAACTTTGGGCCTAGCGGCAGAGGTGAACATGTGGTTGATGAGATTAAACCAGGCTCCCATGATGAAGACTGGGCTAATTTATAGTGATGCCGTGAGGATTTATTTCAGTTCATTACAATGCACCTAACTGCTTGCTCTAGACTTGCATGCAAACAAATCACATATGCAAAAAGCCAGAGAACAAGGGAATAACAACAGAAATGAAAGATGAATGAAGAATCCTAACTAACCTGGGTGAAGAAGGGATTGGTTTAAGTCAGTGACAATTCCAAAAAACTCAAATTAAAAAAAATCAGGTCAGGTAGGACCAAAACCAACATTTTTTAGAAAGCTTCAGCAAATCACAAAATTAAAAAAAAAAAGGGAGGGGGTCAAATCAAACTAAACATTTTGTGCTTAATCTTTTTAAAACATTTTTGATTAACAAATAATATTAAAGGAAATTTTGAAACAAAACATGATTTCTAACCAAAAAAAAGGGTTTCATTTTGAAAATGTTGAAGAGAAATACTCAGATTTTCCTGACTTTTTTTAGGGTTTCTTTCTTTCTTTCTTTCTTTCTGTTTTCGTTATCTTGACCCAAACAATTCATGAAATGTTTGCCTCACTAAAGCCACTTTTCTTTTTTTTAAACAGAAAAAATGTTTCACGCACAAATTTTCCCCCAGCTCTAATCCAACATCAACTGCTATTAATTCTGGCTTTAAAATCTACCAACCTATAAATGGACATTTCAGGGCTAGGTTTGTTTTGCATAAAGCTCTGTGAGGGGAATGTTTGGCAGCTGACATGTGATGCCAACCTGAGGTACGACCAGGGCATGGGATACATTGACTGCCTGAGTGCATTGGTTTAGTGTTGAGCATAATAATTCAAAGGTCAATATCTAGGGACCCATGTACCTGTGGGGCAGGTGTTACTGATACTCTGTTGGGCTACAGATCAGTGATTTATTATGATAGGGCCTGTCTAGAGGAATCATCTACAAAAATGCATGAAGGAAATAAAAGAATCCAGGATAGTAATGTCAGCAAATAGGTCGCGACAAGGATCTGGCAAGAACGGGGTCACGTCCAAGGCTTCTAATAGCTGCTGGCACCAGTCAGGCTGGACAAAGACTAGCAGGAGATGTTCCTTTGCTGGGATTTCTGCATTTGCTCTGGGCAACTTGCAGCCAGGGAGGCCAAAGGAGTGCTGACAAATATTGCAGCTGGATTCGTGAGCTGGATATTTAATTCCTTTTTGGGTCTCTGAAAATCCCACCCTAAACCAATAAACAGACCTTTCCAATAATAGGAACGCAAAGGCAAAAAGAATCAGCAGTGGGAAGCAAAGGGGAATCCTTTGACTGAAGGCCAGTAAGTCACTCACAGGTAGATTGAGAGGTGAATAAAGGAGAGAACAACCAACCATTAAGCAGCAATCCCCTCCCTAGCTCGGTCTCCTGCATTGTGCTGTAGCAGGCAATGGTACTGAATACTGATTCTATATTAGATACAAGTTTGGGGCAGATTGTCCCACCCTTGCAGACCTGGGTAACCCTGACTCGTGCAGTTGAAGGTCTTACTCACATGAATGAGAATGACTCACAAGAGCAAGGGTTGA
Organism: Chelonoidis abingdonii; assembly: GCF_003597395.2. NCBI lineage: Eukaryota > Metazoa > Chordata > Testudines > Testudinidae > Chelonoidis > Chelonoidis abingdonii. The sequence continues at coordinate 12,134,998 of NC_133786.1, read as the reverse complement.
AAGATGGGGCTCTTAGGGAGCTTTTCAGATTAATTCGTTTCAGCATCAAGCACCTATCACCACATTTTTTGTCTCCCTCCTCTCCAGTGAGAGTCAGGTAAACCCAAATCCAACTCTTGACAGGGCAGAGAGGAATATTTTAAAACCCTTGCCTCCTACACTGCCAGATGGCTGCCTTTCACACTTCTAGCTGCCATGAGATCAAATATAAGCTTGTGTGGTGCGGGTGTTCTCAGAAAAGCTTGGATGCTAGAGCAACTTCATTAGGTTAAAGCATTCTTACTCCCACCAAATGGCCAAGGACATGGCATGACTTGGCCAATTCCTTGAGAGCTCTTAACAAATAATACTCAGCAACAAATTCCTGCGACATAATTCCTTACAAAGTTAGGACAACATTCAAGGAGTTTAGCAGGCTTGATTATGCATGGCTATTCGACTCATTCAATTTAGAAATGGCAAGTTAAATTCTCTCACCTCACACATGATTGCCTGGTTGTTACCATGCCAGCTTTCCATGACAGAAGTGAATAGATATTATATAATGTACTAGGAAAAAATGAGAGGAGTATTCTGTGACATTTGATTCAGCACTGATGTTATTCAAAGCCACTTCTGATCCTTTCACAAAGGAGCTCTTGATTAAAAATCAAGCCTACTCCAGGTATCACATGCCAGGGTATGCCCTCATCTCAGCCTATCAGGAGGCAAAGTGTGAAAAAGCCAAGACTTCACAAAAATATTGTGTAACAAATCTCTGGTGACTCTGGACTTTCACAGTCATTATTCCTGCCCTTTGGAATTTCATGCTAGCAATGAAGATGGAACTCATATCCCCTGATCCAGACAGACATGATTCTACAGCTTGAGCTAAAAATAATGAGAAGTACTTCTCCTCCTTTTTGCTGATACAGACTAACATGGCTACCACTCTAAAACCTGAGCTAAAAATGAAATTTCCACTAAACAACAGAGCTGGTCAAAATTATTGGTTTTTTATTTGAAATGTCAATAAGGGAATCAAATGTCATGAATGTTTTTCTACTCTATGTCTAGTGAGCAGTATAGGGCCTATGCCAGAGTTCAGCAGAAAAGAGAACCACTCACACCAGTAAAGGTGGTGACCACTCTGAATAGCCATGCAGGTGTGCCGCTGTAGCATTTTAAGTGAAATCGAGCCATTTTTACTAATTTAGATATATTTACTGCATTTAGTGCCAAACTGACACCCTGGGCCAATGGATCCACAGAACAGATCTAAAATGGCCGGGGCAGGCAAGTGTTCTTCAACTTTGAGTTGGATGGAACCACTTCTAATAATTTAGTCTTCATGTCTGAGGCCCAGTTCCAGCAAACCAATGGCCAGTCCCTGAGTGCTGGAATCAGGGCACATTCCTAACATGGCCAAGGCCTGAGAAGGTCAACCACAGGGCCAATGAATGCCAATGGTAGAGTAGTGGGTTTGTGATCTGGACATCTGTCTGCAAGAAGCTATGTTGACACCACCAAGTTAATTCATGTAGATTGTCAGATAGTGACCAGAAGTTACCGTTGTCAGAGCTATTCATCCAAACTGGATTTCCCTTGTGGATAAAGGATCAATGTCCATTTCCCAAGCTCTGAGCTTCCCATTTTCCTTGGTCCAGATTTCATTATCTCCTCCACATGAGATTCAACTACTGAGAGAGTTCCTGTGAAGACTCAATGATAATTCTGATGCACTCTATTGATGAGGATTGATTATATTGTTATAGGTTGGGTTAAATCATGTTGTTATGGTTGGGTATAACAGCTGCCAGCCAAAATGAAGGCACATCTAAGGCCACTGAGGAATTTTCACTATGTGGATAGGGGCTTGGCTGGGCACTGCATGTGTTTGTGTGTGAAAGAGAAAAGCAAGACAGGCTCAAAAGCAGCCAGAAAGCAAAACAGACAGTAACAGTAGCACTGGTAAGTAAGTGGTAATGTAGTTCTGAGAAAAAGCTATTTGGGCGCAGAGTGCTGGCTAGAAAGGCAGACTTGGAACAGTGAGCAAAGAAATTGTGTCCTGCTATTCGATTCCTACTGCATTCTGGGCCACTCCCCAACCCCTTGAATTTGGCTAACTGCTCAGGTCATCAGAAGTAACAATATTATGACTGAATGCAATTTTATTTTAGTATAGACGTTATATCATGTCTCACTGAATTTTTTTTAACATGTCCTAATTAGCTGGAACAAAATGGTTCTGTTTGAAACAGAACTTCACACTCCAACTCTCTGGAACTTTCATTCCTCTTCTACATTTTTATTCCTTGCAAAGCCCTCACTAGATAATATTTCCCCCTTTCTTTTTAATATTGTTTGCATTCAGTACAAGATACTTGGGACATAATTATTGCAGCTGCTGATGGCAATGGAGTATAGCAAGTAAGTGTTGCGAAACACTAGGTTCCCTCATTGAAAATCCTCTCAGGAAAATATTAGAGTGTGTTGGAGACTGACCACATACAGTAGAATGTGGTGAGGATATTAACCCAGCCACAGAACTACCTGTACATGACAGTATCTTACATATAGGAGCTGAACTACCATGCAGGAGTGATTGACTCTAAAAAATAAAGCAAGTGACAAATACTTAAACAACCATCTCTCTCTGTCCCTCTCTCTCCTTTTATGCTCAGGAGCTGAATTCATAAGAATTTATGAAAGTTAAGACAAGGGTGATCAAATCTGATTCACGGTCTACAGTTACCACAGCAGGAATCAAAAAGATTTTTTCATGGACATATTTATACAGGAGGCAAGATACATTATGGATTATATATTAGCAACTGCCAAAGGAAGAACACATGACTTAATAGATCAGTGAGGGCACGTAGGGGAGCCAGATCTTCTCAAATTATAATAAAAAATACTTGGCTCTACTAGAGGCCTTTTCCTCAGTAGATCTCAAGTGCTTTACAAAGAAGGTCTATATGATTACACCAGATAGGGAAACAGAGGCACAGAGAAAAGAAAATGACTTGCCCAACATCACCCAGCAGGCCAGTGGCCAAGCCTAGACTAGAACCCAGGGCTCTAGAGTCCCAGTCCAGTAGCCAACTGACTGGAGCATGCTGACCATCAATTAGTTGTTGGCTCTCCTATTATGCTGACAAGACACAGGGCTGGTGGAAAATTTTCCATCTAAATTTTTTTTCCATCAGAAAACTGGGTCTATGACAGAGTAAAACTTTTCAGAAAGCATTTGCTCACCTCAAGAGTTTTTGATTTTTCATTGGAAAACCAAACATTGACAATTTTTTAACTGAAAAAAAAAATTAGAAAGCTTTCGTATTTCTGTTTTTTCAAGTAAAAGCTGAAATTTGAATCCTCCCTGCCCTGCTCATTTGCTGACCAGTGCCAATAATCTGACAGAAAACGGCCTTTGACCTGAGCATCTCAAAATCCATCAGACACATTCATTTAGCCTTGCAACACCCCATGGGAGTGGGGAAGTATTATCTCCACCTTACTGATGGAACAGATGGTTCCAAAATGCCAAGCCTAATGTGCTTGGGTAGTTGGACATGTGCTTCTCCAAGAGACATTCCCCTACTGTTGCAAAGGATTGTGGGATTGGAGTCAGAGCCAGAAACTTCTGCTGCTGGGATTGATGACAGCAGCAGTAATACAACCATGTAAATAAATAATACTTAATTAAAAGGTTGGGAGGAGATGAAATGAAAATGCATAAAGTCATTCATCTCCATTGAAAGGGAAAAGAAAAAGTTGAGAGGGGGTATATCCTTCTCTCCCTGCCCTGCACCTAGTGCACATACACAGTTAGACTGACCCCACTCAGATCATTAAATACTGAAGGAAAGGAAGTTTTCCTGTAATAAGGTCTCACCTTTGACCTATGACCTTGATGTCACACCATCATTTGGGCACTGAGATGCACGTCCCTTTAACTGAGAGAACACACAAGTTTGGGTGGTTGCAGGATTTAAAAATGTATAAAGAGACTGGAGCCTGCAGAGCCCAACAGCGCTGCAGAGCCTTGAAGATTCAGAAACAGCGCAACATAAGGAAGCTGGGTGGCTTCATTCTGAGTAGAGCTGGCTGAAATTTTTTTGTAATGGAACAGTTTCCTGCTGGGAAAAACTCTGTTTTGTCAAAATCAAAACATTACCGGGGAACATGCCAATTGTTTCCACTTTCTCATTTCCTCAGAGTCCAAAGGTTTTGTTTCAACAAGATAAAACATTTTTGACTCTTATCATTTTGTTTCATTTTGTTTAGACTTCTCTCCTATTAAAATATTGCTTGTGATATATTTATGTATTTTAATGTTTATATTACTTTTCAGCATTATCCAAGTGAAACATCTTTATCTTGTTGAAACAAAAGGTTTCAACATTCTCCAAACAAAACAACTCCCCATTCTCAAACTCAAAACACTGAAAAGTTTCCAAATCAACATTTTCCTGAATTTCTTTTCCATTGTCAATTCTGAAATTTGGACTCTTCGTTCTGCGTGGGAATGAAATCATATTTCAAAACGCTGGACCTAGGGTGACCAGACAGCAAATGTGAAAAATCGGGATGGGGGTGGGGGATAATGGGAGCCTACATAAGAAAAAGACCCAAAAATTGGGACTGTCCCTATACAATTGGGACATCTGGTCACCCTAGCTGAACCTTCCTGCAGAATTCAAATTCCCATCTTCCAATCAGCTCTTCTTATGAGAATGGAATTCAGCTGGGCTGCTTTCTGGGCTTAGTAACTATTGGTGGTGGCTGAAAAATGCTGAGACTGAGATGAAAGCATTTTATGTCTGACCTGACATAAGTGATATACAGTAGAGCCAACCTTAAGATCTTCAACACAATGAGAGTGTGTTAAAAAAAAAAAAAAAGCTATGATTTTTCAGTCAATTAGGGCCATTTTTATTTGCCTTCTTGTTTCTGAGCCTTTAAGGTCACATACTGAGTATCACTGCCAGGGCTGGCCCTAGATACATGCCCAGCTGTGTGGGTCCACAGGGTCCCAGTATTTGGAGGTACAGCTCCATCAGTGCCCCCATTATGTTGTAGCCATGATCCCCACCCCAACTAGAAGAATGCCCTGATAACCACCCAGTCCAAAAAAGGGTTGAAATTCTTGTTCCATAACCACATGGGTAAGCGCTTCCTGACCCCATTGCATTGTCAGACTCTCTCAGGGTCCCACATATTGTTCTTTTTGTTCCCCGCAAGGTCAGCATAACAAAGACAGCAATCCAAGGAGTACAAACACAAGATTTACACAGCAGTGCCTCTGGACAGGCTCCAAGAAACATGCTCGTGAGCTGATAGACTGCACTGATTCAGTAATCTGAAAGGCTTGGGGGAGTCCCCTGCAGTATAGCATTACTGTTTGTTGTTTGTGGCTGGCTCTCTACATAGCTGTACCACTAACCATGTGGAAAACCTGTTTAATTATTGAGAGAGCATTTCATATTTTATGAAGGGGAAGCCCAGATGCTTAGAATCTTTGACCTCTTTTTAAACAACAGTTTCACAGGATGGACGAAAAGCCGTTCAGATTTTTCCTTGTAAACTCAAGCTTGTTACTTAGACCTAAACTCTGACAACAAGATGTTAATGCACAAGCAGAAAAGTCAGACACCCCTCCGCCCCCTCAGGACACTGATTTATTAAGCTGATTGCTTACTTATAAATGGAATAACATACCCTAGAGGGTAAAGGGCTGGCAGCATTTGCCTGAAACACTCCATCCTGCTTGCAAGTGTTGATCCTGCTGTGAAAGGGGAAGGATGAAAGGAAGGATGGTTCACTGGTTAGAGCACAAGCTTAGGACTCAGGAGCCCCTTTGTGCTCTGCCATAGACGCCTTTGTGACCTTGGTAAGTCCCTTAGGCTACGTCTATACTATGGACCTTACAGCGACACAGCTGTACGGTCTCCTGTGTAGCCGCTGTATGCCGGCAGGAGAGAGCTCTCCTGCTGGCACAATTAAATCACCCCTAAAGAGCAGCGGTATCAGTTTCCCCTCTGTAAAATGGGGCTAAGAGCACATCCCTACCTCTCACAGACGTTTTGCAGATAAATACATTAAACATTGTGAGGTGATTAGATACAAGGATTAAAAAGGTTCTCCTGATTCATTGAGGGAGGCAACTTGTTATTGATATAAGAGAGGTGGGTGGGAGTGGCTCTGTAGACATTGAGAAACAGGGTGTGGGCTGAGCAGCCCTAAAGGAGGAACTCTAGGAACAGCAAAGCCTGGGGAGAAGGTTTGAGCTAAACTTTGTTACCTTATCGCGGATTTCTTGGTTAATGAAGACAAAGCCCAGCAAGAAGGTGAGTGAATTTTAGTGCATGGAATGGGTTTTATACAGCTGGTTGTAAAAACCTTGCCTTCAGAAAACTACACCAGTAAAAGGCATAACTTATGCCTAGTTGTGCATTTCACCACAGACATATCTGCAACAATCCTAGTGGAAATTAGACACTTTTTCTTTGGCAACGTACCACAGCTGTTTATAAAACACATCTCATACTCCATAATGAATAAACGGCCCCCAACAGGGCCACCAATAAATCATACGATACCTTATCTCCTCTAAGATGCCCTTAGCAGAGAATATTATAGACTGTGAAATGCATATGCGGTATTTGTGGGAGAAACTTTGGAAATGCCTGAAGGCTTCTGAACAGAATAATAATTCTAATGGTCCATGACACATGGGTCCATGTTTCAGCCTAAGCCTATGCTATTCAAATTCCAGGCAAGAACTTATCCATAACAGACATTTTACAAGGTTACTGTGCTTCTCAGTAACTTAAACAGTAGCATGAACAAAGGACAGAGAATTAGGACTCCTCACTTCTATTCTCTGTGTGGACAACGCATGTGATGCTGGTCACATCAGTACCATTGCTGAGACCACTGCCTGTCGTGCTGACCCAATATTCTCTCATTGTTTCCTTGTGACTGCCCATCTATTTCTCTATATCTATCTGTTGTCTCCTGTCTCACAGTTAGATTGCAAGCTTTTTCCATCAAGGACTGTCTTATTGTTCTTTGTTTGTACAGCATCTAGCACAATGGGGTTCTGGTCCATAACAGGGCTCCTCGGCACTACCACAACCCAAATCGCAAGTAATATACAGGGCTGTTTGTAAGGATCCAGGGGTCTGGAATCTGGATCTTCTGGCTGCCGGATGGCTGTCATGACCACACCGCCACCCAGCAGCTCTGGCGAAGTGGGAACAGCAGCCTAGGAGCCTATGGGTTCAAGCACCACTAGATGTTCTGCCCAGAGAGACCCTGACTGGCAGAGCCTATCACTTTCCCTGATTGGCCCAGGCATGCTATTTAAGGCTAGGGAAAACACCTAAAGGCTGTCTGTGCAGCTAGGCAAATCCCTCCCTGGCTTGCTGCTGCAAACAGCCCCTGCTGCTCATTACTGATACCTTGCTTTGCTCCTGGTTCCTGGCCCCAGGCCTGCTCCCGATACGTGGTCTCGTTCCTCGTCCTGGTTCCCTGCCCTACTCCTGACACCTCACCCAGCCTCCGCTCCTAGTCTCCTGCTCCGCTTCCGATGCCTCGGTTCCACTTGGCTCTACTTTGGCTGGCTCACTTAGCTCCAACCCAGTGTAGCTCACCAACCTCAACTCCAAATGGCCCTGTCGTGTGACACTGATACAGACAGCAGCTGCTGACCTTGCCCCTCTGGACTGAACTTGGGCCACGATCTCGAGCCTTGGCCTTGACCTGCGCCTCCATAGCTGGGGTCCTGATACTGCCATCCAAAAGCAGAGTTTCCATGCAATGGTGAGAAACATGCCTTCCTTTGCCCTCAGAATACAGTCCCTCTAGTCCTGCCTGTGGATCCTGCCCATAACTGGGGTTCCTGAGAGCTACTGTCATACAAATAGACAACAATAATACCCAGTGCTTCAGTTTATCCACCTGTAAAAGGGAGATAATATTTGCCTCATTTGGAGTATTTGGATAGCCTCAGAACCAGCCTGCTAGAGAACTGCAAACAAATCATTCTTTCCTTCCACTAAAGAGCATTTCAGCAGCATGTCCAGAAGCGGCTGCTTGGTTTGGGTCTGATTTGCAAAGGTGATGCACCCTACTGCTCCTGTAGACTATATAAGGAATTATGGGAGTTCAGCACCATTGAAAAACAGGTTCTCTACCTTTTATGAGACTGGCTTTGGCTGCGGGTGAGTAGAGCACTCTCTCATCTGGAAAAGAGTCCGGTTTCCCGTTGCACTATGTGCGCCTCTCAGAAAAGGGTCCACGATTTGGCTAACAATAAAATTATTACGGACTAAAATTTGGTCTACAGTCAGTTTGTCAGCCTGGGAGCAAGTGTTTTGAAAAAAGGTGGGGTGGGATTGTCATTTAATGCAAGGCTGTTTTGATCCTGAAAGGCCCGAGTTGATAGGCCTCGATTCTGCAATTGTTTGGGAGTAGGTACAGCAGTCCACCCTTGGGCTAGAAGTTGCAGAACTGGGGCTTCAAGGCCTCTCCATAACAAATGCGGCGTAAGCAGGGGCAGTTCAAGCTCCATATTGCAGCAACCTTGACCTAAGAGATCCGCTAGGAAAGGCTGAGAATGTTTCATGGATTCATTCCCTCCTTGATCCCTTCCAAAGACTGCTGGCAAAGGGCCAGCCAGTCCCAGCTGCACTGTGGGTTTTGTGACACCTTGCTGCCAGGACTAAGAGCAAGCAACCATTTCACATCAGCTGCTGAACAGCTGTCAGCAAACTTTCTGCCATCACGGAGCTGAGCTCAAGCGTGGAAGGCTCCATATTGCATTACCAACCTCCTGAACCAGCCAATCCTCCATTTCATGCCCAGTTCCAGGGATGTAAAAGGGGTGTTTTGCTGTTTGACACGCTGCAGTGCTTTAATAACACAACACAACTCATTTCTTAAAGTTGAAATTTTATAGCTAATTAGTGCATAATGTGCACGGACACCTTTGGCTATTTGAAAGGAGAAAAAATGGCAATATGAAGTCATTTGGCCTGCTGCACGTGCAAGGCAAGTTTTATAAAGATCATCAGGATTGTTAGATGTGCTGGACAGCTACATTAATGGGGCCACTGTACTGCATAAATTCATGTGTTCCAGGTGAATTACTGACTTGATTCATAAGAACTACTGTATTTGTAGGACAGATTTTTAACACCCAGCAATCCCCAGAGTGCAACTCAGGTCCACTGGGTAAATATCACCCAATATCCAAAAGACCAATATGTAAGCAAAGGATCTGCAAGCCACTGCAGTTTTTGCGCAACGGAAGAGCCTAAAAGATGTTGCAGTGACATTTGCAAAACACACATCAACTTTAAGAAAATGCATAGTACATAGCAAACGAGTTCTTGGAGTTAACAGCATTGCTGACTGGAACAATCAATTCATTCTCTAGTGCACAGTGACTTTACACTTTTTTAGGCTCACAACAGAAAAGGGTTGCTGCAAATTGGACCCAGCAATCATTCATAATACCAACAGGCAGATGGAGCAGTGAGTATTCGCACATGGATACTACCTTGTTTTTTGGCATTGGAGGTTGGTCAACACTTCCCTTAGAAATAAGAACAGGCCATGAAATGCCAGGGGACCTGCATAACTCCCATCTAGGAGTCAGCAAGGGGAATCCACACCAACAGGCTGTTTACAAGTAGAAAAACATTTGTCTTATTCAGACACAACCAGTCTGGACAAATAGTCTAATGGCACCAGGGCTGGCCTTTAGTACTTGCAAACCCCAACACCGCTTCCAATTTTAAAAGCCCCCCACTGAAAGAGTGGAAGCAGCTTTCAGCGTTTCTTGGAAGCTGGGAGGGTCCAAAAAGTAAGTACCATTATCTCCATTTTACAGATGGGGAAACTGAGTCCATGGAGTGCTGACGTGACTTGCCTCAGGTCATCCAGCAGGCCAGTGGCAGAACTTGGACTAGACCCAGATCTCCAGAGTCCTGGTCTAGTACTCTATCCACTAGGCAATGTAGCCGAATGATGATGCCCTAGAGTCACTATACCCACAGAGAGGATGTGGGACTTGATATCACTGTCAGCCAGAAGGTTGTGTGCTAGCTGAAGTGGCAGAGACCTGTGGTTTGCAGTTGGCGGAACAAGAATCTGGTGCCAGTTACCTGCACGAATGTAATTCCTATAGTAATTGTGGTTATTGTCTAAAGAACATGACATCACATCCCCGAACAGCAGTACAAAAAGAATGGCCCTCAGAGGTAAGCACACCCCCAGCTATTACATCTCTGTGGCATCCCTACATCTAATCTACAATGGCTTGAAAGAGTGAGGGCAAGCTCTCTGTGCGGATCACTTTGGAAATCTATGCTCTACTGCACTGCCTTCTGTAGCCAGCAAACAGCAACAGCTCTGTGGGAACAAGTGGCCTACGGAAAAGAAGGTCAGAATGGCTCTTCCACCCGCAACCACCGCCCAGCTCTCCAACAGAACCTCCCCTGAAACATGCCAGAAGCACAAAGAGCGAGGACAATGGTATTGCCCATGTGATCTAACCAAGCAGGGGCAAATGTCAGAGTAATGCAAAAGGGAATGGTATCCTGCCACCAATGGGATTGTAATAGCAGCTAGGACAACAGCAGCTGCAGCACAGCCCTTTCTTTGGCAAGCAGACGCAGCCTCTGATCCTCTTGGTTTTTGCATAAAATGACACGCTCCAGCCTACGAGCTGTGTCTAGCTCTCCAGAGGCCTAGCTCATAGGAGCTTTGTTGCACAGAAGCACACACATCCTCTGCAATGGACAATGACACGGAAAGCTTCTGCATCAATGGTCAGTTTTAAATGGTAGCACAAGAACAAATAGATGTGAACTGACCATCAGTAAGGTTAGGCTTGAAATTAGAGGAAAGTTCTAATGATCAGAGGAGTGAAGTTCTGGAACAGTCTTTCAAGAAAAGCAGTGGAGGCAAAAAAACCTAATTGGTTTCAAGACTGAGCCTGATAAGTTTATAGAGGGGATGGAATGAGGAGGTTGCCTACAATGGCATGTGGCCCATCTGTGAATGCTCAAAGCAAATATCCCCAATGGGTGGTGATGGGACACTAGATGGGGAGGGCTCTGAGTTACTCCAGGGAATTCTCTCTCAGGTGTCTGGCTGGTGGGTCTCACCCACATGCTCAGGGTTTAACTAATCACAATATTTAGGGCCAGGAAAGAATTTTCCCCAAGTTCAGATTGATAGAGATACTGGAGGGTTGCACCTTCCTCTGTAGTGTGGGTCGCCGGCTGGTCTGAACTAGAGTTAATGATGGATTGTAACCTGAAGTCTTTCAATCAAGATTTGAGGACTTCAGTAACTCAGCCAGAGGGTATGGGCCCATTCCAAGAGTGAGGGGGGTGAAGTTCTGTGGCCTGCGGAATGCAGGAGGTCATACTAGATGGTCATGGTGGTCCCCTGAAAGTCTCTGAGTCTATGATTCAGAGTCAGTCTCAATAGCTGCTGGCTCAAACAATGTGTGGGATCATGACTGAGAAGAAATCACTGGTACAACAGTCACAGACCAAGTTGACCTGAACTTGAAAAGCCAACAGTAAGCGACATTGTAACAGATGCTCCTACTGGAACATATCAAAGCTGAACCCACTTGAAGCTTGGAAAAAGGGATCCAGACCTATCTGTAATCATTACTAGCTCAGAGCTATCTATCTATCTAACTCAGATCTATTATTATTCTGCTACTGCTAATAAAATTGAGTAGCTGTACTCTTGTTGCTAAGGCGCAGGACTGGGCCTTGAGAGATGAAGGTTCAATTCCTGACTCTGCAAGTCATTGATCCAACCCTGGGCCTCTTTGCTCATCTGTAAAATGGAGATAACTCTTCCTTTCTCACACCCTCTGTCTTCTTGGTTTAGATGGGCCTCAGTCTCAGATTCTAGGTGTTACCTTAATGCTACTAATAAAAACATTCAGAAATGATGACACTTCAGACCTGAAATATAAAAGCCAATGTGATGTGTTTTAGTGTTAAATCAGGGTCTAAGGGCACGTCTAGACTACGCGCCATATCGGCGCGTTAAAATCGATTGCTCTGGGATCAATATATCGCGTCTAATCTAGACGGGCTATATCGATCCCTGAGCGCGCTTATATCGATTCCGGAACTCCACCAACCCCAACGGAGTTCCGGAATCGACATGGGGAGCCGCGGACATCGATCCCACGCGGTGAGGACGGGTGAGTAAATCGATTTTAGATATTCGACTTCAGCTACGTTATTCACGTAGCTGAAATTGCGTATCTAAAATCGATTTTATCCCGTAGTGTAGACCAGCCCTAAGAATCAGAACTCCTGGCACCTATTCCTGACTTTCCCAATTACTCATTCTGTGGCCTTGAGTAAGAGTTTTGGTCTTCCCTTCCTGTACAATTGGGAAATGGACTTCTTAACTACAACCAAGGGACGCTAAGCTTCATTCATTATAGTTTGTATGGTGCCCTGAGCATCCGGGGTGAAAGGTGTTACAGAAATGCCAGAAGCATTATTTTATTTAGATTGTAAGCCCTCTGGGGCAGAGACCATGTCTTCCTATATGTTTATATGGCTCCTAGTACAATGAGACCACCTGATCCTGACTGTGCCCTTTGGATGCCACTGTAATACGCTCACAACAAGGCTGCCACTGTGTCATTAACCCAACACTATTGCAGTCGATAGGGAAGCTACTATCATAAAGGGCTTTTAGGTTTCATTACTAGGCCAAACACAGAGCAGCATCTTTGGCTCAAATTTTATCTGATTGTCTTTGATGGCTTGTTTCTAAACCAGAACACATTGCTTCACAATTTTTTTTTGGAAGAGGGTGAGGGGGGATTTAATATGTGGTCCTGATACTGCTATTTGTAAGGATGCTAAGTAAAGCACCCCAGTTTCTGAAAATGCTAATGAATTGGCTGGTACTTTGGTGTGAGGATTTTAGCTTGTAATTAACCTGAGTGGCATATTCTAAATGAAGAAACAGCAGCAGAGATTGATAATGGCTCTCGCTTCATATGCCAGGAAATCTGAGGCAAGGACGGGTTATTAATGAGGGTGCGCCAGACGAAAGGAACAAAATTAATTACAAGCGTTTTCAGTTTCCCTACTGGAAATGACAGACTCTAGAGCTGTTCATTTCGGTTCCATCTATAGGATCCATTTGCGCTGTTAGCCATACAGCTGCATTTGGCACTTCAACTGTATATACTGACCCAGCTTCAATTCCTGATCTCAGTGGAGCTTTGCTGATTTACTTCAGCTGAGATGTGGCCCTCCATGAATACAGATATGCATGAATCAGCATGTGAAAGCCTGGGCACAATTATCTCCTGCCCCTTTTTCCAGTTGCTCTATATTCCTTCACACTTCTCACTTCTGTTGGTTCAAGAGCCTTCTCCTCTGCAGCCCCTGCCATCTAGAACAGCCTTCTGGATTCTCTCCACTCCACTGACTCTCCAGTCTGTTTTCAAATCTTATCTGAAAACATGGGGATTGCCGGAAGTTCCTGGTTGGATCTCTTATTTTTTCTCCTTCATCTATCCCTTGGTATGTGAATTTAGATCTTTAAAGTATTTTGGGGTACAAAATGCAAGACAATGCATTGAATATATTTTAAAAACGTACCAGTCAAGCAGAATTACAAGTAATGCCTGGCTTTGATTACTAAATGCATCTGGTGGAAGATTTTTTTGTGCACATTTTGAGGGGGTTCCAGCTGATGTTTGTGGCATAACATGGGACACATCTGATTAGCGTCCACCTCTGTTTAGAGTGGTATGAGCCAATTTACAACACAGGTAATGTTTTTCGTAGAGCTGCTGATGCTCTCAGATTTTTGATTCGGCGAGTTAGTCCCTAGTTGGTTGCTAGCTTTTTGCTGCTGTCCCATCTGTGTTATCCAGCTCCTTTTGGCCAAGTTTGCTTCGTGTCTGTTTGGAACTAGATGGGGCCATCTGGCTAACTTCTAATTATAAAGCTGTGGGTGTTCTGAGAGCATGGCAAATACTGCGCCACCTACTCTTTTGTCTATGTCTGGAGTAAGCAGGCAAGTTCTCCATCCTGTGAAATGATGAGTGTGCTCATCCTCCTCTGAAATCAAATCAGAGTCAAGGGTGCACAACATTTTGTTGGATTGGGTACAGATCCTGGAAGTATCAGTTGTTTACTTGAAAGAACAGGACTGGTGCCAGCAAATTTAGCGGGATGGTACTGAACCATCAAACACCTGTGCAACCTAATCTTCTAAGATACTGCAGTGCTTCCTGGAATGATTCTAGTGGTTCAGCATGACTTAGTAAGTAATTGTTTTGGGGGTTAACCTACAAGCAAAGTGAATTGTTAGTATCAATTTAGGACACTCTACATCTGGATGCTCAGATGCTATGGTAATAGAGGCTATAGGGATATCTAGAGAGAGAAACTATGGGGATTAAATTTGCAAGAGAGGCTAGTGATTACGAATGTCTCCGTTTTTGAGTCTCCAACCCAAGAGACCTTCAATGGGCTTAATGTTCACAAAGTGTTAAGCACTTGCCTTCTGAAAAACAGGCCTAGATGTAGCAAGTTGGGCACCCCAAAAAGGTCTCCAAAATCACTAGGCATTTTTGAACTTGTAGACCAATGGGTCTGACCCTACAGGCCTCACTCAGAAAAGATGTACTTTGAAGGCTATCGATGTTTATAAGGACAATATGACTGGGCACCAACAAGACTTAATTCATTCTGTACTTAAGGAAATCAGCCAATGAGGCTAAAAACAATCTACTACATTAACAAAGCATTTACACAGAGAGATATGTACTTGATTAACAAATATCAGAGGCGTAGCCGTGTTAGTCTGGATCTGTAAAAGCAGCAGAGAATCCTGTGGCACCTTATAGACTAACAGATGTTTTGGAGCATGAGTTTTCGTGGGTGAATACCCACTTCGTCAGATGCATCTGATGAAGTGGGTATTCACCCACGAAAACTCATGCTCCAAAACGTCTGTTAGTCTATAAGGTGCCACAGGATTCTCTGCTTTTTTTGATTAACAAAGGCACTGAAATCATTTGAACAACTATCCAAGAGGAATCATAGATGCCTTTTAGATCACACCTGTCTAATCCCATCAGGATCTAGTGCAACATTCTTCCCTACCATATGGTTTCCTGGAGTCTCTTTGGTCTGGTTTAAAGTAACTCCAGCTAAGAAGCCTCCACATCACTTTCAGAATAAAGGTTTCTTCAGAAATATTTTAACAAACAAGAAAATTGTTGAGGGGATTTTTTTTCTTTCATTTCTTCCCCTCCCCCTTTAAAGGAAAGAAAATTGAAGGCTCCTGTAAAGAATTATATAAATAGCAAGAGTGAAGTAATGTTAATGCTCCATTCTAAGTGACATGCTAATCACTGAATGAGCAATCTGTGAAAAAGTTGTGTTTAACTTTGTCATTTCACAACAATAGGAAGCCTGAGATGAGGATAAATTTACCTTCTTGACGCAAAGTGGAAATGTTAATAAGGGATGCAAAAATATGCCATGCCAAACAGTGGTAGTAAAAATAAATTAAAAGGACTAAAAATAATGAAGGGAAAGGGAGGAAATTCACCAAACTGTAATCATTTGGGAGATCTCAGGACCTGATCTAATAAGAATTTCCTTTGACTTTATTGTATCGGGCTCCTCAGTCTTACAGAACAGATCAGGACTCTCTGCAATTCTCATCTCCATCTAAGTGCATTAAGGGGCAAATCCTGCCTTATCTCTTTCTTCCTTAGGAATAGCAGGCTCCAGACACAGTCGGGTCAGTGCAGTTTAGTTGCACAGGATAAGGCAATAAATTTGATCAGCCGACAGCCAGTGCAGAGTGCAGATCCCATGTGCACTAAGCAAGCTGCCCGTGTGCTGGGACGGAGGGGAGATAAGCCTTGAATATTTGAGGGAAGAATATTTGTTCATGAGCAGAGAAGGAACATACACACACACACACACACACACACTTACTTTCCCTTTCTCTAAAAAGCGACAGAGTCCTGTGGTACCTTATAGACTAACAGATGTATTGGAGCATGAGCTTTCATGGGTGAATGCCCACCTCTTCGGATGAATGTAGTGGAAATTTCCAGAGGCAGGTATAAATGTTAGTCTTTAAGGTGCCGTGGGACTTTCTGTTGCTTTTTACTGATCCAGACTAACACGGTTACCCCTCTGATACTTTCCCTTTCTTGTTGCTCTGCCTAACTCACAGCAGAACTACTCTGGGTCTGGTTTCTCTGCTCTTTTCATCTCTCTTTCTACACCTTTAAAGTAGGTGGATGCTCCCAGGATTTTCTTAGGATCACTTATCTACCTCTCTCCCTCCACTATCAATTCATCAGCTTCTGGTGCTGGAGGGATGCCAGCTGGAATTTACCCATCATTTCAGACAATCTGCACTGAGAAGATCTAACGCATCCTTTACAGAACACAGGACAGATTGTATATAGTATCTTTTCCCCTCCAGGTACAGTATCCCTGCTGTGCTGAATACAAGAGACTTTGCTAAAGCCGGGTGAAAATAAATAGTCCCTGGTGTTTACATGATTAAATAAATACACTATATTCTCTCAAGGACTGACTCCTGTTTTGTCTGGCTTATCAATTGTCGTTTAGAGACACAATGGTACTAGGCCTACATGCCTCATGCAGCAATAACTTCCTGTTGCAATAGCAGAAGGGTGGGCAATAGGGTGACCAGACAGCAAGTGTGAAAAATCGGGATGGAGGGTGGGGGATAATAGGAGTCTATATAAGAAAAAGCCTCAGATCGGGACATCTGGTCACCCTAGTGGGCGATGATGTTTTCGGTATTTTTTCCACTCATCTTAGAGGCTCTGAGAGCACAAGTTTGCCTGGAAAATGGTCCCCTCATAAAGGGCAAAATATATTTCTACCACACGCACATGCTGCCACTTTTACGTGGATGATTTTTATCGCAGGCTACATGTCTGCACTGAAACAGCTGTGCTGAAGCTGAAAAAATTTGGATGCAGATTGGACCTTTCCCGATTTCAGGCTCAGAGTTTTGGTTCAAGCAGCATCCCTGGTGAATTCTAGCAGACTTTTAAGCAGCAGCTTGTGCACAGGGAGCTGTATTACTACAAGGCCAGTAAGTAAGAATCGCTCACAAGACTCCAGCCTCACTATGCCCAAATAAATCTCTTCGTCTTCATGGTGCCCCCGGACTCCTTGTTGTTTTTGTGGATACAGACTAACACGGCTACCCCCTGATACTTAGCCTCATTATAGTGCAATTCTGAAAGTTTCACACTAAAGCAATTCAGTCTCTTGCCACCTCTGCTTTACAGCTCGCTCACCACCACAGAAGGGGCAGTGACTTATCCAGGGTTCCTGAAGCTCAGTGAATTGCATGGTGTGACCATGATACTACGTGATCATGCAAAACATATAGACTCATAGACTCATAGGTCAGAAGGGACCAATATGATCATCTAGTCTGACCTCCTGCACAAAGCAGGCCACAGAACCCTACCCATCCACTTTTACAACAACCCCTAACCCATGACTGAGTTATTGAAGTCCTCAAAATTGTGGTTTGAAGACCTCAAGCTGCAGAGAATCCACCAGCAAGTGACCCATGCCCCAAGCTGCAGAGGATTCCTTACGAGCCTCTTGTGGACGTTACAAAGTGCTTTTATTTCAATTAAATAAAAAATAAGCAAAATCTTTGGGCACAAAGTGGGTACTCTTGGCTGTTGAAGTTCTGCCAGGATTCAAAGCCAAACCCTGGATCTGCTTTTGCAGCGGTGAACAAAAAAGCAGAGAAGGTCAGGAGGACATGTGATAATGCAGAAGCTCACTCTAAGATGGATTGTAATGTATGTACCAGGTTAATGCACACTAAATCCTGAGACACTTTCCGCCGTTGTTCTCTTCAGAACAATTTGAGCAACAGTGTCTTTGTACAAGGAAAGGCCCATCTGCTTGCTCCCATCAGGCACCCCACTGATAGAACTGGTCTGGGCTCCAGGAGCGCTGAGGTCTGGACTAAGCAGGCTTTGCTCTGAATGGAGGACAGATTACTGCACACTGGATGTTTTTGGGGTATAACATTTCTCAGATGTCAGGAAGCATTTTGTAACCCATGGGCCCCAAGAACAGCTGTACCCTGAGGCGGCCTTAAGCACAAGAAAGCCGGGCAGACATTTGGGGACCCTGCTGTTTTTTAAGTGGGGAGAGGGAGGCAAACTGAAAGGAAGGCCCAACTTGGCAGTGAAGCAAGACGAGAAGCACACATCAGCCACCATGATTCCCTGCAGAAGAGTGACCAGATGTGAAGGCAACTCCTGGCTGGATATCTCCATCCCCTCTTTCACTTGCAGCAAGCTGGGGCCTGTGCAGACTGTAAGACGCTGGCTGAGACCAAAAAGCCCTGAGAGATGGCCAGGTAAAGCGTTCTTCCAAACTCAACAGAGCTAAATATTTAAGCTGTGATACCTTTGCATTCCTAATAGCTGCTGCTGCTGCTACTGAATGGACCATATCCTTGCAGGGCTTACAATTTTTACGGTCATCCTACCTGATCCAAAGTCTCTGGAAAGACTCCCACAGACTTGGATGAGATTTAGATCAGGCCTGTAAGATCCAAACAATTAAGGATACCCAAGTTAGACAGGTCTGACTCATCAGGCAAACTTCAGGCATCTTGGGACCTGGGGGAGTTGTTAAAACACCCAGCCCCAGTGGGTTGGTTCAGTCACTGGACAACTTCGATCAGCCTCAAATCAGAGTGGGAATTAAAAACAAATCACATCTCTACATTCACAGAACCTCCAAAATATTGACACAATAACAGTGCAGGGATAAAAAAACAGTCTGTGTTCTTGCAGATAGTGCCGTGGCTTAATAGCTGCTTTATAACCTTGTATTCAAGTTCCCAGCAAAGACATCATTGGGCTTGCCCTTGGAGCCAGTAAAAAAAATAGAAGGGGGATGGAAATCGTTATTCAAACATTTACTAGGAAAGAATTATTTCCTTCAATCAAAAAACCTTACACATTCTGAGCAAGGCCCATTCAGACTGGCCCGGGAACCATGTAAGCAGCTTGAGGGACAGACTGTACTTAAGTTGAGTTTGTTACGGGGATATGAATACGGAGCAAGCCAGTATGCAACAAGGCTCACCACCACATTCACCTACCAAAGCCAAGCATAGGGCACCATGAGAGGTGGGAGTAGGTTGCATAGTTGGGACTTGTTCTTTCAAAGGTCAGGCCTCTACAGTCAGATGGTATGGTTATATCTTGTGATTCTGCTGGATGTACCTTAAAGGCTAAGAGACTTAGGTAATTTCATAATAATGAATAAATAACTCCCAACACGTGGCTTCAAAGAGCTGAACCACTAACAAGAGGGTTAATCCTCTCCCTTCCCTGGTGCCTTCCTTCTAAAGATGGCAAAGCACTCTGTGATCAATAGTTAACCCTCACACCGCCTCTGGGGCGGCTCGAGGAGTAACATACTATGCACCATGAGAATGGTGTGGCAGGATTGTGATTCTAGACTGCAAGCTCCTCGGAGCAGGAAATGTCTTTGCCTTGTAAAGTACAGAAACAGATCCTTGGTGTTCATCACAAAACAGCAGCCGCCGCCAGTCTATTCCCTGCCAGGCCATTTTATTGAAGATGGAGGGGGAGGATATTTTGTGGTTTGTAAAAATGCCATGAATGCCAAGATTGTTAGGTTGCATTATAATAAATTAGGTTTCTTGAACTCTTAGTTATCTCATCCAGGACATTTATTTTGTAAATTAAAGACTTCTATGTCTAGAGCCACACTGCAGATTACAAAAACCACATGCAGATCCCTTATTGGTCCCTCCACAGCAATAAAACTAGATAAAATGTCAAATGGGCAGCCACAAAAGTATCAATTGCTGTGCAGTGGTTTTAAGCAGCAAAGCTGGCAAACTCCGATTGTATTACAGGTCAAAAACAGCAGAAAACATGAGATTGAATATAACATGGCAGAAGGCATCTTACAGAAATATTACATTTATACTGCAGCTGTTGGAGGGATTCTGTAGAAACCCTTGCAAAGAAATATGCTACCAGAAGAGGAATCTGCCCATGAGTTTCTCAGGAGGATAGAATATAAAGGGGCAAACTAAACAAGAGGTAGGCAGGTTTAAGGTGTTATTTTATGTGGCTGGATCGTCACAATCCTATGTGAGATAACGCTCCTGACAAAACAAAATTCATTGGCCCTTTAAACACATTCTCAAGGAGGACATTGGCCGTTTCTCAAAGTTTGTGTTGACCAAAGCATCTCACTTCTTTATAAACCAAACTCTCTGGGCACGTCTACACAGTGATGAAAAATCCATGGTACTGCATCGCAAAGCCTGGGTCAGCTGATTCAGACTATGGGGCTATAAAATTGCCATGAAGATGTTCAGACTCTGGCTGAAGCCTGGGTTCTGAGACCCCACAAGGGACGTTTTCAGCCCAAGCCTGAATTTCTGTGAATTTTTTCACTGCATTTTAATAGCTCCAGCCCGAGTCAGCTGACCTGAGCCAGCCACGGCTATGCTGAGGGTTTTTTATCATAGTGTAAACATACCTGCTAAGGTCTCACAGTTCTGATGGAAATCTAAACAAAACTGCAACTATGCAAGCAGCTGCTTGGTAACATTTAAGCCTATGAGAAAAAGGCTCATGGCAGGTTCCACTTTTAAAAGGTATTACTATCATTATTATTTCTATTAGAGTAGTAATTAGAGGACCCAATCAAGTTTAGTGTCCCTTTGTGCCAGGTGCTGTACAGACACATAGGAGAGACAGTCTCCTGCTCCAATGAGTTTATAATTTAAATAGACAAGACAGATAAAGGTTTGGGGTAGAAATAGAGGCACAGAGAGGTGAAGGCCCAGATCTCAAAAGGCATTTAGGTGCCTAACTCCCATTGATTTCCCATTGACCTGGGCTGAAGTGATTTGCCCACAGCCATACAGGAGGTCAGTGGCAGAAGAATTTTCTCATTCACTCACTTTTGTCCTAACGATAAGGATTCCCCTTCCGTAGAGGCCCACTTCTCTGTCCACTTCACCACTACAACCTCAGGCGCAGGCATCATGGCCAAAGGTGCCTAGATGTGAACATATTCACAAACAAAACACTTTGGATGATATCCTGGTTCCACTGAAACCTATAATAATACTCCCACAGACTTCAAATGGGGCAGGACTTCAGCGCTTGTTTGAAAGAGAGACAGAGAGAGATGAAAGAGTATTTCAGGCAAATCCAGTTACCGCCCAAGTTATCCTTCTGCAGTGCTTCCTAGATGTTGCCTGCTGGCAGGACCAGATAGCAACTGACAAGGACCCTGTTCCAGTTCTGTCTGTCATTTTCATTTAGGGTTTGTCTCGGTCTCCCTGCCAGAGTCTTAATCTTAATTCCCCAATCAGATCCCTCTAGGAGTTTGCTTTACCCTCCTCTGAAATCAGAACTGGCTTTACCGTAGCTCTATGAATAGTAAGATTCAAGACCCATGAGAAATGATGATTACATTGGATTTCAAGCCAGGAATCTTGGCATGAGAGTGCTGGTGGATGGGGGCGGGGAAGGAGCGAGAGAAGGATTAGCAGCCTGCAGAGCTAGATTTGTGCCATGCTGACAGATTTGGCACTTAAAGAAATAGGTTGCTAATTGCTCACATAAAAGTTAGATGACCTGTAAAATACTGCACAAGTGGGGTCAAATCTGCACCTTACTGAAGGGTGGGGACTTTGGCACATGGTCTCTACTCTGCTATTCCAATAGTTCTGGTTCCCGTAGCACATCCCATCTACACCAGAATACAAACATGCTCGCTGCACCTGAAGGAGACATCACCACTCTTTGGGTTTCCTGCATCCCAATACAAGACGTTTTCTCAAAATTCAACACAGGACGTCTCTGCAAGGAGCTGGAAGATTCAGGGATTTGGACCCTGTTGCTTCTTGGATGTTGTTTCAAATCCAGGCCCAAGGCTGTGGTGATCAAAAGCTGTAACCATTTGAAAGCTGTTTGCTGGCCTCTCTGAAATGACCATGGGACCTTAACCCGGGGCTAATGGATGTGTTGCCTCATCATACAAATTTCCCCCCATTTCACTGCAAAGATGCCTAGGACTAGGGCTGGTCACATTTTTTCCTACTGAAACTTTTTATTTTTGGTGGAAAACAGTTTTCAACTAAATATGAAAAGTGTCTACTTTGTGCAAAAACAGTTAGTTTTCATTGAACAAACCAAACACCCGAACACTGACATATTTCAGTTTGGATATTCAGCTTCCTGCCTTTGGGAGTTGCAGTTAGATTTTCCCACGTCCAAATTCTTCCAAACACTGAGTAGCATCCACCATCCTTTCCATCCCTTTTCTATATATTACTAGACTGGTAATAGCTCTAGACGGAACCCGAGACATGAATCAAGATTTCTTCCTCTGGCATGAAAGACAGATGGAGGGTGTCTAAAAGCATGATGCATTTTCTCAACATCTACAAAATTTTCTTTAGTAATTACAGCAGCCAGCCTCTGAGCCCAGATCAACTGACTCAAGTTCACAGTGCTCATGCTCCTGCACTAAAAATAGCTGTCTAGACATTAGGGCTCAAGTTGGAGTTTGGGCTTTGAAGTCTAGGGACAGGGGTGGGCTTCAGAACCTGAGTACCAGCATGATCCTCAATGTGTACACAGCTATTTTTAGCAGGGTAGCACAAACCTCCATCAGCCTGAGCCTGTTGAACTGGGCTCAGACATTTGCTGCTGAGGACTGCTGCTTGCTGTGTAGACATACCCTATGTGATTAGACAGCAGAGGAACTGAGCAATGGACAGTACATACGCAACTGTTTCCAGTAATATACCATGATGGAGCAAGGTTCTAGCCATGAGTAGAACTTTATCTAGCGAACGTCTCTTGGGAGACAGTGTTGCTATGCTGGGAGTGTTCCTCCTTCTGTTGGCATGTAAAGCATCTACACTGGGGGGACATGCTCGCATAGTCTGTGTAGGGTAGGCATTTCTTAAAGGTTTGTCTATACAGAGACTTAGTGCATGCACCGGTGCACTGTCGACAAGCCCTTAATCAACTAGCTATGGGTTTAAGCTAAATCAAAATCAGTTAGTCTTAAACTGAAATAAGCATCCACACAAGGGCTTATTGTGCTGGTATAACTACATCTGTTTTATTGATTGCAACGATTCAATTGAACTGGTGCAAGTCTGCACAGACCAGGCCCAACTGCCTTTAATGTCAATGAGAGCTGGGCAGCCAACTCTTTCAGGCTGCGAGGAAAATTCCAGCGTTGGAAAAGATCTCATTTTCTGATGTGGCACCAAGAAAAGCAAAGGCATATAAACACGGAGGAAGTTGTTTCTCAATCCCCCAAGCTTAGAAATTGATGATAGGACACGTTGATATAAGCGATCTAGGAAAAACAGGCAGGGGAAAGCACTAACACTGAAATTCTCACGCAGAGGTATAATCCTCTGTAATATCATAATCCCTTCTTCCTGTCTCATCTCAAATGGGATAGCATGGACAGAAGACAACTTCAGGTAGGGAGCAGCCAGCTGACACAGGGGGAAAAAATGCATTTACCATGCACAAAGAGAAAACAAAAATAGAAATGCCCCATTGTTCCTGTATAAAGGGCCATATACATGCCTCTAAGGATTGAACAAGAAGCAATGGGCTTAAACTGCAGCAAGGGAGGTTTAGGTTAGACATTAGGAAAATTCCTAACTGTCAGGGTAGTTAAACACTGGAATAAATTGCCCAGGGAGGTTGTGGAATCTCCATCTCTGGAGATATTTAAGAGTAGGTTAGATAAATGTCTATGAGGGATGGTCTAGACAGTATTTGGTCCTGCCATGAGGGCAGGGGACTAGACTCGATGACCTCTCGAGGTCCCTTCCAGTCCTAGAGTCTATGAATCTATATCTTGCCAATCTCAATTCAGTGTCTTACTGTGTAAAAGTCTGATTTCCATGAAATCCCTCACAGAATAAAGTGCTATTTGACACGAGGAAGCGTGGAAGAATGTGTTCCAAAAGGAGAACTGTTTCTCAATTAAAATGTTTTTGGAAGATGTCATCTGCTCTTTAATGCCCTGTCCTAGAACTGTGTTTGAATAGAATGTTAAAAAATCCTAGAATCTAGTAGCAATAGTATCCTAACATTCTGCGCTATAGTACTCTGCTAGGTCATGAGTGAAATATTCAGTGGCCTCCAAACAACGCTTGTCTGTGTCACCAACCGCTTATTTACTACAGCAGGTCTCTCTGCCAATGGGACTCATAGATTTTTAAGGCCAGACGGGAGCATTATGAGAATCTAATCTGATTTCCTGCACAACACAGGTGGGAGGATCCTACACAGAGATTCCCTGGCAGGGGGGAAGAATTATTTTTAAACACCATCTAGAAGCCCAATAACTTGAGGCTGAGCTAGAGCATCTCTCTTAGCGAGAGATCTAATCTCGATGTAAAGACCTTAAGCCATGATGAATTCACCACTTCCATTGCTAAGATGTCCCCGTGGCGGATTAATTTGTGCCAGAGTTGAGCCCCAGCACCGCTCATCTTGGTAGTTTGTAGCTCTGGCACCTCTGGCCTTGCTGTATCTGTTATGAAAGTTAAAAAATTGCTTGAGCCCCGGCATGTCTTTCAATACAGATTAAGCGCTGGGATTAACCTCCTTATTAGAACATCATTTTGCACAATGCTGGCCCCTCACTTTTTTTCTTTTGGGAGAGCAGGACGTTGTGTGTGTGTGTGTGTGAGAGAGAGAGAGATCATTACGGGTATGTCTACACCAAATTAAAAAAAATCTGCAGCACCACATCTCAGAGCCAGGTCAGCTGATTCGGGCTTGTGGGGCAAAAAATAGCAGTGTAGAAGTTTGGGCTCAGACTGGAGCCATGACTCTGAGACCCATCCCCCATGCAGCATTTCAGAGCCCAAAGCTCCTGCCCGAGCCAGAACATCTATACCGCAATTTTGAGCCCTAGTCAGCTCATCCAGGCTGGCTGTTGCCAGGCTGCAGGTCTTTTATTGCAGTGTAGCTGGACCCTAAAAATTCTGTCGCCCTCCTAGCACTCCAAGGATTTTGGCCTCTGACTGCTCAGGGAAAGGAATCTTGTTCCATCTCACTGCCCATCTAGCGTGTACCTTTTTACACTGGTTCTCACCTGCAAGCCACATAAGAGAGACTGCTGTTTCAATTGCTTTATCAGCTTTATCCTTAAGTCTCTGTAGACTCAATTGTAGACTCTAATAATGGCCAATGCATTTTTTCTTTCTGCTCCGTGGCTAGAATGCAGCTAAACATTCCCCAAAGTCCACAAGTGCCTTTAAGAGAGCGGAAAAGGAAGGGGTTGGGGGGAGCGCCTTACCTCAAAGCTCTAAGTGTACATTGTTCATTGCCAATGAAATCCAGATGTTCCTTAAACTCTGCAGCGTTGTCCCCCTCCCCTTCATAATATGGGATGGATTTTAAAACCTGCTTGAGTGGAAGGATAGGCTAGTTCCTTCAGCATTACCATTTTACCTGCACACTAAATACACTCAAAAGGTCCTTGGCACCTTCCCCCCACAGCTAAATGAAACAACCTCAAACAACTAAGTCCTTTTAAGAATGACACAGGCATTCTCTTTTCTCCTCTATGTACAGTAGATGGCAGATAACTTTGTCCACTATATAAGAACCGCTATATGGAGCATGGATAGTAAAAGCCAGTTCTGACAGGGCACGATCTAACAACCATTGAACTCAGTGGGTCTCTTCCCACTGATGCCAGTGGATGATGGATCAGGCCCGTAATGCTTAACGAGATCAGAAACTACTAATACAAGGGAGGGTGGAATTCAACTAGTTTAGAACTTCCGTATCCTTCACAAGAGGCAAAGGGAGACATGTATCTAGACAAAACTTGACTAAATTACCCTTCTTCTTTCCAATTAGGTGAACATCAAGCTATTTTAGAAATGTAGAACCTAAATATTGATTTAGGAGCTTACCGTTGGCAGCTGGTTTGAAAATCTTGGCCAGAGCATTTATGAAATACTGTGATATGGTGGAAGAAAAGCTCTGTCTAACAAAGCCAATCCCTGTATAATTAAGCCAAAACCTATATAAGCCAAATTGTAACAGACAGAGCTGTTAGTGCTGCCTATAGGTTGCCTGACACTTTCCATTATAAGACCCTGTATTCAGTTGTTTATATCTTTGCCAAACTTTAACCATTTGGGCTGAAATACATAATAAGCCAGTTACTGTAGTCTTAATTGATCCAACCCACACATGCAGAGAATGGGTCTTGGTCCCCATATAATGGCCGATCCAGGTGAGAAACTGAGTCACCTCTAGCTAAAGGAATTACTATTTTAGCTCATAAAGTCTCATAATTTTAGTTTGCAAGGGCCTAGGTTCAAACCCTGACTAAGGGCCAAGTTGGGAGGGTTGTTATAAAGACTTCTCCATATTTATGTGTAAAAAAATGGCCTTTTGTTAATTCATGGGAACTGGCCTAAGTAATCAGATTCTAGCAGTGGTTTCCAAATAATGACATGTTTCCCCCACACTTTCTCTTATCTGCACTGCATATTTGTTCTTGATAGGATCAGTTTTATGGATTCTTGCACAACAAAAAAATCTTATAAGCATGACAGTTGACTCTGCCCTTCTCCATCCTGACCTCTAATCCTCTAGAGAGACATTTACACTGAATCAAGATAGCTAAAAGCTTTATTAGTAAGGCTTATAATTGAATTAACTCAGTAAGTGAAATACATTAACTAGGTTTCTAGGAGAAAAGTACCCCAGGGAAAGATCTGAACAACACTTATGCTGTTAATATCAACGAAAATATGGGGGACTGAATGGCTCAGGGGTCATTCATGGGATTTATAGACTTTCAGATGTCGGTTGCCAGTTTGAATCTTTTTATATATTTCCCACTAATTGGAATTACCAAGACAGCAGCTAGTGCATGAGAAGCAAGAAGGGCAATCTACTATTCTGGTGTCAATCTCGTAGCTGGAAAGCCATGAATGGAAAAGACTTCTCCTAGTGGGAAAGATGTCCATGGTTTCCCAGTAACAGACAAACAAGTGTCAAGCGACAACCAAAAGCCATAGTCACATCTTTTTAGTCATTTGGGATCACTGATATTGTCTTCTCCAAGTAGGAACACAGAGCGCTGCAGATGGCTAAGTACCTGAGAATGGTTGAGCCTGCCACAGGAAAAGGGAAGATCAGCAGAAAGCAAGAGCAGAATGCTAATCAGACTCCAGGACAGTAAGAAGGGGCTGCCAAAGGTGGCGAGAAGGAGGAAGATGAGAGAGGAAGGATGGGTTAGTGGTTAGATCAGTAGTCCGTGACTTCAGAGTGCTTAATTTCCTGCTCCATCACTGAAGTCCTATGTGATCTTGGGGAAGTCACTTAATCTCTTTGTGCCTCACTTCCTCATATGTTCAATGGGGGTTTCCCTGCCTCACAAAGGTGTTGTGAGGATAAACATATTAAAGATCATGAGGTGCTCGGACACTGTGATAACAGGGGCCAAAGAAGTGTCTTAGAGAGAGGATGACAGCAATGTTGCAAACTATCTACTAAAAGAAAAATTTGAAAGGTGACCATTAGCCACGGCTAGGAATGAACTCCATGCAGAGGAGAGTTTTAAAGAAAAACCCATACAATAAATAAGTTTATTTACATTAGTTTTGCATTGTGCTAAGTTGATATGTGCTGCAGTTTGACACTGTACATGAAACAAACGTTATATTGTAGTGATTTGCAAACGCTAGGTACCCAAATGACATTGAAAGTTAATGGCTATTAATAGCCTAACGATCCTTTGGTCCTTTGAAAAATCTCTCCCTTTATCACCAGTTACTGAGACAGGGCTTAACTCTGCTAGTGAAAATTAAAACACTTGATTTTTGTGTATGTGTATGTGTGGCAGTGGTGGTGGTGGTGGGAATAGTAAAAGAAACGTGATGCAAATTCTCCATCTTGTTTTCACAGGTTAAGACATTATTAATAAGATGATAAGGAGTGGTTTGAGTGTGCGCTGATTTGAATATGATTTAGTCTTATTATTATAACACTGATTACTTGTATTTCACTAGCACTTAGGAGCCCCAGGCATGGACCAGGCACTGTACAAATACAAAACAAAAAGACAGCCCCTTCTTGCCACAGAGAGCTCACAATTTAAGTCTCGAGTTTCCCTTTAAGCATGCGGGTGAAAATCTACTGCATGGAGTACCTTTCCTTGCATTCTGCAATAAAGAGTCCAACACCCCCAAATACTCCTACAGTATAAATGAAACCAAACCATACACACTTTAGAAGCACCCTTGATGGACAGTGTGCTGCCTGGGATATCCCAGGGGGAGCTCTATTCAGTTGTTGGGGGTCTCCTCATGCCCCAAGATTGTGCAAGACAACGCTGCTGAGCCAAGACAGGTGGAAGAACCCTCATCTAATGTGCTTCTGCATTGCCCCTATGTAACCTATGTACATCACCAAGGACAGGCAGATGAATTTTTTGGTTGTGTGGATTCCGTTGCTACACCCAGTCTTTTGTAGTGGCGTAAATACCTGACAGAACAGCAGCAGCGCAATGCCTTGTGGTTGGCTGGGTGTTAGAGGGTGTGAGTGCGCTGGGATGATAGTGGCACAATTCAGATGAAATATAGAGCTTAAAAGTGAGCCAGGCCGGAAGGAAAAGGCTGGGTTTCTGATGCATGAGCATACTATGCCAGCACAAAAGTAGAGGGAGGATGATTAATTGTGAAGGGCAATAGCCTTTTTCATTTCCTCTTTGCCTCTTGGCTAAGATCAGCTATATCAGTTTAATATCTGAGCCCTTCTGTAGCCAGAAATTATATCATATTCTTGCAGTGCCATGGACTCCTATCTAGCTGTTCTTCATGATCTTACATCTCTGCTAAAAGGACTCCTTTCTCTCGTGGGTTGCTAAGGAGCAGTCACTGTTCCTACCTGACATTATGATCAGATGAGGAAAGAAATCATAGTGGGTAATTCTAAAAGAGTGTTAATATTCAGTAATAGAACCTCAGGGTATGCAAGGGGAAAGTCAATCAATATAGCAAGTACAACAAAGTTAATCACATTCTCTCCTTAACATAGGAGGAGAGTTTGAGCACTTCACTCCAGTGATTTACTCAAACAAGCTAGAGATGGAAAAAATATCTTAGGTCACCAAACATCTCTTTGCCAGGGTGGAATTGCTCCTACATTATTATCAATCATGTGTCTTATTTGCAGTTAGGTCCTGATCCAACTCCCATTGAAGCCAATGGAAAGACGCTGATCAATTTCCTTGGGAACTGGGTAAGTTCCTTTACTCCTTATACCCGTTAAATGCCATAGTGTGCTAAGAGGCTGTATCCAGAACTCCCTGTGGAATTCAGTGGAGAGTTTTGCATTAATGAAAGCACAACAAAACAAACACAGGGCAGTGTACAGACCTAGGCTCAGATCCTCAGATGTATTTAGGCTCCTAACTCCCTTGAAATCAATGGTACCTAAATAACATTGAGAATGGGGCCCTAACTCCTTATTCACATCAACACTTTCCTATTTATTACACAACTTCCCTTTCAAGCAGCACAACAGCATCCTCTGCATTTCCATTGCTTCCAGAGCAGCAGCGTCCTCCCCATCCCCCCTTCCCATTGCTCAGCTGTGGCACTCAGGTAATAACCATGAGGAAAGTCTATGTGCCAGTTCAGTAGGCTAGCAAGACACAAAAGCAGAAAGCACATTGATTTCTGCCAGGCAGCCTTTGCCTAATTCTATTTTGATATAAATGTTCTACTCTTCAAAATTATAGATAAGTGGTCCCCAATGTGGTGCCTGCGGGTGCCATGGCGCCCGCCGGGGCATTTATGTGTGCCCACCTAATGCCTAGTAGGGGAGCTGCTGGGGACAGAGAACTCAGGCTGCAGGCGTGGTATTTTCTGTTCCCGGCAGGTGTGGGGCCTGCCTAGTTCCCAGCAGGGGAGAGAAGCTGCGGCCTCACGCCTGTCAGAGACAGAGAACTCTGGGACTGCAGGCTCCAGGCACCGGTGTTCTCGGTCCCTGGCAGGTGCGGGGCTGCGGCTTACGCAGGAGAGAAGGCGCGGCCCTGTGCCTGCTGAGGACAGAGAACTCCGGGTCTGCAGGTGCTGGTGTTATTGGTCCCCGGCAGGTGCGGGGCCCACCTAGTGCCCAGCAGAGAAGAAAATCTGGGGCCCCACGCCTGCTGCGGACAGATTACTTCAGGGCTGTGGGCACCAGTGTTCTCTGTCCTCGTGGCTTTTCTCCGGCTTCTCTCTTCTGTCTGGATTCATATATTATGTAATATTAAATATGTTTTTTGTATTATTTAATGTACAAATACAAAATAAGGCTTGTAAAATTGTTGGCACCTGCCACGCTCTTCTGAAAACATGAATGTGCTACTGGTCAGAAAAAGGTTGGGGACCACTGCTATAGCAAGGTAAAAGAGCCATTGCTGTTTGTCATGCAAATAGGGCACTTGAGTCTACAAGCCCCATTCAGAACTGATGTCTGGTCTGCACTTAAAAATTAGGTAGACCTGGCAAAGTTGCTGTGAAAAATGTCATGCCCTGAGCATCATACTTAGGTAGACCTAAACCCTAGTGTAGACATGGCTAAGTCAATGGAGAATTCTTCTGTTGACCTAGCTACCACCTCTTGGGGAGAAAGATTAGCTACATCGATGGAAAAAACCCTTCTGTCAGTATAGGAAGCATCTACGTTATGGTGGTGCAGCTGTGCTGCTGTAGCATAGACATGTCTTAGCCCATGCTATTCCCTAAAGAGCCTCTAACTCACTGCATTCCCTTCTATCTTTGAGAAAATGAATTATCTAGGACCTCTTTAGTTATGGTATAGTTCAAACATCTTATTATTTTAATAATTTATTATGCGTTTGGGGTTTGGCTTAGTATAAAGAGAAAATTGTCCCATGAGCGGGTTCTTTCAGTAGCAATTTCTACTTGAATTCCAGAAGGAATACGGAATTCAATTTGTGGCTAGAGTAACCAAATTTTGGTAAAACAACTCATACTAAAAAAAAGACCAGTATGATGAACCTGCTCAAGGAAGACTTCATGAGTAGCATAAATACAGGCTGTATTGAGAAAAGGTAATCTGCATAATAAACACATCATGTCCGGGCTATTATCAACATACAACATAAATGGTTACACAGAGAATGACCCAAAGCTTTAAAATGCGTATGCATATTCTTAGTTTTAGTTGTGTGGGTAAAATCAAAACTATATTTACAAGATCAGGGCCAAAGGTTGCAGATGCTCTGGCCCTAAACAGGAGTCAATCGTGACCTGAAATAGTCTCATAATTTAATTGTCTATTCATTTTATATCATCAGATTCTTTTCATTAACTACTAACATGTAAGAAGCTACTTTGGTACGAACTAAATTCAACCACTTTCTTTATTCAGCTAAGCAAGGAGATGCAAACGAACATACATGGAGGACAAATGTGATTGGGATGAGAAGGTTGTGCCCTAATGAAGTATTTTATCATTTAAAATCTTCCAAGATTTTGCACAAGCCACTTGTAGGCATCCACAGACCAAGTCAGGGGTGATAGGCGTGCGGGGTGGAAAGGGAACATGGACCCTTCAAAGCATGTTTGTGATCTGAGGTAAATGGATTCAAATCTAAATAAGAAACCACCTCAAATACAGTCAGAGAGGTGTGAACTGTGAATTAATTGAAACAATTAGCATTCAAATCTTCACACTACAACTGCTACATTTTTTTGTTAAGACCTGCTGCCACCATGGACCATCCTGAGGTTAAAAAAAAAATAAAATAAAAAAATTCGGCCACTAAAGACTTAATGGCCACGTTTTCAAAAGTGGGGAGATTTGGTGCTCAGTATATTAGCCCAGATTAGCCTTTGATGGTCTTTCTAAGGCATCCATCAGCATGGGTCCCACATGCTAGGCAAAAATTAAAGGGCAGGACACAGTGTAACTGAAGCAGCAATTTTCTCACAGTCTGCATTTGTTCTGGGTGCAGATTTAAGAGATTCTTGCTTTCTTCTTTCCTCACATTTCTTCTGTTCCAAATTCTCCATTTGTGGATTGCTCCTAGGAATATACTGCCGAGGAAAGGTATTTCCAAAGAGGTGGCCTCTGTCTTTAGCCCCAGATATACCAACGTCAAGCTTCTTCTAATCTCCTTGTTGTAAGGTGCTCCCCAACTGAGATTCCACCACTATAAACCTTCTAGCCTCAGCTTCACGACTTACATTTATCACAGCATCTTTATGCTTTATCTGCCTCAGAACAGTGTGAATGGCTTGGCATTCCTTGCAGTAGATTGGAACATCCCCATCATGTGAGTAGGGCGGTGAGATGTTACTACCTGCCTTTGTTGGGTTAATAGATGTACTGCACAAGCTTCGGTTGCTGTCACATGGCCTCTACCTTTGCTCACATAATGTAGTCTCTGAAATAATAATATTTGCCATCCTCCCCTCCAAAATGACTGTCCTGTGCAGTAAAATTTTAGATGCAGGCAATTTGAGACTGGTGGCTGTCTAAAAATATTGCACTTGCAGTTTCACTTGGATAATCAATCTTTTGCTGGTGCAGATAACACCAGCAATTTATACGGCATTTAGTTTGCAAAGTGCTTTTCAAATATTTTGTAATAAAGTGTCACAAAATCAGTGCTTGATAGGCATGTTACCCCTATTGTATAGACAAGGAAAAGTTAATGCACAGAGAGCTCCACAGCAACTTTTTGAGTGGCCTCTTATTAGAAAGATCATTTTTGCATACTCAGCTGTAGACATCTTGGACATGATCTGCAGAGATGCCATGCATCCATCACTCCAAGTTCAAGTGGAGTTGTCAATGCTTAGAGCTTATGAAAATCAGGTACAAGATGTCTCAAGTTAGCCCTCCCCCCAACTAAGACAACCAACACCAGAGACTGTCTATGATCATTTTGGCCTAAGACATCACCATGAAGCCACCCATCTAGTATCCACGCTTCAGTTTTCGAGACCCGCTTGTCTTTTTAAACCATTCTTCAATTAAACCAGGATGGTGTAAGACTGTAGGTGTTAGGGGGAGAATGCGGAGTTATCCTAGCTCAGTAAAGCACCTTGCATGCTTTTGGAGGCTATATAAAATAACTGTATTTAGATAATTACCACCTCACAAACGCAAAAAGCTTGCACTAGTGCAAACACAGAGGTTACTTTTGAAAGTGCACTCAGACACTACAGTGCTAGGTGGCAGTATAAAACCCTGAGACAGAAAGGCCCAGATGTTATGTTCCATCTGCATCCAGACCGCTTTTCAAATGCACCAGAGTTTGGGGTGCACATGGGACGCATGCTTCATGCCCCGCCCCCCGCCCCTCATGCAGACATTGCGGCCTCACCGCCGTGTTAAACCAACACACTACCCGTTCCAGCCCATGCCTTAAAAAAAGATTTGGAAAATCTTCAGGAGGATCGTAGCTAGGATTTCGGGGGAGGGAGGGGGAGAGCGAAAAGGGCATTTGCTTCTGGGGCTGCCCTACTTCCTCTGGGTCAAGAGGGGAAGCAAAGAAGCTTAAAGAGAGAGTGTGGGTAATACACGTGACTTGCAAGTTGCACCCACGCTGCCGGTGCCAGCAAGCTCGGGCGGCGCTCCCCTCCCCCGCTTCACTGCCACACGCACGGTGCAAGGGGCACCGCGCAGCACCCGGAGCAGCGCGTGCAGACCCCGGGAGCGGCTCGCGCCAGCCCGGCGGCAGCAGCGCTCAGGCAGCCGTCGCTGTTGCTCCCTCCCGCCGCCCCCTTCCTATTGCACATTCTCTCCTGGCGGCGGCGCCCCCCTTTGCAGCAGCCCCACCAGCACCCGGGAGGAGGAGGAACATGGCGACAGGGAGCAGCTGTGGGGAGCTGAGACTACCCTGCCTGGTAGCCCTGCTGCTGCTTGCATGGAGCCCTTATCCGGCTGCCGCCGCCGCCAGCACCCTGGTTCTGCACGGGGGGGCTGCACCCCGGCCTCAGGACCGGGGCTTCGCGCTGCTCCAAGGAGAAGCGCTGAGCCTGGGTGACAGAGGGACGGGCAGGGCAAGCGAGAGGCTCCAGCCGCGGAGGAAGAGGAGCGCTGCGGAGCAGCAGCAGCAAGAGCCCATTAAGGTGTATGGACAGGTGAGTAGCTTGGTAACCCCCGACTCCCTAGCTGCACGTTTGCTTTGCAGTGGTGCCCTCGCCGGACCCCAGATTGCAAGTGTTCCCTGCCACAGAACGCCCCCCCCCATTGTGAAAAGGGAGCATCGTTTGCAATTAGGGGCATGTTGTTGTGTGCATGCCTTGCCCCCCCAGCTCCCAGTGGCACTGATTCCTTGCATCACATTTCCCCTCCATTGCAAAGGGACTGCTAGGAACGCTGTGGTTCTGTGCAGTGTGTTCCTTATTTAGGGGGTTATTGAAAGCAGTGCATGCAGTAATCCGCCCCTGCCCCCGGCGGCACGGACTCATTCTAAATATTTGTGCTCTTTCATCTCTTCAACCGCCCAAAGCACCAGAAGCTCCGTGCACCTTCCCGGGGTTCTCCACCCATTTTGTCAGGAAAGGTAGCCCGGGTCACGGATAGGTCCCGTTAGAGCCTAGTGACGTGATTCATTGCTCCCTGCTTGGAGAACGCAGAAGTGTTTATTTTAATATTTGGTCGCTAAAACCAAACTAAGCAGAAGGGATCATTGCATCATTCCACTGCAAGGGAGTAAACACCGTTCTGCTTAGAATTGACTCATTAAAATCAGCCTGCTGCATGCACCTCCTTATCAAATAATTTACACTGCAACTCTGAACCGTTTTACTTGGGGGCAGCCCGGGGTGCTGCAACTGGAAGGGTAAATTATCTGCTGCTATATAGAGGTTAGGTTATCTTGTAAACCATCAGAAATAGTGCAGGTGGCTTCTTCAGTTAGTGTGTCTCATCAAGAAATCAAACTTCGTCTTGAGGAGCTTCTTAACCTCTACAATGTTGCTAATAAAACAATAGGCTTGGTGGATAAATTCAGAGAGATCCGAGGTAGGTTTGTGGTACTGACAATGTCAAGGCGACATTACATTGCCCAGGTGACATTACATTACCCACATGTAAACAAATCAATTAAAAAAAAATCAAATTTCAGCCTAAAAATTGTAAGTAGTTTGAAATCAACTGCACAGGCTCTGTTGTGATACACTGCGGTGCAAGTGACTTCCACTCCTGCTAAAATTATGTCCAATCCTATTTTGTATATTAAACATACACCTTTTACCTTGAGGAAAAAGGTGTAGGTGGCCTTTTCCTGTAGACTGGACATGAGCAGGCAGCTGTAGGCTGAAAGTTTGGGTGCTGAAAGTTACTCAGCCTAGTAGGTGTCCTGAAATGATAATTTTGAGAAATTTATGACAGATTTTGGACACAAACATTACTCCCCTTGCAGCTTGTAGCCTACAACACTCCAACTCTTTTCGCTGGCACAAAGTGCAGTTGACTAGAGACTGCTTTAGTCACATGTAGCAGCAGAACTTGAAAGAGAACCTTTCGATTTTAGTCATCTAAATATTAGCAACAGATAAATACACAAGACCATGCCTCTCTAAAAGAGGGTAGCATCCCCTACAGAATGATCTCCCTAGAACAAGGTAGGTCCCTTCTCTGGGAACAACTAAGGGAAAAGAGGATTTCATGGGAAATCACACACTTTGCCTATGTAACTATAAATGCACATCTTGGTGGGATAGAGGCATTTTATTCAGACTGAACATACATTTTAGCTGCACTCTGTATTATGTGGATGATTTGCAGTTAGTACTTCACTTATCATCCCATCCTTCTGCCATAAAAGAAATTTCATCCTAAAGCTGCATTTTATATGAGTTTTTCAGAAGCCACCATACAACCCATTGAGGATCTGCCTTCCATCAATGCCAGGGAGGGAGGGCAGGCTTGTTTCTGAATATAGTGTTGGGAAAGATCTGTGGGGAGATCAGAAAGTGGAAGTGTTTCACTGAGTCTCCTTTCTCCAGTTTTGATACTGAACAAGTTTCACTGCATTGGCAACAGATCGCGGAAACCCTTTGAGAATTGCAGGGGGTCACTTTAAGTAGGGACAGGAAAGGAGTGTTGCAATGCAGCTTGCTTGGTGCCTACTAGAGGCAGCCCTGGCTCTAACATAGCAGCTTGTCCAATTTACAGAAGTGTCGGCCTCCCTCCATTAAGTTATTCAAACTATGTCCTTTTCATCGACTTGGTTCTGAACCCTGCGTTAGCTAAATAGGCTTCTCAGGGGAAGTGTAACTAGCCATCATTGAGCAATGGATTGCTTCATGCTTGGGTCTGGGTTTTGCCATATAAAAGTCTTGTTTTCCCACACCATCTGGCACTAAATGCCATTTCAGATCATCCCATCTTACAGATTTTTTTGCTGATATTCTGAAGGGAGAATCCAGCAAAGAAGCAAGATGTGGAATGGGAGCTACTGATCCATCCCATTTGAAATAGGGGATATAGACTCTGGTGCAGTAAAAGCTGCTTTAATGTAGAAGCAGGAAAAGAGCAGGTTGGGGAAAGGCCACTCTGAGGTCATTTCTCCAAACGTCTGGTTTCATTGCACTGAAAAGAGCAGTTCCTACACATCTGAAACAATGCTTGTTGGCTTCCCTGACGTTTACTGAATTAAGAGAGCATAATGAGGGAATTTTGGGAGAACCTGACACTGTTGCTTTTGGTACTGCTGTTCTGTCAGTTCCCACTCAGGCTCCAGTGGCTTTCAGTCAACCTCCTGAGCAGCTCAGGTGGAAAGTTTTGGCAGCAGTCTGCAATGTCAGAGATGGAGTAAAACCCACCACAGTAATTCCAGTACCAGCCAGACCAGGACAAATCGGAAGCAGGAGGAGTTAAACATCAGAGTTCCACTTTATTTGGCCTTTTCTTGTTGCCTTTAATTTTCAAAGAGCACTTTCTGCAGAGAACTGAGTCACTCTTGCTAACAGCATGATACACAATTTGAGGCTTGGGTTTTAACCTCTTGTCCTTCTGCTACCGCAGAACAGACTGTTAGAAATTGAAGGCCCAGGTTCCAGATATCAAAGGGAGAACGTCAGCTTGAAACTTCGCTTCAGAAAGAAGTTGCCAGGACAATCTTTTTTAAAGCGTTCTGCTCCCTGTTATTTACCCAAACAGAGGGAAACTCATTTAGTGATTAGGCAAGGGACACTGTATAACTGTCTACCCCTGAAATACTGTTAAATGCACCAACTTAAAGGAATACTTCTCCTTTAGTCCCAGGTGTTTCTCGTAACAACAGCAGGAAAAAATTCAGACAGAAGGGCAATTTTAAAAAGGGTGAGCATCAACTTTAGCCTCCAGTTGAGTTGGAGGACTTTGGATTGATCAGTCCAAAAATGCTACAGTAAGCAAGACAAACCTACTGCCCAGCTTCTGTCCTCTATTCATAGTACCTTCTGACAGCTGCATATCTGGCAAAATCTCATGCAGGCCCCATCCAGCAATAAGGTCTTGCTAAGAGTTTGCTTGTCCATTGGTTCCTTTTGACTTGAACAAAAGCAGATGGGCAGTGTGATTCTTGGGGGAATACGTTGACTAAAAGCCCAATGTGACAGACACATGATGTGGGGCCTTTGCTATTGGTCATATCAGCTCTCATTCCCATCTTATTGGAGAAACAAAAAGTCCAGCTCTGCGTGTCCCCCTCCCCTCCCCTCTCAACCCTCTCCAAATAGGAGGTAGAGAAACCTAACAAAAATGCAATGCTAAGCACTTCTCCGCAGTTTAGGGATCTTTACAAACCTAATCTTGGACAAATTGCTAATCCTTTGGTTTTCCCCATCTGCAACTAGGGGTCAGTACTTCCTACCTCACCGGAAATGCTGCAGTTAAGGGTTTGTAGCGTCCCTGGCTCCTAGTTGTGTGTCTGCGGATCAGGGAGCCAGAGACAGGAAAGGAAAGACCTAACATTGGGGGCTCTATGAGACCAAGATATAGCTTACCTAGCGCTAGGTGCTCCAGGGAGCCCACAAGATTGTTTCCTGTCCTTGCTGCCCTTTTCCTTTCGGCTGTCACTTGGCTTAATGTGCAAGCTTAAGAGTTTTGAGGTTCCTTTTCCTTCCCACAGCAATAAGCAACAGTTCCCTGCATAGTTTCCAGTAGCCAGTTTGCAGAAGCACTGGCACCCATAACTTGAGCTTTACTTAGGGTGACCAGATGTCCCATTTTTATAGGGACAGTCCCGATATTTGGTGCTTTTGCTTATATAGGTCACCTGTTACCCCCCACATCCTGTCTTGATTTTTCACATTTACTATCTGGTCACCCTAGCTTAACTCAATGGGAGTGGCAGGTGGTCAGCATATCTGGAAGTCAGGCCCTGCGTCTGAGACGTATGACATATTAAACAGTGCCGTGCTCCAAGTCAGATTATGGGGGGCTTATGTCTTCCCTTTGCCCCCCCTTTTTGCCATCTGTCTCTTGCTTATTCTAAGGCATTAGCCACTGTGTTAGCGCTAGTCTCAGGAGACTCAGTTTCAAGATAAGAGTGGTTTTTGCTCACAGGCGCAGTTGAGACGAATCAACACAGCGCAACCCTGGGTTCCACTCAGAGCTCCATGCAACCTGGCAAGCCCTGCCTACAGGTCTGAAGACTGCTCTTTCTACGCCTGCACTGCTGGTGGTGCAGCAGCTACTTAGGTGCCTGTGGATAGCCTCTTCCCTGCTGAAGGCATCATCAAGTGGTTGGACTCAAGACATTAGTTGTTAACTTGCCCACAGCTGCTCCTTTCCTAACAATTCCAGCACTTTTAACTTTTGCTTCCTTAAATCTATAGCACCCCTACACCCAGAAAATCCTGAGAGAGCCATTCACAGTTGTCCCAGATCTCTGTTGGCATCCAGAGCACATTCCAGCCATCTGAAATAAACTTCCCAGGACACCCCAGGACATTCCTCTGAAGCGAAGAGGAATTCAGTTCCTACTGTGTATTATTGTGTGTGCAGGCGGGAGAACAGGGAGATCCCCACTGTCATTGCTTACCTCTTCTCTGGACTAGCTTTCCTCCACCACCATGGAAGTCAGTATCTGAATCCGCTTCTTGCTGTAGCCAGCTTGGAAGAAGAACCGATGAACCAGCACAAGTGAGATCTCAATGGCGGTCTCCCAACTCTGATGGAAACGAAGGAAATGGGCATGTTATCTAGTGGAATTTCTACGGCCTTGCTCCTAGTTTAAAGTGGTGAAGCTGTGTGTAAAGATTTGACCCTTGGTTCACACACAGACCTCATCTCCTGCCTCCGTTTTTGCAGTCTCCTCCGCACTGGCTTCTGACACTCATGCCATCCTCCCCACTCCAGTTCAGTCAAAATAGAGCAGTTAAAA
Organism: Chelonoidis abingdonii; assembly: GCF_003597395.2. NCBI lineage: Eukaryota > Metazoa > Chordata > Testudines > Testudinidae > Chelonoidis > Chelonoidis abingdonii. The sequence goes on along the minus strand of NC_133786.1, from coordinate 12,095,480 downwards.
GTATCTATCTTCCTCACCCACCCCACGTTAAACCCCTTTGGAAACCAACCACTGGCTTTCTCCACCACATTAAGTCCAGACTCTTGCTATTGGTGTCAAGGCCCTGTGTAATTCTGCTCCTTAAAGACGACCTTACTACATCCCATGTGTTAGTGCTCCAAACCTCTTCACTCTGCCAACAGCAGCTGCCTGTATTCCCACTCCAGGGCTATGCATGGAGCATCGGCCCCAAAGGGGTTTGCAAAGCCCATTAGCATTTACGTTAAAAGATAGACCTGTCGTCTCAGTAACCTTTCCTCTTACTGCATGTTCTTTGGGGGACTGTCTCTTCCTTGTGTTTGCATAATTCCTAGTGCACTGAGCCCTACTGCTTCCTACAAAAACTAAATCTGGGGCTTAAAGGTGCTAGTTTGCAAAGGCAGGTGAGAGAAGCCATTCGAGCCCCCTTGCACCCCACATCCAAAAAAAATCCAGCTGGCTTTTTAAAGAGTACTTTTAGCTGGGTTGTATAGCACCCTTGCCCATTGCAAAGAACTGTCAGAAAGATCAGATTGATACTTTTTATCCCTGTTTTTACAAGGGGGGGCGGTGGAACAGAGGTAAAGTAACTTGAAGGCCATGCCACAATTCAGCTGGAGAGCTTGGGTTAGGTTTTAGGAGTCCCAGGCTGGTACACCGTGCTCAGTCTGCTTTTCTGTATTTTGTTTTGTTTTCAACTTGATCCCATTTGAGGATTGCCAGATTACATTTTGTTAATTTGTTTAGGGGGGGAAAATAGCCCAGCAGCTGTGGGAACAAATCTTTTCTGGGAAGCGATCTGATTGTGAGGAGATTGGGTGATGTGGGCAGAGAACATTCTATTTTTGAAGAGTATAGAAATCTGCTTGGCAGGGAAAATTCCATCTAACTCTGTGACTGCAGAAATCAATTTCACTACATTTGAAATGAACCATACTTAATTTTGACCTAATTTGCCAGCACATCAATTATGGTCCTTCCAAGAACAGAGTTTAACCTTCTAGTGTCCAGCTTCTGTGCTCTGTGTTTGTTGCAGTCTAGTACAAATGATAATTTAACAACTCTCGAGCATTAGCTCGCCAGTCTGCATGGATTGTCGAAGTAACTTTTGTATGGTTCAGACAAGCTTACTTGTAGCAATACAGAAAAATCAGCCAAAAGCTCCCTTTTTCTCCCATTCATTCCCAAAAATCATAGTAGTACCCAGCTGATAAAAATCAGTTAACAAAAGTGTCCATTATCATCCCCCACATCCTGCCTACAGATGGTGCAATAAAGGCACAAAGAATTGAAGTGATTTACACAAGGGCACATAAGAACGAGCACTCTGGGTCAGACCCGTGGGCCATCTAGCCCAGTATCCTGTCTCTGACAGCAACCAGTACCAAAGCTTCACAGGGAGTGGACAGAACAGGGCAGTTCTGCAGAGATCTATCCCTATCTTCCCCTCCTGGCCGTTTAGGGTCACCCCGAGCATGGGATTATGTCCCTGACCATCTTGGCTAATAGCCATTGATGGACCTATCCTCCATGAGCTTATCTAGTACTTTTTTTAATCCATTTACACTTTTGGCCCTCAACATCCCATGGCAACAATTTCCACAGGTTAATTGTGCGTTGTGTGAAGAAATACTTCTTGTTTTAAACTTGCTGCCTATTAACTTCATGATGTGATCCCTGATTTCAGTATTGTGCAAAAGGGAAAATAATAAATGGGGTAAATAGCACTCAGGGGACCAGGGGCAAAGACAGGACTGCAATTCAAGTCTATTGAGTCCTAGTCCATAGAACTATCCCCTGGGCAACACTGCCTCTTATGAACCTGACCATACCATTGCAGCCGGTGCTCTTAACAGTCTGCATTTACATTCTGTCCTCATCAGTAGGATTTTGGTGGGAAGAGGTGGCCTTATCTCTGCCTCTGATGCTTGCTTCATGCTAAAACTTGGCAGGCGAGATATTTACTTGGGAACAGTGTTTGGTCACAGTGTTTCTACTGATCCAGTTAAAGCAGGTGGGGAGAAGTATTCAAGGTTTCATTGTATTTTTGTTATGCAACAGCAGGTTTCAGTGTCTATCGTTTGCCTGGCATTTGGGCAAATTCTGCTCTTATTTATATTGGGGTAAGTCAGCAGTAATGCTGGTGCAATCAGTGGCGTTAATCCAGCTGCACAGTTTGACTCTGTGTCCTTCAGCCAGAACACTTAGTGTAACATTGAGCTACAATCCTAACAACAGAGCCGTCACAGCCCCCTAGTGTGGTGGCTGTTACATCTAATACTTTTCATGGAGCCATATCTAGAATACACTGACATCAGCAGAACCTTAACTTTCCCTGCTCCTATAACTGAAGCCCAGTTATGTTCCCTGGGATTGCACCAACTCCCTTTCTGCTCCTGGAGACTCTTGCTGAGTAACTGCAGGCCCCAGGAGCATTGCTTCAATTCGGGAGAGCTGAGCTCCCAATAAGCTGCTGCTCCCATCTGCTGAGCTGGGAACCCAGATTATCCTAACCTTTGTAAAAGCCCAATGTTTCAGATGTACACACACCTTAAAAAAGGGTTGGTAGGGAAGATTTCTTGACAGCAGAGACTTTAGGAGCAAAGAGAAAACAAGTGACTTCTCTGTAAAAGGATTTGGCTAGCTTGACACTTCTTTGAAATGAATCATCTATGCTTCATATTCAGGCACTAGTGTTTTCAACCCAAGTGCCACAGGAAGTGATGCACACTAGCAGCGATAGAAACATATGCTTGGAAGCAAAGCAGAAGGTACAGTGATGGAGGTGATGAGGAATGTGACATGCACAGGAACTAGCATGGAGACTACATTGTAGTTCTCACTATATCTTAATTCATCCACTGTGCCAAGGTGCTGCAGAACTCTCAGGAGTGAACAGTAGGAAGAGGGGGTGTGATATTTACCTACCAGACTTAATGCATGACTTGCATTTAAAAACAAGAAGAGGATTAGGATGGCCTTGCCTTAAAGCCCCATTGCTTTTGTCAATGCCTAGCATAGCATAGTTTCACTCCTGACCCATTACAGAGGAGCACACAGGGAAATTGCACAACATTTTCAAAAGGCTGTTTTTAGTTATGAGAACTTCACTTTTTAAAGCATTAACTTGTTTCCTGCAGAGTTTTCTCTTGGGATTCACCAGTCAAGTTTGAGATATCTTGGGTAACCGCTTAAATATTTGAGGAGGAGTATAATAGAGTGAATATTCCTTTACCATGTTGAGAGTATTTTTAAAGGGACATAAAAATCTTGTCAGTTGACAGCTGGAAGTCTAGTCAGTTTCAGATATTGCACTTGCCCCACCTAAAACCACAGTGTGCTTTTGCATGTTTCTCGCCTGCTGTTGACCTATCAAAGGTCCACCAAGATGATAAACAAGGAGAGAACTCTACAGAGTATTGCCAAAGAACTTAAGTAAATAAACAAATTTTTTTTTTTTAAATCTGAGACACTACTTCACACCAATGATTTTAGGTGATGGTATCCCTTTAACTTGAATGTAAGCAGCTGTCAGCTTTTTGAATGACAGTTTTTGTTGCATTGTTTTGAAGTCTAGGAGTAACAACATTTATTTAAATTCCGCAGTTTAGAAGAGCTACATACAAGGAAGGGAGAAGATGATCAAATACTTAGACATGCTTTTGTGGAATGCCAGTTTTCTGATATGCATAGCAACAACCTCCATGGGCCTTTCTCTCAGAATTTTCATTAATAAAGTTGCCTGGGGGAGGGAGGTGGGGTTTGGGGCTATGCTGTTTGCTGATTCATAGCAGAATGAATTCACTGATGCAGATTTAGCTGATTGGCCCATTAAGAATAACTTTAATGGCAGGTATTTGGCCATTACATTTGTGTGTTTAAGTATTCTTATGTTTGATGGTTTGTAATTCTTTTAAATTGAGTTACTGTCTCAGACATGGCCTGGAGAAACTCTCTATAGCATTAGGAGGGGGCACAAGCTATTGAGTCCTGCTGCTGAGATCCTTAGCAAAGGGGCCAGTCAGTGGTAGCTGTGGTTGGGACACCTGCCCTCAAACTACGTTAAAGGCATCAATTTCAGAACTGCACTTGTTCTGTTAGACTAGTACTGACTGGACACACTGGTTCAGGCTGCCCAGCACTCATACAAAATTGCACCCATTTAACATTGATGTAAAAATGACATTTTAGTAGATAGGTACAACTGTGTGCACAGAGCAGGCCTCACAACAGCTTCACAGTCTGGTATTAACTTATAAGCATATAAAATGTGTTTAAACAGCAGTGTTTTTGTAGTTGTTGACAGCACTAAAATTCATTAACAAATATAAAGGCTTGAATCACTGAAAACCTTCTTCCCATCGCTGAGCCATTCTACAGGGCAAGCTAAATAGATCAAAATCTGGCTTTACTCATCTAAGGAGATATCTGCATTAGGATGCTGGATGCCAGAGGCTGCACTGGAAATGTAGAGAATATTACCTCTTTCACAGAAGGAAACAAAATGCAAGAGCAGTAAGATGCCCAGTGGCTGTTTCCCCAGGCTATTCTGTTGATCTGCATTTGCAATTACCTGTTTGTAAATCTGCATAGGACAGTGCTTGTAGGTGGAGCTGCTGGGGTGGACATCTTGTTGCTTCAGCTAAGCAGCCTTGCCAGTAAAGAGGAAACACTTAAACAGAGAGAAAAAAAAAAGAAAGAAAGAAAAAAGGTTGGAAGAGACCTAGTAGCAAAATGCTGAACTACAAATACAGGAAAATTTTCACTGCATTTTGACTTGATTTTTCCCTTCTGAACTTCTCAGTAGCTTCTGTATTAGAGGGACAACAATTAGAATTTCATGCAGATTTCATACGTACTTAATCACTTGGCCAATACCAAAACACATCCATTAAGTGGAATTGATGCAAATACTGTCTTGATTAAACAGCAGACTTTGCCATTCCCTCTCATTAGGCTAAATCAGTTCCTGGGGAGATTTCCCCAATTAAGCAGAGCAATTTGCACTCTGGCATGTGGGGAGTTGCCAACATTTAAAAGGTTTTTAAAGGAGGCACCCAGGGGCCAGGAGAGTTAGAGTGTTAGGTTCTGGGGTAACATAAACCTTCCTTTTCAGTTCACTTTACATAAAACAGTCAGGTGATAAGCATCAGTTATTACCCATCTGGGGCATGACTCAGACCAGCAAACCAAAGAAATAAGGTTCAAAGTCCCATTACTAATCCCCACAGCTATTCAGTTCCTAGTACCTCTGTTTCTCAGGATCATAAGACTGTACAGCAACAGACTGGAGTCTCTCCATGGAGGATTTGGAATAATAAAAGCAGAGGCAGAAAGACCTCCTAATCCTGGGTCAGTGCTACACAGAAAACTCACAGGAAACTTGGGAGTAAAAAAAGGAAAAGCCCTTTTGCTAGATTCCCTACTTAATAGCTCAAGGAGCCAACATGCTAACTAACCCCCTAAAACTCTTACTATCCTTCTCAGCTGCATGGACTTTCTTGGAGACACTTTGCTAAGTGGCAGTTTAGCCTCTATATAGACTCACCTGTAAGGTTAATAGAGTTAAGGTTAATAGGGTCACCTGGGGCTGATTGGCTGATGTTAGTAATAAAACTCAGCTGTCTTATTCCCCCCCCAACACAGTCCTCCTCCCATCCTCCATCTCTAGAGCCTAAGGTATTTAGGCACCTAACTCACATAGGTGTTGTGGGCAGGGTGTATGACCTAGAATCATTTGAAAAAAACCAAGGAGGTTTATTCCTGTGTGTACAGCAGGGTGACGTGTTGCACCCACAAGCTGTGGTACATCCTGTCACAGTCCTGTCTTCATGCAAATTTTCGCCAGTATAAAGAAAAGGCAACAGAAAATGCAACTGTAAATATGATCAAGGGGAATGAAGCTGGGGCCAGAACATTTTCAGTGGAGGGGCTCCAGGTAGGGAACACACTCCCAGAGGAGATCAGGTGCATCCAGAATCTGACTGTTTTTAGGAAGGGCTGCAAAACTGTCCTCTTCAGAAAAGGCTTAAGAATGACACCATTGATACCATGCCCCCTCCCCCACAAGCCCTTCCAACAACCAATTAAAAAAGAAAATCTGTCCCCCAAACAGAAAATCAAACTACTCTAGCCCCAGGCAGAGTTGTGACCCTAAAAAGGGAGCAGTGTCTGAAATTCACTAGGGACTTGAATAGGTGTGGTTGATTTTAGGTGGCAGGTGCCCTGATACTACAGTGATGGGTGGTGGTGTACTTTGTTTAATCCGAAAAGTTTTCCATAGCGGCCAAGTGTGGAGGGGGCTTTTGGGATTCATAGCAGGCTAGAGCAAAACCTGTGATCCAAACACTTGAGAACCTTGCGGGGGTGGGGTGGGGGTGCATGAGAGCTCAACTTTTGAACTTGGCATAATTTAGTAGCAAAAAAAAACAACCCCTCACGGCTCCTCCCAGATGTTCCTCATCCCATGGAATATTGTGCATTTCAGATTTGCTGTACCCTGACTTTTGCTGCTGAAAATTATTGCGATGGTAAATAAAGCAGCATGGAACTAAGGGTCCATAGAAAGCTAATTATGCTATAGGAGGAAAGCCTGCATTTCAGGTTTCTGGCAATCTTAGGTTTTTTTTTGGTGTGTCCCCTCATTTTGGGTCTCTTCCACATAGTTGGGCTTTGGGAGATTGAGAGGTGTGCTGCTAGAATTGTCTAGTGCCTGCCTTTTGCCATCTTGGTGCGTGCGCCGTAGTCCCTCACACTTGCCTTGTTGGTGCTAGTCATGGAATGAGAGAATAGTTGATGTAAATCAGTGTGGCTGAATTGGGCCTATTGTTGTTGATAGCCCTGTACAAATATTAATCTATATAGCGCCCCTGTGAGCTAGTTATTATTACGTTCCTTGTATAGCGTGGGGGAAACTGAGGCACGGAGCATTGCGTCATTGACACAGCTGGGATTAGCCCTCACAAATTCTGAGCCCCCCCACCCCTCGTGCACTAGACCACCCCCCAGCTCGTTTATTCATTAGAAACTGTGCGAGGCTGGTGCTTGCTTTATTTGTCGCTGATGCTGTTTGCTGACCTACATCTCCTCAGCATTTCTTGGCACGTTGCTTTCGCTCAACTCGCCTGTATCGGGGTTTCTCCTACTGACAGGCAGTGACTCAGCGAGGGTACACCAGGGAGTTGGTCACGTGACCCCCATGGGCTGCTGCTGCCAGGTCATAGGAACATTTTCATTTTTCTTTTCTTGCATGTAGGCTGTTACATAAGTGGAGTTTTTATTTCATTCTTTTTTCCCAGCGGAGCTCTCAGGATAATGGCTTTGTGTTTTAAAGGCTTATTTTCCAGTTGCTAGAAGATTCTCCAAAATCCTTAACACAGGCTGGAGTCCTGTGGTGGACAGGGAGCGCTGTCCCATAGTGAAGAGTGGGAGGAAGGCTTGCTGATTTGGCCCTGCATGGTTTTTATAGTGCCCCCAAGTCCCTGAGTCTGTGGGCCTACTTCTCTAGTGCCCTGCAGCTCCTATGACCATGCACTGGTGCAGAATGGAAGTAAAATACAAATTTGAATAGTAGCTATTCACACTCACTACACTGCTACACTTGTAAATGACTGCACAAGGTGAGTAACTAGGCCCCTTCAATCAATCTGAGGCCTTGTCTACACGCAAAACATGTACCAGTTTAGTTAAAGTAGATTAAACTGCCCTCTGGCCACGCTTATTTCAGCTAAAGCGTGGGTTATTAGGGTTGCAGTTCAACACAGCACTTAAACGTTGAGCCTCGGTGTCATCCACTAGGCCTATGCTTGCCGGACTGGGGCCTATTACTATACAAATTACTGCAGCAAGGTGTAAATTTTTAATGGTGAGAGTAATTAAATGTTGGAATGATTTTACCAAGGGTCATGTTGGATTCTCCATCACAGACAATGTTTAATTGCCGATTGGATGTTTTGCTAAAGAGCTGTGCTAAGAATTACCTGGGGGGAAGTTCTGTGGCTTACAAGATGGTCCCAGTATCTGTGAACTGGAGGGCCATTAATAATCTCAGTGCTAACATCCATGGCTAGAAATAGTCCTTAAGGGCCCCAGCTCAGCAGGGTGGTGAGGAATTACTTGCTTTGGGTGGTGCTGGTTGAAGGTAATGACAGAGGGATCAGTTTTACAGGAGGGCTTTGCTGTGAAAATGGGTTTTTAGTTTAGAATCATAGAATATCAGGGTTGGAAGGGACCTCAGCAGGTCATCTAGTCCAACCTCCTCCTTAAAGCAGGACCAATCCCCAACTTTTTTTGCCCCCTCTCCCTAAATTGCCCCCTTAAGGGTTGAACTCATAACCCTCAGTTTAGTAGGCCAATGCTTAAACTACTGAGCTATCCCCCACCTTCAAAGTATGCTTTGTAGTTGAATGGCAGCATGTGTATTTGTCACTCTCTCCCCTTTCATTGGCATCAGGAAAACCCTGGGTACAATTGCTGGCATCCCTCTGATATAATTGCGGTAGGCCAACTTTTATACATGGCCTTCTGGGGAGCAGCAGCAGCAGAATAGGGCTGAGCTACACAATTGAATAGAAGGAATCGGGTGGGTCTGGGTCAGGCTCAAAGCAACCTGTACTGGCTTTTAGATACAAAGTACTCTTGGCTTTTTCCTTTATGCTTGGTTTAGGAACTCATGGAGTGTGTGCATTGTTCTAAGGAACTGTTTTCCTTTAACAAAAAATAGCATGTATATTAGTGCTGAAGAGAGAGGCACTGTACACACAACCCTGCTGACTGAATCTTGTTATCTATAGAACAGATAGCAGTGGGGCAAGCTTCCCAGTCCTTGTTAATTTGCTTCACCTCTGCCCATTGAAGACCCTCCAGCACAAGGAAGAGGATGGCTCAAGTCATCCCAGCTCATTAAGACCCTGATCTTGCAAAGCACTTAAGTACCTGAATGGTGCCCTTGAAATCAATGGAACTGCCCATGTGCTTAAAGCTAGACATGTGCTTTGGGGCCTCAGTCCTTTGAGGGGGACCAGCTATGAAGGCATTATTTTGTGGTGTGTACTACAGCCGTAGAAGGGCACCTGCAGACTCATTTGTCAGAGACATCCATATAACTGGCTGAGAATTACAACTCCCAGTCCCCACTAACTGGATCTGAATATGAACAGGAAACCTAGTGCAGTGGTTCTCGCCACACATTTTTGGTGGCCTCACAGTTCAGCCACCAAAGCTTGCTGGGGGCCACTATGACAGTTTCCCCTAAAATAATAAGTGTAGGAAAAACAAATAAATATGCACATATACAAGTCCAAATCATAGTAATTTATTTATGTAGGGTTTTTATTTGCATTCTCAATAATCATAATAATGTACAGTTGTCTTGATTCTTTACTGGACCTAAACAGAAAAGAAACACGAAGTGTTTTGCATGTTCTTGTCTTTTTTGTTGGTTTTTTATTTTTGCCCCCCCCCCCCTTTTTTTTTAGACTTCCAGCTAGTAAGTCTGCTCCTGTGAAAAGTGATATTTGTATATTTGTTAATATCACTTTTCAAAGCAGCAGACTTGTTATCTAGCTCTGAGGCTGTGATGAGTGATATTTACAAACATACACATACCACTTTTCACAGCAGACTCTTTCAGCCCTGGCCAACTGGGGGACAAATTAAGCCCTCGATGGGGAGGTGGGTAGGGAGACAGCGGGCAGCCAAGGGTGAGATGCTGGAGGCAGCAGCAGGGGCCAGCAGTGGTGAGCCCAGAGGCTGGGGAAACAGAGCTCCCCTCTGCCCAGCCAAAACCCACAGTCCAAAGCCCCATGGTCACAGCCCGTGGCTGGAGCCTGCCACCCACCACCCCAGGCCTGAAGCCTGAGGCCCCTGGGAAGGTGGGGAACTCACACCAGCTGTCTGCTCCTCTGGCACCTGTCGCTCCAAAAGGGGCAGAGCCCAACCCCTCCTAGCAGCCCCAAGGGAGGAACCGCTGCTTTGCCTCCATCCTCAGTGACTGCCTAGGAGGATGTGGCTGCAAGAAAAGCCCCTGGTAGCCGCATGCAGCCATAGTGGCCACAGTTGAGAACCGCTGACCTACAGAACCCATGCACTATGACAAAGCACCAGTTCCTGAGCTGTCCAGTCCTCCAAGAGCATAGTCCTAAAACCAAACATCTGTGTGTTAGTGTCCGCATGGTTACACTGAATATTCAGTGTCTTATATGAATTAAATCGTTACTGCAAAGACTTTTCTCCATCCTTGAACGTTCCTAGGGAAGACAAATTTACTTGTGTGGGGGCTGTTTAGGTATTTCTATGTCCATTGCCCTGGCTAACAATTTTATATTCATTTCATTTGTGTTTCAGGTCAGTCTGAATGATTCTCACAATCAGATGGTCGTTCACTGGGCAGGAGAAAAGAGCAATGTGATTGTGGCCTTGGCTAGAGACAGCCTGGGGTTACTGAGACCCAAGAAAAGCAATGTAAGTAGGTGGATTTTTTTTTATTATGGAGAGCCTTGGAAGTATTTTTATATAAGGTGACATGTTTTAACCTATTGTACTGCTTCTTAAGAGCATGTCTTTCTGTTATACGCTTGAAAGAAGATGTGCTGTTCTTCTGGACTTCAGCTGTAAGACATTTAGACTTTCTTGCCATAGAGATTCAAATGGTGCTACAGCTGACTCAACCATGTATCTACTGAGGCAGACAAATTGAGTCCTAGTGATCTGCATCACATTGCTTGTAAATTTCCTGTACTGTGTGCTATTAATGGCATGTAGGGGACAGGCAACTGAGACTTGACATGGAGAGTTTCCTTAATGTCTTTTTCCTTGGCGGGAAGGGTGGGGAAATCAGTCTCTCCCCCATGTATCACAAGGCTCAGCTTCTAAAGCCAGTGGTTCCTTTCAAGATGCTGTATCTCCATACTTGATTGTAATTCCCTGCGACCTGCTCCACATCCTAGACATCATGGCACCTGCTATCCCCTGGGCTTCCCTGGAGGGCATTTCATGCACTGTAATAGAAAAGCTGAGACATTAATGCTGAAGCATAGGGCACAGTATCAATACAGTATTTAGCCTTCCTCTCATACTGTGCCATGTTTATCTGGCCATCTTATAACCTCAGTGTGTTTGTGGTGACACTCCCTACTTCACTGTATTTACCTGCTTGCTAGAAACAATTCATTTTTGTTGCAATGAATTTGTGCTGGAGAAAGGTGGCAGATTGATAGCCACAGAAACTGGAGCTCTCTCTTTACCCACGGAGCAAAAACAGTGCAGGCCTCACCGAACTGGCCCCTACCTATGTGCTTCCATCCAACTCTGGAGGGGAAGAAGGGGGTTCATTCTCCCTCCCTCATTAAATCATTGGCCTCTCATCTCAGTCTGCCAAGAAGAGGGAGCAGAGTGCCAATTGTTGTGGCCGTTATTGTAAGGTGGACACCTGCCCAAAATGAACTAAGCGGAAGCCCTTTCTGGTGCATTTCACACAGGCCATCAAAAATAAATTGCAAGGTGATGACTTTTGATTTATAGCAGCTCAGGCTTGAGTCACACAGATGCAGCAGATATCACTGGAAATAAATTTAAAAAAGCACCCCCACCCCCAAAATAAACAAAACCCACCATTTACTATTTATAGCTTTTGGGCCAGATTCCGCACTGCCCTGCACCTTCTGTAGCCAAGGATGCCTCTGGAAAGCAGATGTAAAACACTACTCCTGTCAAAGGAGTAGCACTGGATGTTCATTTTGCACAGACATAAATGACTGCCCAAGGTGCAGGGCAGGGGCGAGCGATGGTTGCACTGCTGTGGTACCAGTACACAGAATGGCAGATACCACAATGCCAAAGATAAATTCAACTACCGTGGCAATAAACTTTGAACAGCCCCTCTCTAGATAGGTGAAGCTCCGTCTCTCATTTCCAGACACTTAGACAAGCCATTCCTCATATCACTACAACAATGCATAAGTAATTGTAAGCTCTTTGGGGGCAGGGACTGTCTTTTTGTTCTGTATTTATACAGCGCCTAGCACAATGGGGTCCCAGTCCATGACGGGCTGGCTGGATGCTGTGGTCATGCAAATAATAGATATTAATGCACCACTGAAGTATTCATGGACGTTGGCTGGAGAGAGGAAGTAGATAGCTGCCTGCCTGTTCTACCAGCTGGATATAAACAATTGCAATAGCCTGCGTAGGAAACTGCTTCAGCCCTGTCTCGATGGGATAAGATGAGCGAGTAATGTCTTATGTTGGACCAAGTTCTGTTGGCGAAAAACCAGCTTTCGAGCTGCATGGAGCTCTTCTTCGGGTCCTCATAGCTCGAAAGCGTGTCTTTCACTAACAGAATTTGGCCCAACAAAAGATATCACCTCACATCCCTTTGTCTCGTATCTTTGGCCCAACATGGCTACAATAATATTATAAACAGTATTGGCTTAGGCATCTATGGCCTTAGCTTTTGGCACACAGCTGGTGCAGAGTTTACAGATCTCATGATGTTAAAGCCTCTCAGTCTTTTCCTTTGTCCATTACCCCGTGTACGTTACCTGTGTTTTCCAACACAGTTGTTGCCAATAGAAAGGAGAGTGGACTCTGTCCCTTCTGCATTGTGCGCTTTTCCCCCCAATAGTTGCATAAAATTTTAAGAAGCTGTTCTCAAGAGAGGGGCACGGACTGCTATCACGGAAGTTAAACCTGTGTCTCCATAACAGCAGGAGCCTTTTCTTTTGCAGGTTTATGTGTCGTATGACTACGGGAAGACGTTTAAAAAGATATCGGAGAAATTCAGCTTTGGTGCAGGGAACACGAGTGATGTGGCCATCTCACAGTTCTACCACAGCCCTGCTGACAACAAAAGGGTAAGAAATGAACAAGCAGAAATAAATAATGCCTCCCTGTCACACAAAAGTTGTACAGCTTTAACTATCCCAGTTGACAGGTGCTTTATACTGGTACCTCTAGAGCATTAGAACTGCATCCACACTAGGAGATGTACCAGCAAAATGGAATTGGTAAAGATTCACACCCCTAACTGAAATAGTTACACCAGTACAGAACCTCAACAGGCTACACAAATAAAGCTTCCCCTCTCCGGATTTAAACCACTCTTAAAAGCCCAGATCTATAGTGAATCTTGTCCATTTGTATAGAATATTCTTTTTATTGTTCTCTTCTCCGACTTCTGTCTGGCCTTAGTCTGTGAGCTGGAACAAGAATACTTAATTCTTACAAAGCACTAGTAAACAGTAGATTTCAAAGCGCTTTACAAAGGGGTCAGTATCATTATCCCCATTTTACAGATTGAGACACAGAGCATTCAAGTAATTTGCCCAAGGTAACCCAGCAGACCAGTGGGAATAGAATAAAGGTCTCCTGAGTCTCAGTCCACTGTGCTGTAAACTAGACCAACCTGTCTGGTTAAGTGTTTTTAAATGGCATAACCTTTCCCATGTCATCAGGAAAGCAGTCGGATTATATGCTCTTCTGCAGCTGCAGTAGAAGTAGTTGTCTTAATATAATGTTCTTGGTTAGCTTTTATTTATTTATTTTAAAAAAGGATTGCAGGAAGTGGCTTCAGGGTTTACAGGAGAGAGAAAACGTGTCTCTTGGGAGTTATAAATTGAATTTGGTCAAGAGAATTGACTGTGTTCTTAGGGGAAAAAAAAAAAATGTACACTCAATAATTTTATTTTCTCTAGTAGGAATCTAGGCAGCTTGGTTATTATGTGCCATTTGTATAATTCTGTAAGAGCAAATTGTGCTCAGGGATTGGGAGCAAATAGATAACACATTCCCACCTCCCACCCCTCCTGCAGGGTTTAAAATCTAAGGCAAAAAGGAAGGCAGATGGCGTGAACAAGACAGCTGAGCTCAATGCTTCCTGGAAGAGGTGGGGTTTCTTGAAGGTGAAGACAGGGTGATGTGGAAGAAGGCTTAGAGGCAAGAATGGTGAAGGAGACCTTAGGGTTCAACAGGTGCATGAGCAACAACTGTTCTCAGCTTGTGGAAGGAGCTAAATGCAACAGAAACTGGATGAGAGCCAGCCTCCGGCATCAGTCCAGGACCCCTCTTTGGCATGCAGCACCACTCTGCTACCTACAGAATGGGTCTATGAACCCTCTGTAGCATGTGGTCCCACTCCTCAGGGCTTCTCTTGCATCTCACTCTCTTAAGTGGCACACAAGCTCAATAAGTTTCATGTTCAACTTTCCAGCTCAGTGTTGGAGTGGGTTAGTAATCAGTCAGTATGACTTCACCCATCCCTAGTCTTATCAGCTGACAGACTGTCTCCTGCCTGGCCTTGCGTCAACCCCCCCATGGGGGAAACACCATATTTCCTCTGGGAAGTTACTCCATTGTGCGATTCCATTTACCCCAGTGACCTCAAGTCAAGTTTGCAAGTGAAAAGATGTCTTTTTTCCCCCCCTTAACTTCCAGCCGTGAAAACTCACTCTGGGAATCAGAGAATCAGGTTGGAATCTTCCTGGCTTGTATATTAGCACCCTAAAACCTCTGTGATTTACGTTGGGGACAAGACAGGACCTGAGCATAGGAACTGAGAAACAGAGAATGAGAACCTAAGTCATCAAGTTCCGCCTTCAGTTACACCTGTGTAACCCCCTGGTCTTCAGTGTAAAGTTGCATAGGTGTTACTTGGCCCTGCAACTGAAATTTAGCTAACAGTCCTGATGATGTTGTGCGGGGGGACGCCAAAGTCTCCAGCAAGCTTTGCTAGAGCTGTCTTGATTCTGCCATGCTTACAGGAGTAAAAAGCAGCTAGGCGCTTCTCCTTTCCTCCCTGAGCAGAATGGACATTAGCTTGTTTCTTTGTGCAATAGCTAGGTGCTGAAACAGTGCTCTTACCTCTTGGGGTGCCAGAATGAGTATTGCAGATACAGGATGCATTCCGCTGCAGATAGGTTTACATGGTAAGCCTTTGTAGTCTATAGTCCACTACTGGTGACTTCCTTGCTCTGTACCGTTATATCATCTTCTGTTTATAAATTCCTATTGTCTGATTTTGGTTTTTGTTCCGGTTTTTGTTCCCCTCCCCCCTCTGCAGTACATCTTTGTGGATGCCTACGCCCAGTACCTCTGGATCACCACGGACTTCTGCAGCAATATCCAGGGCTTCTCTATTCCATTCAGAGCTGCAGATCTGCTATTACACAGTAGGATCCCTGACCTCGTTTTGGGCTTCGATAGGTCTCATCCTAACAAACAGGTGAGGAGCTGCAGTCAGTGACGAGTGCCAAGTAATGCTGCGTCTGTTGTTTTGAGTACCTGAACTGTTACATAAGTGTTGGGATGTTTGCTGTGAGATATGCTTGATACTCGACTGAGAAGCATTTGACACCAATTGTCTATCCATCCATCTGCGTATCCAACCATCATTTTGATAAAGCAGCTATCCATGTGGTATCCATCTCCCATCCTTACTCTGGCGTTACAGAGAAACATGAGTAAGCGATAATACTTCAAGTGATGGTCTGTGTGTGTATGCCACACTTGGGATATGCATGTGCACCCGGCACCTGAGTCTGGAATGTGTGTGTATAGATATAGATATTACAAGCAGTGTCCATTAGTCTGCACATGCAGCGTAGCTCTCCTTGTGCTCTGAATGGAGGGCATAAATAATGGTGTGGGCTGATGCCTCTCCAGTTTCACATTCACAGAATTGATGGGGGCTGGAACTGAGACTCAGAAAATATCTGATGGAAGAGCAATGAAGCCCCAATCAGATCTGGGCTGGGGGACTCCTCCCCCGCCGTAAATCAGTCTCAACAAACAGGCAGCGGCCCTCTGAGCATGAGCTGCAGAATGGAAGCTAAGGCTGTTAAGTCTAAGGAGAAGGCTTCACATGAGAGTAAGGACAAGTCATCTTTGTCTAAAGCTGCCCTGAAGATTTGGCTCATACAGGTGCCAAGGACTTTGGCCCGAGTAAACCTAGGCAGGAGAAGGAGATGCACTAGGGTATGCATCCAGAGGTTCAAATATTGACTCTAATGATGAAGACTCGAAATAAACAGCTCCTGGTGCTGTGATCCACTTCTAGAGTTGAAGGTGTACTGGTAACACAGTCCTGGGGGAGCTGACTGCCATGGTGACCAGGGAATCTCTGGCTCCAGTCGAACCACCAATTGATGCTCCTCTTAGTCTAGGGCAGTCTCAGATTGATGTCCCCTTGGAGGACATCTTTGCTGTTCCCTATCAGGACCACCTCTTCCTGAGACAGGAAGAGACTTTCTTCCTTCCCACCCTCGAGGCACGGCCATCAGGACCGTCGGTTCCACCGGAGATCCAGCTCTCTCTTTGGATGAGTCACAGGCCCTGCAGGAGTCTCTGCGGCATCAGGCAGAGCTGGAATGGGACATGAGCCCAAGAAGATCAGGGTTCCAGCCTCTGATCAGCCACGATTGCCCAAGAGACAGGTCGTCCCCTGTGCAATGGGGTCCTCTATGCTGGTTGAGCTATTCTACTGGCAACACTGGGGACCAGGAGAGTCCTACCCTAGTCACCCAGGATTGGTTCATGCGTCCTATTTGCCGTTGTGGGGCCATCCACAACCGGCCCTGTTTGATTATTTGGGGGAGGAAGGTGAGCCAGATCTGACCATTCTGGTAGCAACCTTGTCGTCTTCACCGGATGAGGCAGTAACTCCATGTTCTCCATCTCCACCGGATGACTTCAAACAATATCAAGAGCTCATGCACAGGCTTATGGCAAAGGAACAGATTGTGCTTGAGGAAGTCCAGGAGCCTCAGCATAGTTGACTTCAGCCTTGTGGTCCCTGTCAAGCAGCCCTCTACATCAATGAGGTCATCATGAGCAGCAAAGATGGTCACACTCCTTGTTCTACTTCTGCTCAAGAGAGGACTGAGAAGCATGTTCCATCAAAGGGAGAGGGGGGAAGGGGGAAAATGTTCTCTCATCCACTGCTTAACTCTTTGGTGGTGCAGGTGGCTACAGAGTGGGCCAAGGAACACCACCCGAAGACTACTCCCTTTGATAAGGGATACAAGCAATTAGATGTAAGTGACTTGACTTCCTGAGGAGAGAGATCTTCTCTTCCACCTCCCTCCAGTTCAGTTTATTGAATTATCAAGTCCTCTTAGCCAAATTGGATTTCAACAATTGTGCTAAGTTTATGAATTTAAGGACAAGCTCCCCAGTGTTGCCAGTAGAGGACAGAGTCTGCTTCCAGGCCACAGTGGATGAAGGCAGATGGGTGTCCACAGTTCCCTCCAGGCTGCGGTGGATGCAGCAGATACTGTGTCTAGAAGGATGGCTATAGCCATTGTTATGAGGAAAGACTCATCGTTTCAGTCCTCAGGTTTCCCTAGAGAGGTGCAAAGTACCATCCAAAATCTGCCCTTGGTACAGCCAACCTGTTCCATGAGAAGACAGGCGAGTCCTTCCAGTCCCTTAAAGACTTGAGGACGACGCTTCGCTCGGTGGACATTTATACCTCTGTTCTCAAGAGAAAACTCCATTGATACGGGTGTAGGGTACCTTCTCAGCCTTTTTATCACCAACATCCTCAGGAACCACCACACAGGAGAGACATTTATAGACGCAGGAAGTCAGCCTCTGCAACATCCACTGCCACATTGAACTCTATCCTCCAGGCGAAGTTTCTTTTGACGGGATTGTCAAGACTCGCTTCCTTTAGTGATGCCTCTTCATTGCCCTCCTCAGATATTCAGAGGTTGCCTTACCCCATTTGCCATTTGGAGGCTCTGACTACAGACAAATGGGTATTAGAAATTATTCATGGTGGCTCTGATAGAGGTGCTGGTAAATCCTACATACAAACGCTCTTCCCTGTTCCACTCTCAAAGAGATTCTACGACAAGAGGTGAACTTCCTCCTCCTCATGGGAGCCACAGAAAGGATTCTACCTCAACATCAAGTGAATGGATTCTATTCCTCTTACTTCCTCATTCCCCAACAAGAATGGGGAGATGGAGGCCAGTGCTCTTTGTACTCACTGGAGAAGAGCAATATCAAGGGCAAGGTGACAGTTCTGTCCAAGGTTTTGGACTCTCTTATCTGGTGGACAAAACTGGGAAGGGTTCCAGTGGGGATCCCTTTCTAATAGCTAACGCCAGAAGAGTCAGTGAGCTGGTGGCACTCATGGCAGATCCACCACGTACCATCTGCTATAAAAAAAAAAAAGCATCATTATGCCCTCACCCCAGATTCATCCCTAAAGTAATTTCCGAGTTCCATATGAGTCCGGTCATTCACTTACCTGTGTTTTTCTCTAAACCTCATGCCTTGGAAGAGGGGAGACAGCTGTATTATCTGGATGTCCAAAGGATTTTGGCCTTTTCTCTGCAAAAAACAAAGGAATTAGAAAGACATCGAAACTATTTTTTTTTCCATAGCAGAGTGATCAAGAGGTCAAGCTATATCGGCTCAGAGATTTTCAAAATGGATCTCACTGTTACCCTCAGTTATCAATTCGCTTGTGTTCCTCCACCCAGAAGGGTTAAGGGCTCATTCCACCAGCGGGCAAACTGCTTCAGCTGCATCTCTGAGAGACATCTGTACTGGAGATGGATAGTGCAGCCAATTGAAGCTCGTTGCATACCTTAAGGAGACATTACGCTCTGATCCGGTCATCAACTGTGTATACAGCTGAGGGGAAAGCAGTACTCCAGTCAGCTATCACTTCTATGTCCTTGCACCCAGCCCAGGTGTGACTACTCCTTGTTAATCTCCCACCTGTGGAATACACACCAGACCATCACTCAAAGAAAAAATGGAATTTACTTACCTGTAACTGCAGGTTTTGAGATGTGTTGTCCCTGTTTGTATTTCACTACCTGCCTGCCATCCCCTCTGTTTGGACTGTAGTGTAAAAAAGGAGAGTGGCCCGCACCACCTTTTATGCCCTCGACTGAGAACATGAGGAGAGGTATAGTGCATATATGGGCCAACAGATGCGGCTTGTAAAAATAACCTGGATGGGGAAATTGGGGCACACAGAGAGCTTAAGAGACTCACCCAAGATCATGCAATGCATCAGGAACAAAGCTAGGGTGTGAACCCCGAAGTTCTGACTTTCTGACCCCTTCCCTAGGCACTGGGGTAACATTCTTTCACAGTTCTTCCCAATCTTACCTAATTAAAGAACCGTCAGAGAGGAAGTGGGCTTCAGTTTACCTTAAGGAAGATTTGTACTCTGCCCTGGGAAGAAGCAGGGAGGCTAAGAAACACTAGACTGTTGCATGTTCTGCGTTGGCAGTGGCCCAGTGTTTGTCTTGGAAAGTCACATACCAGTATCATGTGGGTTTGTGTTTTGATATCTCCTTGCCATAATTAGTAGATGGTTTCTCCACCCAGGGTAGAGCACACAGAAGATCCACCACTATCCCAGCCCTGCTTAGCCAGGACATTCCCTTTTAAATATATAAATGCTTTTTCCCTTGGGCAGAAAGTATCAAAGTGGTGGGATTGGTTTTTGGCAGAAAGAAGCTTTGACAGGCTCCCCCATGCACCTTCCCCCCAGTTCTACTGATCCACTGACTGCATCATTAGCAACTCATGCCAGATGACTGCCAATAAGTCAGGAATGACCTTTGGATCATTTACCATGGGCTGGCGGTTTTGCATTGCAAAGGTTTGCGTTACAGATGTTTGCCATTGGCCTTGCTTTGCACATTGCTGCTTTGGCACCTTGTGCTCACAACCTGTGCAGTGGTGAACTCAGTAAGCATGCCTGCGCTTACTCTCAACCTGCCTACTCCTTTTCCTGGCGTGCTCTGGATGGTTGGCCCTGCTCTGCTCCTGCACCTTGGGAATTCTCCGTCAGGACTTGGCAATTGATTTGCATACCCTGTACACAGCTGGAAGGATGTATAAGGGTCAAATCTGGCCCCTATGTTTTTTATTAGCTTCTGTCATCAGGCTAGCTGATAGTGCAGAAGCAGGGTTGATCTTGCAGTTAGCTCAGTTGTCCAAGTCAGAACTTTTGGGTTCTCATTCCTTTTGCAGCTGATTAATTGTGTGACTGATTAGATCATTTCCCTGAATTCTAATTTACCTCTCTGTAAGACAGATATACTTACCTTCTTTGTAAGCGTCTACATTAATGTTTGCAAAAGCTTTTGGATATCTGCAGAAGAAAAGTGCCATGGAAACACAGAGTAGTATTTTAGAGGAATAAATAAATGTGCCGGGTTTCTGAAATGCAAAGGACCAAGACTGAAGCTCACACATCACTTCTATCAGGCACAGTCAGACATCATTGTTCTGCTAGATCAGTGAAAGGGCAGTAACCAGTCCTTAGTCACTGTACTGCAGACTGTTACAGACTTGTACTCTTAATTCTGAGCGAAAGAGCTTAATTCTCCGCTTTCTGTGTGCTGAATTACATGGCTGATGGGTGGCAATGGTGCATTTATAAGTCATGCTAGGTTTATTGGTGATCATTGCCTTTTTTAAAATCAAACTGTTACGTGGAACATTGTGTCTGGAATCTGGCTGGTTCCAGGCACAAACCAGCAAAAAATGTAATTATTATGATTTAAGTGCAAACATTGTGGTTGATATTGTAATCGAAACAGAGAGCAAGACGGCCTCTGCTCCTGAGGTTTCATGCTTGCTATTGTTTTCACATTAGAAGTTATGCCTAATTGTGGTTAACCTCCTGCAAGGACATCTCTGCGGGCAGTAATATGGCATCTGTCCAGGCTTTAGGGCTGCACATTCACCTGAACCCGGCATCTGGCTCCTGCACATTTATACATCTACAAGCAGATAATTGTTGCTCCTGGCAGCATTCGTCTATAGAGTAGTCGTGCATGGAGCTGCTTAGAGTGAGAGTCCAGGACCACACGCTAGCCCTGCTTATGTAGTGTATGATTTGGGGAGAAATAGAACAGATTTCCCAAATGTAGCCCTTTAGTTTTTAATCCAGCTTCGGTAATGATTTAGGCTGTAGTGCAGGGGTGTGCAAACTTTTAGGCCTGAGGGCCACATCTGGGTATGAAAATTGTATGGCGCACTATGAATGTTCATGAAATTGGGGTTGGAGTGCAGGAGGGGGAGTGGGCTCTGGGGTGGGGCCAGAAATGAGGAAGTCAGGGTGCGGGAGGGGACTCCGGGCTGGGGCAGGGGGTTGGGATGCAAGAGGGGAAGGGTTCTGGCTGGAAGTGCGGGCTCTGGGGTGGGGCTGGGGATGAGGGATTTGGGGTGCAGGAGGGTGCTCCAGGCTAGGACCAAGGGGTTTGGAGGGCAGGAGGGGGCTCTGGGCTGGGGTAGGGGGTGAGGGCTCTGGCTGGGGCTGCAGGCCCAGGGGTGGAGCCAAAATTGAGGAGTTCAGGGTGCGGGAGGGGGCTTCAGGCTTGGCCAGGGGGCTGGGGCATGGGAGGGGGTCGGGGTGCAGGCTCCGAGTGGCGCTTACCTCAAGCAGCTCCTGGAACCAGTGGCATGTCCCCTCTCTAACTCCTGTGTGGAGGTGCAGCCAGGCAGCTCTGCGCACTGCCCTGTCCACAGGCACTGCCCCTGCAGCTCCCATTAGCCTCAGTTCCCAGCCAGTGGGAGCTGCAGGGGCGGCGCTTGGGGCAGGGGCAGCACGCAGAGCCCCCTGGCTGCCCCTGTATGTAGCAGCCGGAGTGGAGACATGCTGCTGCTTCCAGGAGCCTTGGCACATGCACGCCAAGTGGCCTCAGACCCTGCTCCCCAGTGGAAGCTTGAGGGCTGGATGTGGCCAATGGGCCGTAGTTTGCCCACCCCTGCTGTAGTGCCTAAAGTATCTGAGTCCCACCTGTGTCTCTGACATTTTATATTGCAGCTCTGGCAATCTGATGACTTTGGGCAGACCTGGATAATGATTCAGGAACACGTGAAATCTTTTTCTTGGTATGTATTGGATCTTTGAGTCTCTGTGGAACCTTTTCCCCTTTATGTCCTCCCAGGCCTCATTACTACTCCCTCATCCTTTGCCAAGAACTCAGGCATAGAAGATACTGGCAATTATTGAGATACAGAACTCCATTCTCCCCCAAAATTAACTCTGTAATAAGTGGCTATCAGAGCAGTTTACCATGGGGATATGGGGCAGAAACATGAGATGGAAAGCTAACAGTACTTGAAGCTTCTCCAGCTTGTCACATATTGTGTCTCCACAGCTTTCACAAACTGAGCATTATTAAGCTTTGTTGATATTTGGATAGTCTGCAAAGGAAAAACCAGCACATACAAATACTTGTGTTGGTGAGACAGTAGGTTGCCCTTGTCAGTTGGTTTTAAACCCTGAGTCTAAGGGACATGGGCTATCTTTTTCTTCCATGTTTGTGCAGCACCCAGCACCTAGAATACTGATCTAAGACTAGAGCCCCTAGGTACTGGAGCAAAATGTATAATACTAACAGGCACTTTTAAAAAACCATTTTTAAAACTTAACTCTTCATGAAAGATCTTGTAGCAATTTTTAGCAAGAGTGGGGGTGTCTTGCCCAAAATCTAACTTGTATGGTTTTTCTGCAGTTTCAGGTAGAGACTGTGTTCTCCTTCACTTCCTGTCCTAAATGGTTGTTGTGCACTGTTAAACAACTGCAGCAAAATGTCAGAATCAAGATCTGTTGGGTGGGTCTGAGGGGACAGTTTTACTCTAAAGCTTAAAAGGTCTTTCATTCAAAAGGTATTTAATTCAAAAGACTTGATCCTGCTCTCACTGCAGTTAATGATTAAATGCCTGTTGACATGAATGGTATGGGATCAGGCCTTAATAGAGCTAATGACAAGTCCCTTGAGATCAAAACTACTTATATCCATTTCGTGCCATCAATTTGCAGTGAAACTTGCACTAAGGGCCCCCATTTCTGATTGGAAGGTGATTTTTTACTGTTCCTTGAGTGGTCACTATAAATAGATTTCAGAGTAGTAAACAGAAAATCGCACCTGCTATCCAGTTATCCACTGCTCTGCCATTGTGATTATTTGTGTTGTCTAGTACAAGAATCCATCAGTTTCTAGCTAGCAGGTCTTTTTACATTCTAGTGATAAGTAACTTGCCTTGCTAAATCTCTAAAACAGGCACATGGGACTGAACCGAAACCATCTCTTTGTACATCTTGAACATTACTTATTAAATTTAATACTCCTCTTATAACTTGTAAGGGGGTTGGGGAGAAAATGATTGACTTTCAAACAGATTACGGTGAAAGAACAAGGAAACAATAAAATGTTAGCGATTTCCTTGTCTTTCAACCAGCTGTTGAGCTGCTTAATTGGTCTTTTCGATGCATCTTGAACATCAGTTGAAAAAAAGAAGGGGAAATGTCAGATATTTTTGAAGTTGTCACCCTTTATTTTGACCAGCTGTTCTGTGAGTGGTTTGACAATACTAATCAGAATTTAGATCCAAATTTTGCAAATAACCTCTCTTTATAATGACGTGAACCAACCCCCCAGATCTCATCATCCAACTTCAGGGTGCTCAAAATTCTGATCCAAGTGTTGAGGTTTGAGCCCATCTCTTGTTAAATGACTTGCTTATAAATACCTGATGCTATCTTGATAGTGAAGTGAACACAGAAATAATATACCTGCTTTCTTTCTTTTATACAAGGGGCATTGACCCATATGATAAACTGAATACAGTTTACATAGAACGACATGAACCTACAGGGTCCTCAACTATAATTCGCAGCACAGATTTCTTTCAAACCAGGGAAAATAAAGAAATCATTCTGGAAGAGGTTGAAGACTTTCAGCTCAGAGACAAATATCTGTTTGCCACAAAGACTGTGGTAAGTAGCACGTAAGAAAAATCATTGTGTAGGCAGATGTATTATATTAATCTGCTGGGTGACCTTGGGCAAGTCACTTCACTGCCTCAGTTTCCCCATCTGAAACAGGGATACTGACTTACTTTGTAAAGTGCTTTGAGATCTACAGATGAAAAGCACTATATAAGGAGCTAGGTTTTGTGATTATTGAATCCCATCTAACACCCTTTGAAGTCAGTGGAAGGACTTCTATTTCATGGAACTGAATTGGGCTCTGAACATTCAGTACAATAATGGACAATACTTAGCTAGTCAGGCTCCGTTAGTGACAGAACAAAAGTAAAGGAACATACTTTAAGCCTTGAGGCAAAACATTAAAGATTGCGTAAGGTCATTGTCAGTTTGAGAAGGAAAAATTGGCTAGAGTTAGTGAGCTGACTTCATTATCCTTTAGCGATTGGCGCTAAGCCTTGTGCTTTCTAAGAGAAATACAGCTCCTGACACCAGGAGTGAAAATAAAAAAACCCACAGCATATTAATATACAGTAACCTGGACATGCCAGTCAGTACTTCTGCTGAGAGCTGACACACATTTGAACAAGTCGCCTAGAGATTATTAGAGCATTTAGCAGGGCTAAAACTACGCATACTGCTGCACCAAAATACTTTGAGATGTTCTATTGAGTCCACTGTGAAAGCACCACCATGCTGTGTGGATAAATACAGGAGCTCAATCTCCAGGGCTGTTCATCTGGCACCTTACTCTAGTACACATGAACAAGCATGGCCAAATGGCTCTGTTGGAAAGACACAGTCTAAAATGACCGGATAGACCAAGTGTCATTGTTTTTCTTTAACAATGTGCAGCTCGGGGTTGATAGGAGGGGGGCTTCGAACAGTAGTATTTTTATATATTTATTTGATTTTAGTGAGTTAGGCAGAACTAGGTCAAGCTGCAAAGGGCTGGAATTCTGGCAGGAAAGAATTAGATGCTTATGAGTAAAGGGAAGGCAGAAATTGACGATAGCGAGGTGGAGGTGGGGAAAGAGGATATATGTCTGTAATAATTTAGTTAAGGCCACTAAATTGACTGATTTCAAAATTATTCTGATCTGAACTGAAAAGCTTTATTCCCCCACCGAATATAAACACATTATGTTTTTATCCTACCATTATCGAGATATTTTTAATAAGCCAGTCCCTAGTCACTTTTCTGTGTTTTCCCCAAAATGTTTAATGCTTCCTGTGGATTTTGCAGCATTAAGTAGCGAGCGTACACCAGAGCTGGAGTAATATTTACCCGTAGCCATGTGAATACTCTCAACAGGTAAAAGAATGTCTGAAGAGAATGGTTTGAAGGACACTTTCAATTGTTAAAAGTTACATCCTGCAAAAACTGAAGCCCTCAACTTTTTGAATATGTCAAGCTGGCACTGGGTCTGTTCCAAAGCAGGATCAGACCCTAAGTCATCTGAAAGGGTTAAGATATTCTTGTTAGCTTTATCGTCAATGGGAGCTGCATGGTTTTTGGTGCTAAATTAAGCCAAATAGGAAGCAGACATTGGAAATCTGTACTCAAGAGTTGTCTTGTTCTGTGAGATAAGAGCCTTTGTCCCCCACGTCTTTCTTATGTTTCCCCCATTACCTTAGTATCTAAGCGCCTCATCATCTTTAATGCATTTTTCCTCACAATGACCCTGTGAGAGAGGGTAGTGCTATCGTCCCTATTTTACAACTGGGAAACTGAGGCATGGAGAGTCAAAATGATTTGCCCAAAGACATACAGTGAGCCTGTAGCAGAGCAGGAAATTGAACCTGAACCCCAGACTAGTGCCTCAATCATTGGATCAGCCTTCTTACTGCTGTCAAAGTGGTGTGAGATCAGTCCCCCGTGCTGCAGATTTGGGGAGAGAGGTTTTCAGGATGTCACCCTGCTCGTTCTTCCCCTTGGCAGTACAGTTATAACAAACAGAAGAAAGTTTGCTATTTTGAAACATCCAACTTGTGAGCATGAAGTTTAGCAGCATCGCCAACCCTAAATGTTCCAAATTCACAAATCAGGTCCCAAAAAACCATGAGATGGGCTTAAAAATTATGAGATTTAAGCATAATAAAATTAAGGAGTTTTTTTGGTTTGCCTTCTGGATTTTTAGCCTTTAGGGTTCACTGGGTCACTTTTTCAAGTTTTCCTCTGCCACCGTAAAGGTTAGGGGGAAAAAGTTGAGGGTCACATAATCCCATGACTCCTGGAGCTAGGGCTTTAAGTCAAGCAACTATTGTGAGAATTACAATAAAAATTGGATGAGTTGGCAACATTTAGTTAGGCACCTAAATCCATATTGAGGCACTGTAACGGGCTCAGTGTGTCAAGTAGGGCCACCCTCATTTGCCCAGTGTGGGGTTGACACACCCCATCACACAGTTATCAGTGGTTTTTTTATTGCCTTTGAGTCAAACAGTCATGATCAAGGGGCTCAGGACTCTTTGTAGGACTGAGCAGTCGGTCAGTCTGCAGTCCCTGATCCTCCTGGCTGGGGCAAATAAAAGCAGTTGGGGATCTGACCCTCTGTGCAGGGCAGAGTGAACAATCAGTCTAACTCAGGAGTCCCCAGTAGCCATGCCTAGTGGTAAGTGCTGCAGGAAGGTGAACTCTAGGGCACTGGGTTCTGGGACCCAGGGCCTTCTGAAGCCAGTAAATTCCTCAGTAAGGGTTCAACCATCAGCTCCTAATACATTCCCTGGGTCAGTTCCTACCATAAAGCCCATCTCAGGTATCTCCTGGGCTGGCAGTAACTCAGCATCTTTCAGACTCTGCAGTCAGCTGGTCATCAGTAGCATAATCCAACTTCATAGTCCCAACAGCCTGAGGAATCAACAGTTCCTGCTCCACTAGCCCCAACTGAGCTGGGCTGCCTCCTTTTATCTGTCCCCTCCACCTGGAGCATGTGCAGCAGGGGGAAAGGGTGTGGCCTCCTAGGCCCACAGTGATTGGTCAGCCCCGGTTTGCTCCGTGGGGGGTTAATACATCTGGTTACAGGCATCTTCATTGCCTGGGTGCTGAGCACTGTTGTCATTTCAGTGGGAATTGTGGGTATTCAGCAACTCAGAAAATTAGGACACTTGTTTTGGAGCCTAGATACAGATTTAGGTGTCTAACTTAGACCTCCCATGTTTGGATATTTTGGCCATGATTTTTATAACATGATACTCATCCCTAAAACAGTAAACATCAACATTAAAGCATTGAGGCTAATTTGCAAAGGGCATAAATAAAACCAGACATGTTAATTTCATGCAGTCTGGTTGGAAGAACTATGGGAGGAAAACATCAGCCTTTGACAACCTGACTGATCAGTTGAGAGGTGGGGTTGTTTTCAGCTTCCAAAAGAGTGCTCAGAGCAATGAAGAATCTAAAGGCTCGATGCTGTGCATTTGAAAGGGATCTCACTCTCCTTTCTCAAAAAGACAGAGAAATCCCCAACAGGTTCAAGCTAGTTTTTTGGCCATATATCCTCCAATCTATGTGATTTCCAAGGCTCCTGTTTCCTTAGTTAGCACGGATAGTATATGGGGCAAATAGATGAATAAATTGCAGAGAGGTTGCTATATTATCAATAATAAGATCTCATCTGCTGGCATAGGGGGCATACAGTTTTCAGGTTTCACAATCACAGGGAACAGTTAAGCCATTTTAATGTTTTTAGTATCCTACTACCCCAGGATTCCATCCAAACTAGCCATCAAGTTACTGTGTTGTGGGTTTTTTTGGAGAGTGGGTAAGGTTTTTGCTTGCTTTTTCTACTGTTGAGTTTGTTCATTTGTATCTGCTCTGTCTTTAACCTGTTTTATATGCAATTGTGAGTTTAGAAGTAAAAAAAGATTCCTAACATTTTTTCCTCCTCTTCATAGCATTTATTGGGCAGCCAGCAGCAAACTTCAGTCCAGCTCTGGGTTTCCTTCAACCGCAAGCCAATGAGAGCTGCGCAGTTTGTAACGAGACATCCAGTAAAGGTAAAATGGAATTGATTTATGGCATCTCCCTATTCCTCCGTCAGCCAAAAGCACCTTCACTGTGTATAGGATCCGAATAGCATTTTTACTCGTTAACTAGTAACTGCAGTAGCTAGATTTGTAGCAGAGGTAGTCTTATTCTATACTTAGTTCAAAACAGTTTGGCCTTCTCATGTTTGGAATGGAATGGAAGCAAGGGTGTCACAATGATCCTGCTGTTTACACAGGAGTAACTTTACCCATGCAGCATGATGCCTATTGATATCAGTGGGGCTGCCGATGAGAGTAAAATGACTCGTGCATACGTGTTTGCAGAATTGAGACTGAGAGCGCCGAGAAAAATAGTTCTGACCATGTTTTTAGGCAGAGGTTTTTAAATTAGTGTGATCTAGAGGGGAGTGGCCTCTGGATTCTAAATACTGACAGCATTGCTGTGCCCCAGAAACTCATTGTCTGTGGGGGGCCTTCTCTCCCCTCCTGCAAGGGCCTGTCACAATAACCCTGGTAACTGGGGGGTATAGGGGCTGCTCCCTGCTGGCATCATTGAGGATACATCCCAGCCCAGATAGAGTAGTGTCACGGAATAGACAGGTGATAGAGTAGTGTCATGGCCCACCCACCTTCTATACCAGCCTCTGGAGCTGGCTGGCAGCAGATGGGATGAGCTGAGCTTGCAGCACTTTGGAAAAGGACCGTGCAGCGTACACATGTCCCCCTTGGGGGTAGCGGGGTAAGCTGGGCAAGGATTGTGCCTCCTGAGAGCGTATGTGTAAGCTCAGTGTAGGCCAGTGCTTTTGACAGAACAGTCTGGTCTGGAATGTTTCACGCTCTGCCACACAGGAGGGGCACAATGGCTCAATCAGGGTTTCAAAGACCCCTGTGATACTATCCCAGCAAACCCAAAGATGTGCTGGCACAGCTGATTCTGCCACTTCCCAAAGCAGCTGCGCACAGACAAGTGCCCTCCTGCCTTCGTGATATTTGCTGAGGTGTACGCACAGCACTCGGCAAATAAGCGGGGTGTGTTCTGTGCTCGAGGCCTTGTTCAGATCTGAACAGAAATGGGCCAAGCACAGATATGAACAATGGTGAACAATGAATTTTAAGAATGCTGCCATGCTAATTTTTGTTGGACTTCTTTGTGGACAGACTGCACTTGGAGGAGGGGTTTGGTGAAGGGGAAACGAGAGAGAGAGATCACATGTGCAAGAAGCAGAGGAGAGAAATTTGTTTGCCAAGTGGAAAAGCTGTTTTTGGTGGAGGGAGGAGGATTTATTTTTAGGCACCTAAGAGGAAACAACAAACAGTGGAGGGTAGGAAAATCTCCCAGCATGTGTCTATGTAAGTGATGGATAGGCTGAGCGAATCAATGTCGTTGACTGCCCCCTAAGGAATACTACATTGCGGATGCGTCCGAGGACCAGGTGTTCGTGTGTGTCAGCCACAGTAACAACCGCACCAACCTCTACATCTCAGAAGCAGAAGGCCTGAAGTTTTCTCTGTCTTTAGAAAATGTGCTGTACTACAGTCCTGGAGGGGCAGGCAGTGATACCCTGGTCAGGTAAGGAGGGCTGGGCCGGCTTGATGGACTCCCGTGGCTGGGTGGCTTGAGAAACTCAAGATAGGGTTCATCTGGGAGAGGATGCAACATAATGGGTAGCAGTTAATTAACATTTAACCTCACAACTCCCCTAAAAGGTAGGAATTATGCCTATTTTACAGAGGAGGTGGAGTTGTTAAGTGGTTCATCCAAGATCACAGAAGAAGTTAGTTAGTAGTAGAGCTGAGATTAGATCTCAGGAGTTCCGGTCTCGCACTCCTATGTTTAGACCAGGTCCTTAGGTGTAACCCCATTGTGTTAATGGCGTAAGACCAGCATGAGTGAGCAGAGCATTACTCCCTGTCGCAGTCTGAAGAACCTAGGCTGTGAGGAAGGTACAGAGGGATTGGGGCTTCTTCTTACTGGGGGCTTTGAGGTGACTCTGTAGAAGCATTTGATGAAAGGGCTCAGTATATTGACAGAGGTAAATTAGTCACTCTCGTTCAGTAAATTGGCTTTCCATGCTTTGTTTGAACTGGATAGTTTTGTGAGGGGAGAGGCCCCTGACATGGAACGTACCAGTGCGTTCTCCCCTAGAATCCCAGGACTAACGGCAATTAACCAAATGACCCACACGTTCGTTCCATTGCAGGTATTTTGCCAACGAGCCTTTTGCAGACTTCCACCGTGTCGAGGGCGTGAGAGGAGTGTACATCGCCACCCTGATAAACGGTTCGTTCAGCGAAGAGAACATGAAGTCTGTCATCACCTTTGACAAAGGTGGAACCTGGGAATTCCTGCAGGCTCCAGCATATACGGGTTATGGAGAAAAGATAGATTGCGAGGTAACAATGAGTAAAACCCAGTGTTTTGGGGAGGGCGGGAGCATTTTTACCGTCCTTGCTTCCCCTTTGAAGAGTTTTTGGGTCGGTCATTAACCATTTGCTCCCTTGGAAGTATTGTTGGGTCAGTCATTAACCATTTGCTCCCTTGGAAGGATCAGTGCAGGAATAAAACGGAAAAGAAAGGTGACAAAAATGAAAATGTCATCTGTTTTATTAAGTGTCCGGTCATCAGTCCCTGTGGTACAGCCTGTGGTTGAATGATAATTTTAAAAGGAATAGATTACAAACAGAGAGGGTGAAGACCAGGGTTAAGCATCCTACAGTACTAAAAGTATCAGAGGATCTTGGGAGACAGGACCTTGGTTTGATGTTGTGGTCAGAGCGATGCCACCTCCAGCAGCCCCCAGCATCATCCTGGAGCACTGGGTCCGTACAGGGGCGAGAGCCTTTCCACTCATTTCCCTAGCCGGCTAGTTAGAGGAGCCCAGTGTTAGCCTTGATTGTTGAAGAAGCTTCTCTGTGTTTATTGTAGAGAGAGAAAATGCCAGTTACAACGGAGTCAGTTGAAAGGATCTGAGGCAGTCCCAGTCTGAAGACATTGTGGGTGAACTCCCAGCCCTGTTGAAGTCAGTGACAAAACTTCCATTGACATCAGTAGGGCCAGGATTCCATCTGTTGTCTCAATATCAAATCACACAGATGCTAAAAATACAGGGCTCGGTTTTGCTTAGCATGGGGTAAGAGGGTTTAAGGAGTGCCCTATCTTGGTGGATCCCGCCTAGGGATGTACGTTGTCTTATTGGAGACCACAAGGCTGCTCCCCTGCCGCCTTCACTGCCAAGTCTAGCCCCTCCGTTGGGGGCCAGGCACAAGGACCTGATGTGGGGAAGTGGCTTGATGCACTGAACAAGCATGACGTATTTAAAAGGCCTTCGTATTGTGAAAGTCTCTTAAACATTAAGCAGATTAATCTGGACAATAAAACACTTTCTGCATGTCTGTTAGTGGCGTTTTTATTACAGTGCTGGGAGTTTTTTCCCTTGTGTTCTTCAGGATTTTTTTCCTTCCAAATGTAGCTTTTAACGAAAGTTTTGAAGGTCACTGTTTTTCTAGACGTTGTAAAGATTACAGTGGAGGTCCCTTTTATTTTATTTTTTTATTATTCAGAAAAAAATAAATGATACATTTAGTTGCATTTTGCAGAACACTGAAAAAAAAACCAGGACACATCCCCTGCAAAAGGAATTTCATTGTAAGAGTTCACTGTAGGCAGATTTTACATCATATAATCTTATTTGTTTCTTGGCTTTTCTATGGTTGTGTCTTTGTAGTATCCTAGCACCTTACATAGACCTGTGAATTTATCCTCACAGCACCTCTGTGAGGAAGAGAAGCATTCTTCTTCTTCTTCTAGATGGGGAAACTGAGGCACAGAGGTCTGTGATGATCCTTTGCTCCCAAGGGAGTTCATTGCACAGTCTGGGGCCTGCTCTCTCTTCTGTACAGATAAGCTTTACCCTTACTGATGAGATTTCCATTTCACCAGAGGAGCAAAAATTTCCACTGTGGTCTTCATGCTGGATCCTTAGTGGGTTCTTTAGCTATCCTGGGCCCAGGCCATTGCATGCCTTCAAGGACCAAGACCATGAACTTGATTCGATAATCTGTGGAGCTCAGTGTAGGGAGAGTGGAGGCAGGTGTGATGTGCTCGTGGTACCTTTCGTTGCTGAGATGACACACTGCAGTGGGCTGTACCAATTGGAGTTTCTTAAACGCTGAAGGCTTTATGCGCAGGTACATCACATTGCTGTAGTCCAGCTGAGAGGTTACCAAGGTTTCTTCTCTACCTTATAGGGGTGTTGGAAGGTTGAATTCACAAAGGTTTGGGAAGCATTTTGAGATGCTCACATGGGATCATGGCACATTGAATGCTTTTTACAATTGCAAATGGCATAGTGTGTTTTTTCTATTCCAGTTTTCAAAGGGCTGCTCTCTTCATCTCGCCCAGCGACTGAGTCAGCTGCTTAACTTCCAGTTGCGTAGGATGCCCATTCTCTCCAAAGAATCTGCTCCAGGACTGATCATTGCCACAGGTATATTTTTCTTGAGAGCCTGATCCTGTGAGTTCCTGTTGGCTTGCGGGTGCTCAGTGTGTTGCAGGATGGAGCCATTATGTCTATTAAATACATTTTTTGTTACAAAAATCAATTAAAATATGAATTTTGCAATCCTTTGTCCTCAGCACTCCTTATACAATTATTACTACATATAGATTTCACCACCTTCTTGCAGGAGGTAGAAACCCATTACACGCTTTATAGTCTGTTCCTGCCTCTCTCAAAATGAAGGCGTTTTTAAAGCATACAGGGACTAATATCTGACTCGCTGTTTTATTGCAGAAGGCTCGCTCTATTGAACATTTCAAACAGAGCTGATTTCATCTGGCCATACTTATCTTGATGTAGTTTTCCTGCTTGCTTTTAAACCCTGTAATCATCTTTTAAAACTTCTTATTTAAAGTAACTCATTGATAGTATGAAAAATTAACTCCTCAAAAACAACTCATTTGATTCCAAATTAAAAAAATAGCTCAGAGGGGGCTGAGTTTTTTTTAAGAAACCCGCTAAGAAATAGCAGGAAAAATGATGCTCTGATTTCTTAGGCTCGGTTGGCAAGAACATGGCAAGCAAAACGAACGTGTACGTTTCAAGCAGTGCAGGAGCGAGGTGGAGAGAGGTAAGGATACCATTTGCATTGAACTTCCGTGGCGATTTAGCCAAGAAGGCATCTCTGTGGGGCAAGCATTGCTATATTAGTGTGTAACTATTATATACAGTACGTTATGTATTAAAGGTGACTGACATATCCCTAATTCACACCCCCAAGCACAAACCAAGTAGGTTTCATTGAAATGTGCTGAATACCCTAGAAATGGAATTAAAAAGGACTTTGAGCGTACAACCAATGTTTCTTGGTCCTACTTACTCTGACAGATGCTACAGTATGTGTCATTTCATCCATAGAAAGGCTTGGAACAGTAGAAAGCACGAGTTTTCTATTCTGTATTGCACGGTTCTGCAAGACATTTTCCAAGTGTGTTAAAGATGCCTGTGTACATAGATGTTCACATATGCCATAGGTATGCAAAACATCATTTGTTAATTAAAAATTGGCAAAACTAAGCAATATAGAGTTAAAATCTGGCACAACATACAGCTAGAGCCTTCTGTGGCTGGATTATCAAAACCAGCATGATGCAGCTGGACCATCAGTCAGAGTGGGTAGTTAGGAAGTTTGGCCTTGTGTTAAAGGCAATGCACTCCAGCTGAAGAGATCTGCATTCAGTTCTTAGCTCTGCTACAGACTCCTTACTTGCAAACTTGGGTAAGTCACTTAGTCAAGAGAGATTAAACTTCAGTCCCCATCTGCAAAGAGAGACAGTATCATTTCCTCTGTTTTTGTTGTCTCTCTAGATTGCAAACTCTTTGGGGCAGTACCTAGCGCAGTGGAGCCCTGATGTCAGTTGGCACCTCTAGGTGCTATTATAATGGAAATAATAATAGCAGCACATACTGGGGCATCACTGAGGACTGCTGAATTCAGGGGACCTGGGGAAGCGAGAATAATGTTTACTTTCCTCTTGTGCTTAATGCTGTTTTCATCTGGATTTTCAGAGGGATCAGACATGTTGGATTAAAGCCTTCGATGTACCTATTTATATGTCTTCTATGTTTGAGTGTTGGCGTCTTAAAATGCAGAGAAAACCCAGTGTTTTCTGCCTGTCTGAGTGGCTGAGAAGCCCCTTGGCATCTTCCAGTGGAATGAGACGTTGTTCTCAGTTTACGGGTGTTGAATGTTTTTTACTAACTGGGTGTTCTGGTCTGTGGCATGGTTTGTGGTCTGTCTGTACATGTTGCTGTTAGTGTAATATGGTGTTTCAACATCTGTAAACTGTTTAATCCTGTGAATAAAGCGGCCTCCTTTTCCTCCCAGTAAATGCTGTGCGGTTTGGTTAACGTTTGGGCAGCAGTGGGAAGATGCCACTGTTTTTGTTACTGCCGAGATACAACCTTGTCCAAAGAACCCCTGTCCTTGAAAGCATGTACATATCGAAGAGTCAGCCTAGGAAAGGCAATGGGGGAGCCGTGTTTCTTCACGTAGGAACTTCTGGGGTGACGTGGAAGTGTTTGATCTTAAAAAGCAAGACAGCCACATGCAGTTCCTGTTCTGACTTGACCTTGCACAAGGAGGGCTCCATGTAGAAGTACAAGGTAAAAATGTGATGAGTAAGAGAGGGAGCTTCAGTTCACAAAACCCTTGCTTCTGAGTTACTCAGTGGGATTGTTTAAATCTTCCCCTTTGTGCAAAGAGGGGAGCAGAAGGGAAATGACTGAGCACTTTTGAGTTTGCAACTGTGCAGAGTGACCTCAGTTTCTGCCTCTCGGTTTTGGCAAGCAGCTGTGTGAAAATCATCTGCTCCAGCCTGGAAAGCGCAGTGGTCTGTAGAATGCTGATATTGTTTCAAAACAGAGCTGCGGGTGGGTCTGACGCACGACAGTGCTTCTTCTCATGATGGATGTGTGAACTGGCTGTTGGATCTTTTAACATGTGGTTTCCAAGCACCTTTTGGCTTCTTAGTATTGAAGAAACCTCACAGACTCGAACACAAAATTGGCTGAAATCCTGGGAAACCAACCAGTCTCCACTCAGCTCACCGCAAGGTTTGCAAACACAACAAACTGCTCTAGATTCAGGGGGCGACTCCTCTCACTTCGGTGAAGTTATTCCTGATTTTCACCAGTTTAAGTGAGAGGAGAATAAGGGTCCAGGGTCCTATTCTGCTCTTGGTTTCAGCTGTGCAAATTCAGAGTAGTTCTGCTGCGGTCTAGATAATATTTAGTCCTGCCATGAATGCAGGGGACTAGACTATATCAGGGGTTCTCAACCTTCTTCTCTCTGAGGCCCCCACAACATGCTATAAAAACTCCACGGCCCACCTGAGTCACAACAACTCTTTTTCTGCACATCCAGTTGATTAAAAACCAGGCAGGGCTGACATTAGGGGGTAGCAAGCAGGGAAATTGTCTGGGCCCCGCAAAGCTAAGTTGCTTGGACTTTGGCTTCAGCTCAGGGTGGTGGGGCTTAGGCTTTGGCTTCAGCCCCAGGCCTCGGTAAGTCTAACACTGGCCCTCCTCTCTGGTCTATTTTGGGGGCCTCCCAGGGGGGCCCAGACTCCTGGTTGAGAACCATTGGATTAGATGACCTCTTGAGGTCCCTTCCAGTCCTATACTTCTGTGATTCTATGCTCTCAGTTGACCCCAGACCACAGCCTGTAAACACTTGAGTTTCTATTGCTGTAGCCCAGGAGACCTGAAAGTCAGCATGGTTTAGACACCCAGTTCTTATAGAGCGTGTTTCATAGCAAGGATTTCAGCCCTGATTCAGCAAAGCTTCAATTGGACTTCAGCATGGGATGAATACACTTAATGATGAATGAGTCTTTATGGTTATATGTTATGGTTCATGTGATGCTTTATAACCACACATCCAAGCCACCTCGGCATTCTCTCATTAAGCTCCCTGTGTCCATGTTTCTTTTCCCAGGCACTGTCTGGCCCCCATTACTACACTTGGGGTGACCATGGTGGCATTCTCGTCGCAATAACGCAGGGCACAGAGACAGACCACCTCAAGTAAGTTACTGGGGTGGATGGGTTTTCTTTCAACCTGCCTGACAGAAGCAGATGACTTCCCAAGAGACGTAAGCCACCGAAAACAATGGAATAGCAAGTGGCCCTTGATTTTACCCTTAACTTATCCATGATCCATCATCACCTTCTCCCCTGCCCCTTTCTAAAATTGGTAAAGAAACTTCTCACTAGTGGAACAGGAATAGGCTGAGGGATACAGGATATCAGTCTGTGTACAGTGGTCGCTCGGTGCCTTTTTCTTCACTGTTCTCTCTTTTTCTTGGTGCTTATATGGACCCTATAGGCATAGTGTCTGCGTGCATGACCAACACTATCCTCACAGCCTCTACGAGGTGAGGTGGCACTATCCCTGTTTTACAGATGGGAAACTGAGGCACTGAGCGATTAAGTGTCCTACAGGAGATCTGTGGCAGAGCCAGAAATTGAACCACAGTCACCTGAACTCTAGCCCAGTGCTTTAACCCCAAGTACCTCCTTCCATTTTGCGACAGGGCAATTCCATTGACTTCAGTGGAGGTATGCTGTTGCAACGCAGGGGCGGGTCAGCCCCCAGACAATAGAACTGGAATGTGCATGGGGGTTTGTAGAAATGCTGCACTTTGGACTGGGATATATATTATTTTAGGAGTTTGTTTTTTTTTTTAAACACACATCCCCAACTTCTCAGGAACGGAGCTATATATTACGATAGAAGTGAGGAAAGCATTTTTTTTTAATTATTTTGATCTTACACATTCCCAATTTTCTCCCCTGTACAATCCCAGTCTCCCCTCCCCTTTACATGGGTACCTGAGACTCCAAATATTTAACATCCAGTGTTGACAGTGGTGGCAACTATGCTTCAGGCTTTCTTCCTGCAGCATCCTACCTGTCCTGACCATTACTCCTTGAATGCTACATCCCAAGGTATTTGGAGCCCTGGCAAAATATGATGCACGATTCAAATCTCTCATTGGTCCATGTGAACAAGAAGCAAACATTTGGCCTAGTCAGCATGGCTCGCTTGTGATTAGAGAGACCTTTCACCCAGAGGGGAAGTTTCTCCCTAACCCTGTCACTTAGTGGTTAGTTTATTCCCTGAAGTATAAAGGCTTATATCCCCCACCTAATATAACTGAATTTTCCTATTGTCCATGTAACTATCTGATTCTTTTCTTTGTTTAATCCCACTGGGCTATTGGCCTTAATTATTGCTTGTGGCAATGAGTTCCATGGGCTACTTATGTAAAAAAAGAAAAATAGGAGAGTCCCTGGCACCCAGCGCTGGGTTTAGGCGTACACTAGTCCATCACATCATCTCCCTCTCCAGTAAACGTCTACAGCGTACATTGGTGTGCAGCCTCCTAGTTGAGGCCTGGTGAGATACCATTTATTTTCATGATGGGATTCCTTTGTATCCATGTATATATTCTCTTCCTTGCTGCCTCTGTCATAGCCTCCTCTCCTTTCCTTTTCCATTCCTCGGGGCCTCTGACTAAGCCTTGCCCCTGTCCTGGGATTCCATCCGCATCAGCTGGATCATTGGCCAGTGGTTCTGACATTTAAAATAGCATTTCAGCCAATTTTCAGGAAATGGCAACTGTGTTTATTGCCGTATGTGCTCCCCCATCAGATTCACACTGCTCAGCAATGCTGTTAGAACGCACTTAATGTCAATGGTTGGATTCTCTCTTGCAGCTTTATAGCTCTGGGGTAATTAGCTTCAAGTGGGTCATTGAGCATGTAATTACTTTGCTTGCTCTACCAGCATAGGGACTGATCCTGCAAGCATGTGCTTGTGTGTGTGCGTGGTCCGGCAGAAGCCCTTGGGAGCAGCTAGCATGAGCATGGGCTACTTGCATGCATAACAGTTTGCAGAATTAGTTTACAGCCCACCGTTTTGGATAACTGCAAAGAGACATGGGAGAAGACTAGCCTATTTTTTCCCGAATGCCATTAAATGCTTTGGCTTAATTTCTCCCTTTTTCCTCCCCCCTTTTTTCACTGGAAGGGCTGCTTCTCTCAGCTGTTCTGACAGTGAACTAACTTAAGAGCTTAATTTAAATTTTATACAGGAGAGGTTTCAACACGACTAAGACCATGAATTCTTACAAAAGTTAAATAGGCTACAAAGATGTACATTGAAAGGGAACATCCCCTCTGACGGAGCTTTGGCGTCCAAAAACTAAGGCCCAAAACTTAGTCTACAATATGAGCATCACTGTTGTGTCAAGGAAGCACATGTGCTGCCTCATACCAATGTCCCTTGGCAGCTTCTGGGTCGGTCTCTCTGAAAAAGGTCAGAGAGCCCTGCAGGGAATTTTCATGTGTTCTGGTTCACATCTATGGTGTTGGGAAACCAACTACCATCTACAGATCAGCTTCTGCCACGTTCTTCCTTTTGTGCACAGATTCTCACGAGCTTTTGCTTGTGTCATTGACAGAATTTCAAGCCACATAGTTGCAGGCAGCTGTCACTGTCCTGTGACATCCATGTGCATGTGTATCTATAAAAACCAGCTATCGTCCAGATAAATTATGTAGCTGCTTGTTTCTGCTTTGTGATGAGTGTGGTCCAGTAGACTTGGAATCGGGAAATCTGGCTTCTAATCCTGGCTCTATCACTGACCTTGAGCAAGTCACATTGGTTTGTGCCTCAGTTTCCCTACCTGCAGAAGGGGACTAATGACACTGCTCTTCCTTTGTAAAGCACTTTGAGATCTATGGATGGAAAAGCCAAGTGTTATTAGTCATGACCATGGCTATAGTAAGGTTTTGAAAGTACCTGGTTTTGTCCTTTACTCTCCCCCTCTAGGTACAGCACAAATGAAGGGGAGACCTGGAAAACATTCACTTTCTCAGAGAAACCGGTATTCATATATGGGCTTCTCACTGAGCCAGGGGAGAAGAGCACCGTGTTCACCATCTTTGGCTCCTATAAAGAGAACGGCCACAGCTGGCTGATACTGCAGATCAACACCACTGACGTGCTCGGTAAGGGACCTGACGTACTCCTGTGGCATTGAGCTTTGCATGTATGGCGTCTGTTTATCCCACCCCCTTGCTTTTCAAACACTGGTATCCATTCATTGAAAAGCAGCAGATCCCTGCAACTTCCCCCATTGAATATTAATTTGGGGAAAAGTAGGGCCTTTAAAAGTTCATGTACTCATGGGCTTTCGTCGCTTATCTGTGGAGAGGGAGAAAAAGGAAGAACAGCCTACATCTGAGTGCTCTGATAACATTTTCACAAGCACCTCACTCACTTAGGAGCTTTAGTCCTGTTTTCAAAATAACTTAGGAGCCCAAGTCTCATTGAAAAGCAAGTCAGTTCTTCAGCAGGGCTCTGGCAAAGCTCGAGGGCTGCACCCACATGGTCCTTTTTGCAGGCTCAGAGCCTGTGGGTATGTCTACACTGCAATAAAAACCCTTGGCACCAAGTGTCAGAGCCTGGGTCAATTGACTTGGGCTCATGGGGCTTGGGCTGCAAGGCTAAAAATAGCAGTGTAGACATTTGGGCTTGGGCTAGAGCCTGGGCTCTGAGACCCACCCCTCCTTTGTGGGGTCTAAAATCCCAGGTTTCAGCCCAAGCCTGAAAGTCTACACTGAAGTTTTATAGTTCCGTAAGTCTGAGTCAGCTGACCCAGGCCAGCCGCGGCCCGTGACACTGGGCTTTCGTTGCAGTAGACGTACCCTAAGAGAGGCTCACCGTCAGATGCCAGGAACTTCAGTGATACTGTTCCCCTTCCTCAGGTTCTGTGTCCCTTAATACCCATTCACGGAGTATTTAGATGGAAATGCCAGCCAAGGACATTTTTCTCTCTAGCTAAAATCTCCTCTCAGATAATTGAAGGATTTTAAAAAGGGAAAACAACAAAACACTCCAACAACCTACTTCTGAAAGCCAGGCCAATGAATGTTTTATAACCAATTTCAGCTCTGATTGTGCAGCAGCAGTTTAATCAAAGAACGGTTACACTTGGCAGAGGAATTTGCCTGACTAAAAGTTATAACTGATTCCCTTGATATTTTGTTATAAATGGATCTGTTCGGGGATCAGATTGACTTCATTTAAGTAAATCGTCGCAAATGCGCTATCATTGCTTTGGAGTCGTTTATTGCCTTCTGTCACCAAACGTCTCTCCTCTTCCCTATGCTGTGTGCCTTGAATTGGAATAGTGTCTCTTTTTCTATTTGTTTTGGGCATGTGGGTCCTACTCCACCGATTCCTATGGAGCTACCCCTGATTCCCCCTGGTGTGAAAGAGAGGGAAAACTGGCTCCATAAGAGGATTTCAGCCACTGCCAACTTTGTCCAGAACTGAGCAGTTAACGTGGAGGAAGTGGAAGGGTTGCACTGGCAAGTCTTGGAGCTAGCCAATTCCCCCTTTTAAACCCAAGGCATAAAAGATATTAACATGCAACTCTTTTCCCTCAGCACCTGGCCTGTAAACTGGGCTTCGAATCTGGGGAACTCGGCAGGGCATGTTGGAGAGGAATCCCTCTGCAAACTGCAGAGTGTCACTGGAGCACTGAGACCTGGGAATTGCGCCTCCCCATGCATGCCTGCTCTGTAGGGCAAAGCCTCAGAAAATCCATGTAGCAATAGATCTTCCAGTCCATAAATCCCTGCTTAAGAGCCTGCTCTTCAACACACAAAGTATGCTCATATCCCCTGCATGGGCTTCTGGGAGCCTTTTATATTGTGAAATCCCAGCACCCCAGAGAGAGGGGAGAAGCATGTGGGGATCAGTGAGGTGAGCCCGAGGTGCTGTTCTTGGGATAGAAGCTGCAGGGAATGTGCATGTTCATATGATATAACACAGGCTCCTGAAAAGACAAAACACTAGGCCTGATTCTCCACAGCTTTGCCCCTTGTATGTTTATTGGCAGCTGTGCAAAGAGCAAAATGCTAGCAGAGCAACTGGCTTCCAGAGATGGGTAACATGTTCAGCCTCCCAGCAGCTTGCACCCATTCTGCACAGGGCTAAAGGATGACTCCTGGTACAAGGACAGAGGAAAATCAGACCCTCTCTTTTTAAATCTCAAGACTTGGGTATGTAGGTCGTGGTGAGTTTTTTTTATTTAACCCAAGCATATCATTTCTCATAGGCGTCCCTTGCACAGAAAATGATTACAAACTGTGGTCACCCTCCGACGAGCGAGGTAATGAGTGTTTACTGGGGCATAAGACAGTTTTCAAAAGGAGAACTCCTCATGCGACTTGCTTCAATGGGGAAGATTTTGATAGACCAGTTATGGTCTCCAACTGCTCATGTACGAGAGAAGACTTTGAATGGTAAGTACCAATTAATTCCCTTTAGTCTGGGTTGTTATTCAGTTATGAATATCAGTAACTAACAACAGTGAGCAGACAAGGAGATCCAGTTTATTTCTCTCTTTGTATCTATGGCCTATTTGTATAGCAAAGAGCAGACTAAATAGACTGAAAACATCCTTTCATTAATAGGAGGTAAGAAGTTTAATTCATGTCTTTGAAGCACTTTGAGAGACTCTGAAAGGTGCAGTAGAAAAGCAAAGTATTATTACCTGAT
The DNA here is from genome assembly GCF_003597395.2 of Chelonoidis abingdonii. Taxonomy (NCBI): domain Eukaryota; kingdom Metazoa; phylum Chordata; order Testudines; family Testudinidae; genus Chelonoidis; species Chelonoidis abingdonii. The sequence goes on along the minus strand of NC_133786.1, from coordinate 12,054,085 downwards.
CACTTCTCCCTTAAAATGGATGAGGATGATTTCCAAAGACAGAGAGCTACTATAGAAAAGCTAAGAGACCATTTAACCAGAAGGATGTGATTGGCACTGTTATGTAATTTTATTTTTAATTTAGACTTCAGTGAAACTAAACAGCTGTCAAGATAAAGGAGCTTTGCTTTCACAATCACATGTAAAGGTTATTCGTTAAGTGTGAATTGTTGGGTAGAGGCCAGATTTTTATAGAGTTCTGCTTCCTGTTAGGCACCTAAATAAGGAATAATGATGAATTTGGTTACAGCTGGTCAGAAGGGGAATAAAGGACTGCAGGACTGGTTTCTGGTTTTGCAATTAACTTATTGTGTAATCTTGGACAGATCACTTGACCAGACTGTGCCTCGGTTTACCCATCTGTAAAATTAAGGTAATCTAACAATAATACTTTTATCTAGCACTTTATCTAGATCGCAAAGGAGGTAAACATCATTACAGTAGAACCTTGGAGTTACAAAAACCTCTGGAATGGAAGTTGTTCATAACGCTGAACAAAACGTTATAGTTATTTCAAAAGTTTACAACTGATCATTGACGTAATACAGCTTTGAAACTTTACTATGAAGAAGAAAAATGCTGCTTTCCATTTTTTTTAGTAGTTTATGGTTATCACAGTACTCTACTGGATTTGCTTTTTTGGATGGGTGGGGTCTCTGCTGCTGCCTGATTGCGTACTTCAGGTTCCAAATGAGGTGTATGGTGGACCGGTCAGTTCCTAACTCTGAGGTTCTACTCTATCCCCATTGTACAGATGGGAAACTGAGGCACAGGGACTTGCCCAACGTAACCCAGTAATCCTGTGGCAGAGTTGGGTATCCAGACTCTCAGTCCAGTGCTGGCACCCATGCCCTAATGTATTGGTGATTGTGAGGCTTAATTACTTAATGCATGTAAAATGTTTTGAGGTCTTTCGATACCAGCTGCTGTCTGATTTCAAAACATTGCTATTAATATGAATGTTACAATTAATGGTCTTCCAAAACACTTTGTGTTTCTAAAACTGTTGCAAAGAATACATGAAAATAGCAATATAACATGATAGCATTTCCTTTTTTCCCTCCTCTACCCTCAGTGATTTTGGTTTTAAACTGAGTGATGACTTATCATTGGAAGTTTGTGTCCCTGATCCTGAATTTGCTGGGAAACCATATTCCCCACCTGTGCCTTGTCCTGTTGGCTCGTCTTACAGAAAAACTAGAGGGTACGTACTGCACATGGGCAAGAAACTTGATTTTTCAAATTATTATGTATTTGCATTACAGTAGCTCCTTTGGCCCCCAAGTCAGATCCCATGGTGCTAGGTGCTGTACGAACACAGAACAAAAAGAGGGTTCCTAACCCAAGGAGTTTACAGTCTAAGAAATTTATTTGAATGATATCAAAAGAAGGATCAAATTAATAAACGATTAAGGGGAATGCACCCATGGAGTACACAATATAATATGGTTTGATGACGCCTTGAATTCTAAATCCTGTGAGAACCAGTTGGTTGAACTGGTTGCACATGAGAGCGTGCTAGCTTTGTCCTTTAAGAAATGAATGTGTGTGTGTATATACATTCCAGCTACCGCAAGATCTCTGGTGACACCTGTTCAGCAGGAGACATTGAATCGCGGCTAGAAGGGGAGCTGGTGCCATGCCCTCTAGCAGGTAAGTCTCCGTGGGAGCACTGCCGCCCTGGTGGCTTCCTAGCAAAGGCTGTGTTCCTTTGGCTGTCTGTTTAGGAATTCTCCGCAAGTTCCCGTGAGACTCTCAGAAATCTGAGAAAGGTAATGGAATGGCAGCTGAAATATCTGAGCATGTAAAACATGGTTTCTTCCTCCTGGGTCCCTTACATAGTTTTTGAGGGTTTAATCTTGCATTGGAGTCAATGAGAGTTTCTGACATGGAAACAGGTTTGAATTTACCCTTTTAAGTGGCATGGAGTTCAGATGCCCCAACTGCACTTGATTGGGGGTCAGAGTCAGAGTTCAATTCCACAAGGTGCTGAACACCCTTTGCTCACTGAGGGGAGCTGAAGACATGAAAATAGGTGATAGTTGGGAACCAAACTCCTTCATGATTTCCTGACTCATACTGTAATAGGTGTAAAATAAGATTAAAACCAGAACAAATACAGCAAGAATTCTCTCTCTCTCTCTATCCCTTTGCCCATCCTGCAGAGCCCCCATATAGCCACTGCCCCCCGTCCTGCCCACACTGTGTCTGATGGCCATTTGGAGCTTTCTGTGCCCATACAGGGCAAAATTTATGCCTTAGCGCTGCAGTGGTGTGAGCCAGACAAGTCACACGAAGATGTCGCCTCCTCCCCTTCCCTTTCCAGACATGAGGGCTCTGCAGTGATCTCATTCGCCTATGTGCTGCCAACGTAATTTGCATTCTGCTCATTAGAGCCCTAATTGAATCTTGCATCATGCGCAATGTGATTAATGTGCAAGAGCGAGAGGGGGAGCAGTATCTGCAAGGGAGCAGGTAACGCATGATCCAAAGCAAGCCAAAATTAATGGGAGTTGTTCTCTTGGTATCAGTCAAGATCCCCTACTCTTTCCCCTTCCTCCAGCCCCCAGCCTGATTGGTATTTTAAGGGAAGGGCCAAGTGGTCGTCAGAGAGGCATGAAATGTTCTCTACAAGAGCAAACCTCACCTGCTGTGGGATTTTGGTACAGACTCCTGTGCCTAGGAGTCCCAGTCCTGGACCAGGACCCCATTGTGCTGGGTACTGTACAAACAGACAGATGGTCCCCAGACTCTTACATGATAAGTATTTATGTTACATTAGACCCCAAAGACTCCAATCGGGATCTGTTGACTTAGGCACTTTTATGGCTCACAAACATTAAACACATTTAGGCTCCAGAGAAAGCACTTGGACAATTATTTAATTTATTTATTTTTGGGCAAATGTTTTCAGCTGGTTCATTTTTTTTGAATGTTGACAAAATTTAACATTATAAATAAAAGAAAGGCATTTCAAAACCTACTTTTCCTATTTTCACCCTCTTTTTCCACTGACCCAAATAAATAATAGCGGTAATGATTGCCTCTCACTTTTGCATGTGAGTTACAGAAGTCTCTGGCTACTGACATACACCAATTAAAATCCTCTCTCTCCAAAAACAAGGGCCTGATTCTCATTTATGATAAGATCCTAACTGTGTGGTTTTGGTCAGAAATGAAGAAGACCCATTTGTTCACCTTATCCCCAAGGGAACTCATGGGAAAAAGCTTCTACATAAATATTTCTCTGTACCTCTAGAAGAGAATGAGTTTATTCTGTATGCCACGCGCTACTCCATCCACCGGTATGATCTCTCTTCTGGAATCAGCGAGGAGTTGCCTCTGACTGGATTGCGAGGGGCAGTGGCTCTGGACTTTGATTATGATCACAACTGTTTGTACTGGGCGGATGTGACGCTGGACATTATCCAGGTGAGCGGGGTTCTGGGCAGTCCCTGCCTAGCACAGTGCTCTGGGATGTTTTCCTAGAAGAGCATATACACTGTGTGATGCAATAGCCTCGTGGATAGAGCGGTGGACTGGGATTCAGGAGACTGGAATACTAGTCCTGCCACTGGCCGCTGGGTGATCTTAAGTAAATTGCTTCACGTTCCTGTGCCTCAATTTACCCATCTGTAAAATGGAGAGAATGAAACTGACCTCCTTTGTAGAGTGCTTAGAGGTTTGTTGACAAGAAGCCCTGTATAAGAGCTAAGCATTCTTATTAATGAAAAATACAGCCATAGCCAGGGTGGAGCTATGCCTGTGGAGGTACGTTTTCCTATCTTTGAGAGTCTAATGCATCCTGTCTTAGAAGGGCTAGTCTGGTCACGAATGTCCTTTAGGTGCTAAGGACCAGATCCAGAACTGGTGTAAATGACTTTACGTTGATTTATGTCAGCGGAGGATCTGGCCCTGTATATCCGATTTGTAAGATAGCAGCTACTTAAAGAAAATTATAAGAGGAAAGAGTTAATATTTATTTTAAGCCACCTGAGAGGACTTCATTGGTTAAACCCCAGGTTTGGAATTTTCTACTGAAGCAGAAAACCTTCTACTGAGGTGGAGAACTTAAATTGAGTTTGTCATGGTCTTTTGTGTGAGACTTTGAAAACCATAACAAAGCACTTTTCAAAGCACCTGTCTTCTGCTATGAATGGAAATGAAAGATAGCACATACCACAAGAGGAGTATTTTCCCCTTGAGCCAAAAATTTCTCCTATTCCTTCTCTTGTGCTGGACACCTTTTTATCTCCTGGCCTCCCTCCATCCCAGAAATGGATGTATCTCAGGGGAGCTGTAATAGATATGCTTTGCAATGCAAATATGGCTGTTAGGTTTTTCTCATTAGTGGCTCCTTTGCTAATTCCCCACCTCAAACAGTTGAGTCCACTAACCTTGATGCTTAGAGTTTTCTATTTATTTGTTTGTTTTAGCGTCTTTGTCTAAACGGCAGCTCTGGACAGGAGATAATCATTAGCACTGGCCTAGAAACAGTGGAAGCGTTGGCCTTTGAACCTCTCAGTCAGTTGCTTTACTGGGTGAATGCTGGTATTCCAAAAATTGAGGTATGTCTGCAACCGATCTTCATGACAGCAGGTAGCTGTAGCCATGTTGCTTTGTCTTTACCAGGCCTTCAGTCTGTTGCACCATGTGTAGCTGTGAGTCCCCATTCCTGGATGTTGGCTGACATATTAGGGGCAGTAAGACCATTCAGCCTTCTCGTCCAAGGGCTTATTGCAACTGCTCATGCATAAGGCAGAGTAGGATTCAGCCTTTTGTATTTAAGATGGAAGATCAGTGAATTACAAAATGCATTTTCCACTCCACCGTCAGTGGCGCCAAAAGCTGCACTAAGATCGCTAGTGAGGGACATACACTGAATATCCAGCCAGACTGTCTTATGAACCTAGGTAGAGATCGATCTGCGTGGTGCTTGATCTCCAAGGAGAGTACATCCCGTTAGGATTTGCTATGATGATGATGATGGAAGAGGGCTTACCCTGTAAATTAGTTTGACACTGTCAGATCCATATGACACGTTCAGGGCAGGCTGAACGGTCCAAAAGGGAGTCACAGTATGCTCATAAATAAATCTAGCAAGTTTGCTCTGTCATTGTTCACCTGTATTTGGACAACTGCTGGTTCCTTCAGGAAAATAGTGGTGAACCGTGAAAGATGCACGAACGTTATCACAAAAGCTTACTCCCCTCAAATTTTGTGCCTCACTTGAATAGAATCATAGAAGATTAGGGTTGGAAGAGACCTCAGGAGGTCATGTAGTCCAACTCCCCGCTCAAAGCAGGACCAACCCCAACTAAATCATCCCAGCCAGGGCTTTGTCAAGCCTGACCTCAAATACCTCTAAGGATGGAGATTCCACCACCTCCCTAGGTAACCCATTCCAGTGCTTCACCACCCTCCTAGTGAAATAGTGTTTCCTAATATCCAGCCTAGACCTCCCCCACTGCAACTTGAGACCATTGCTTCTGGTTCTGCCGCTACTCACTCTCTCTCTTTCTCCTAGTTAAAAGTTTTACTCATCCAGTCAGTGAGCAGAAACAATATCATGTGGTTTATGGTTGGTGACAAATTATAGACTACAAATGGTTCAAATGAAGAGTTCCCAGCAGAGCCCATAGGCTCAAATTTGCTTGCATAAGCGGTTCTTCAACTACTGCCCAATAACAAACACACCCCTCAAAATTAAGGACAAGTTGTGAGCGGCTGGCGAACATAAGGGATAAATTTGTCAACTAATTTACCTGCAGCAGGTTATTTGAGCTGCATTAAATGGAACAATTTCCTCTCTAGAATGAGCTGCACATAGGGCATTAAGGCAGTAAGCAATTTGTTCAGCAGTGTGGAAATCACATAAGTAAATGACGCCCATAAACTTCTATCACTTGCCGTAAGATAACTGTTTGTCAAGTATGTATGCACTGAACCGTCATTTGCTAGATGGTTGTAATTAAATTCTACAGAATTTCATTTAATTTTAAACAATGCAATTGTTCTTCATATTGCAAACAAAAACCACACCCTCTGCATCTTGTGCTAGGTTGCCAATCCAGATGGAGATATGCGATTTACTGTTCTGAATTCCTCTGTACTTGAACGACCCAGAGCCCTTGTTTTGGTGCCTAAAGAAGGGTGAGTAGGACCTGTCTGTGAATAGTCATGTTAATTTGTATTAAAACCAACCAAGTAAATCCAGCACTTTTCATCAGTACTAAATTCATACAAGATCAAAGTAGTGCGCTCCTCCATTTGCTGTTTTCAAAGCTGTTTTCCTGCGTGGCTCTTTCTCACCTAAATACTATGATCCGTGTAACTGGGCTCCAGTTCGATTGAGATTGGGAGCAATTTTCCATTTCCCTCACAATAATGTTCCCTTGGTAAGAACCTCCATAGCTTCCACTGGGTTATGCAGCATAGAAGGCAGAGAGCTGTTCTCTTCAGTGGATGTAACTGTGCTAATATTTGAGAAGTTGACCTCTTAGAAACTGACTGTATACTGAATCACTGCTTCATGTGTGGTTCATGTGATATTTAAATGCAGTCTTGGACCTTGATATTCCCCCTGTCAGGTGCAGTCCATTGAATTCCATTGAGTTCCTGTTAAAAAGACATACTCTTTCTGCGAGATACGATTTAAAGAATGGAGTTCACAGTTTTGTGTGGACACCTGTTTAGATGAGGCCTTTTATTATTATTTTTAATTAACTCTGCTTATGGACATAATCAGGTTGATGTTCTGGACAGACTGGGGAGACTCTAGACCTGGCATTTACAGAAGCGATATGGATGGTTCGTCGGCCAGTTGCATTGTCTCTGAGGGAGTGAGATGGCCAAATGGCATTTCTGTGGATGATCACTGGATCTATTGGACAGAAGCCTATATGGATAGAATCGAGAGGATTGATTTCAATGGGATGCAGAGATCTGTGATACTGGATAGTCTTCCTCATCCGTATGCTATTGCTGTATTTAAGGTATTTATACAATGTGTGTGGAGATAAATATAGTAGATATAGGGGCTCAGCCCAAACTGTGATAAACGCTGAGCTGTGTTGAGTGGCCCAAGCTCGCCATGAACTCTGACCCAGTTCACCAAAAGGTTTGCAGCCTTAACGCATACACATGGCTTTTGTTTCAGGTTCTGCACAGGTCCAGTTTTAAACCTTTGTTAGTGTCTTTCCTTTGGGCTTAAGAAACATTCTGACAATCCTGTTCTCCTGAGAGTCATAGGTTTGAGAGCCGCAGTAGTCTGGAAAACCTTTGGCTAACATCTCTCAGATGCCTGCCTGCCTGTCTGTCTGCTTACCTGAACCCAGCTTCATAGCTGCTTGTTTGTACTGCTATGTTCATACAAGCAGACATGAGCAAGTAGGAGCTGGGAGTCAGAAGACGTGGGTTCTGTTCCAGACCCTGCTGTTGATTCACTTTGTGACTCCACTGGGAAAATCACTGAACCCCAATACAATGTTACTTTCCCCATCTGTAACATAGGGGTAGTGACACTGACCCCACCTTGCAAAGCCACCTGAAGAGCAATATATAAGTGCAAAGTAGAATTAGCAGTGTATGAAACCTTAGCAGCACAGGAAACATCTATGCAAAAAATGACCCTTGGTTTTCGGTTGAAACTGACTTTATGAAATTGGTCTTCTGCATTGGCTAGTTTGATGAAAAATCAGGATTAACCGAGAGTTCCGGATCTGTAGATCCTCCTTCAAATCCTGAATTTGGAAAAGAATAAGTTTGCAGAGGCCATGATATTTGCCTGTCTCCACCAAAGCATGGACTAAGGAACAATCTTATGTTTCAGAATGAAATCTACTGGAATGATTGGTCGCAGCTGAGTATTTTTAGAGCATCTAAATACAGTGGGTCGAGAATGGAGATTTTAGTGGGACGATTAAACGGGATCATGGATATGAAAATCTTCTACAGAGGAAAGACAACAGGTAATGTGGAGTGTTTGTAAAGACCTTTTCTAAGTAGACTGTAGGCTATTTTCAAAAGCCAGCGAGGGTGTTTGGCTGCTTATTTCCCATTGAATGGGATTTGGGAGTCTGTCTATCTTAACTGCTTGTATGGCCCCCCCATCGTTATAGTATCTGAATGCTTCACCATCTTTAATGTTTTTTATTCTCAGAACACCCTGAGGTAGGGAAGTGCTGTTACACCATTGTACAAATGAGGAAGTAAGGCACAGAGGGAGAGAAATCACCCAGGGGGGCTGGCAAAGCAGGGCATTGCGCCCAGGTTTCCAAAGTCCAGGCTGGTGCCCTAAGCACTGGGCCATCCTTCCTCAATTTTTTGAGTCCAAATACATCCAAATTCCTTAGGAGACTTCGCAGCTCTCAGCCATAGTACTAAGCGTTGTCTGTCTTTTGTGAATGGTGCTTGCTGTCAGTAAATTTCAGCATGATAGATGTACATCGCGATTTCTTTATCACACGTCAGCTTTAAAATCCGAAAATCTCTTTGTCACCTCGAGGTCGCTGGTTTGAGTCCAGCTCAGGCCTGGTTAGGTAGCAATTGTTACCATCCGATAGCTCCTTAGTGACCTCCGTGAAAGGAATTGTTGGGTCTTAGGCTAAAGGGCAGGTGTGCCCTCATTACAAAACCACCGGCATTGCTGGAGTTCCAAGCAGAGAGGTCAGGGACTGAATGGGCTTTGAGAGTGAACTGTCTTTAGATGAAACGGTAGCATGAATATTTAGAGTTCAGAGCCATAGATTTGATAAGCCTGTATCTGAGAGGCCTCCAAATGGCTTAGAATGATGTAAAGTAGCATCTTAAAATGAGCCCAACCAAGCAGAAAGTCACTGACCCCCTAGTTTCCAGGAGATGCTGTGGACTTCATCTGAGCCTTCTGAAACAAAAGGCTGTTCAGTTGTGTTTAAGCCTGAGCAAGTGCTCAGCCTGATCAGAAGGGGGCTGTTAAGTGTCGATTAATTAGTCCTTAGGCTGCTGTGTTCTGAAATGCTCTTGTTAGCTTGGAAGCTGCTGATGGGAGGCCCCTCCTTCCTCTCTGATTATTTAATGAAGTGTATTAACGAGCTGTTGGAAGGTAATGCTTTCTGGGGTTGCCTTCAAAAAGGTCTCCAGGACGGTGCTTTTCAACCCTTTTCAGGCTGCCACAACTTGTCATGACAGGAGAAAGTTTTGGGATCCCCTCTGTAAGGTTTTTTGCCTTCTCTCTGCAGCATGAATCATAGAATCATAGGGTTAGAAGGGAATGCACGGAGCATGGATTGCTTGCCAGAATCATCTGGGTTTATCTCAGTCAATTTCCTGCCATTGCAGGGTCCTTGGGCATTGGTGCACCTCGGTCCCTCCTATTCTCTGCCTGTGACACATAATAGTCTAGCACCTGTGGGCTGTAATCCTTCAGTCTCGGTTTCACTGTTGAGTTTACTGTGTTTGTGGTAGGTAGTTTTGGGGGCCTGTGATTTGCAGGAGGTCATACTTCATGATTTGGTGGTTCCATCTGGTCTTAAGCTCTATGACTCTTCCCATGTAGCTCTTACAAAATGGAGGGTGGTCCCTAGCCCGAGTTCAAACTTGTGTTCTAGGGAATTAAATTAAATCTTCCCCAAGCTTGATGCAGAGAGAGAAAGAGAGAGAGAGAGAGAGAGCACACTGCATTCTCAGTGTTGGTTTATTATTAATTATTATTTATTTGTATTGTAGTAGTGGCTAGAAGTCTTAGTCATAGATCAAGACCCCTTTGTGCTAGGTGCTGTACAGACAAAATCAAAAGATTTTTTCTGTCTCAAAGAGCATGGTTTGACTTCACCATCTCATTTGAGGAGGGGAAAAAAATTCTCCATTTAATTATTCATATTTCCCTATATAAGGCAGCGGGAGATCTGCGCAGTGTATCCTGTTTACTTATTAATCTGTAAACCACTTCTCACTAGGATCGAAGGGCCTGATCTAGTGTGGCACTGAGCATGCATTCAAGCCCCATTGAAGTCAATGGGAGTAGAGGGCGCTTGGCATCTCCCAAGCCCAGACTCAATACGTAGCCTAGTGAAGCTGACACCCAGGTGCCCAGAGAGCCTGCATAGCAGCCTGAATCAAGGGGATGACCGGAGACATAGTGTCAGGTTCCCTGCCCTGTACTGCAGTGCCAGACAGTTACTTTGTTCCTTCCCAACAGGGCGGAATGCCTGCATCACCAAGCCTTGCAGTTTGTTGTGTTTGCCCAAATCAAACAACAGCAGAAGCTGCAAGTGTCCTGAGGGAGTCTCCAGCAGCGTGCTCCCATCAGGGGAAGTGAAGTGTGATTGTCCACATGGATACGTGATGAAGAACAATACCTGCATCAAGGAAGGTAAAACCCTGTTTAACTCCTGCTGCTATTTAATCCTGAAAAACGGTCAATTCCTTGGTTGGGAGTTAGGTTAGCTTGATGTTACCTTTTGACCTGGAGTGTAAAGCTTAGAAAGAATGACTATCACTTGGCAAAGGTAATGGTGCTGTGCCTAACTGTAGCTTGTTTTTTTTAAACACACGCTGGGCACTAGATAACACCTGTCTGCCTAACCAGTATAGATGCTTCAACGGGAATTGCATCAACAGCATTTGGCAATGTGACAACGATAACGATTGCGGAGACATGAGTGATGAGAAGAATTGCCGTAAGTATCCTTCTGTGGTCACTTTGTGTTTGCGTCCTGAGCGGTAATCATTTATCCAGCCTGGCTGGGGAGCAAAATGCTTCAACCAGTGATGGAGAAGGGATTAGTAATAATGAATGTGGTCTTTCCACCCTTCCTACAAGCCTTTGTGGCGTGGTATATCCTAATGAAGCTAGTTCAGATACATTCAAGGAGAAGGCCATCCTCTGAATGAAAATCAGACAAAGAGCCCAATGAGCTTATGAAGGGAGAAACAGCCATCTGGCGAAGCTGTCCCCAAGTCATAGAGGTGTAGCTCAGCCCATTACAGAAACAGGACCAGGTTCAAAGTTAGGACCTGGATTTGAGTCCGAATGCCAAGCAACTGAACAATAAGACAAAGTCCAGGCCAAACGGTCTCCCCAGGCTTAGCTGCTCCTAAGGTTCCTAACTAGTGGCTCCTTAGACTCAAGCACTCCTCCCCGGTCAAGCCAAGTCAGCCATGATTCCTCATCTTTTCTTCTCTCCGCCTGGAGGACGCTTTCTCCAGGCTTGGTATTGCAGTGTGGAACTGGTTTCAGTCCCTTCTCCAGGTCAGACCGTTAAGCCCTTCCTGCCCTGAACCAGGAGAAATTCATCCAGCACAGCCAGAATTTGTAGCAAGAATAGCTCTGAGGAAGCTCTTTCCCTCCATTGTATTCCCCTTGCTTTTATTTTAACATATGAGTTTGGTTCAAGGGGGAATTATTTAATTGATGGCCTTGAAACCTCTCTCTTCTCTCCCCCCTCCACCTTGTTTTAGCTACAACAGTCTGTGATAGCGAGACTCAGTTCCGCTGCCAGGGCTCAGGGACCTGCATCCCGCTGTCCTATAAATGTGACCTGGAGGACGACTGTGGAGATAACAGTGATGAAAGCCACTGCGGTAAGCGTGATAAGGAGCGAGCTGTTCGTCTCTGTTGGATGTCCTTTCCCTCCCCTCCTCCCCCGTAGGAAGAATATCACTGTTCCCTACACCAGGCTGGGGTGAGCCTGCCCGGATGGAGGCAGGGCAAGGCAGCATCTCTGGCTCTCAGGAGAGCACTGAAGGGGACCCACCTTGCACACTGTCCAGGGCTTGCTAGCCCCTCCCTGGATGCTGTCAGGCACCTAGTGCAGATGTAGTCCAGGGAAGGGAATGAGATGCAATAATGACAGCCCATATCCACCCCGCCCGAGGCGTCACACCTTGAGCTGGCAGGTAGGCTCTGATATCAGATGTTCCCAGCTCCCCTCACCTGCCATGCACATCTGCCATAAAACAAAACAAGCAGGGATTAAAAATTATATTCATGCAGCTTCCGAGACTTGGTGTGTTCAGTCTTGGAGCAGGGTGAAAACACAGCTGCCTTGAGGCACCCAGATGGGGTAGATAGCTCCAAGATCTGGTATCTCTTAAAGCCATTGGGGCTACAAATTCAAGTGCCGCAGCAGTAGGTTCCCCTTCACCCTCCCTTAGTTGCTTCATACTGGTAAGAAATCTTTGGCCATCTGGCAGGTTCATGGCTGTCCCTGTGCTGCACATCATGAGCACAGTAATAGCAGGGTTAGGACTCAGCCTCCTTTATTAACAGCACAGGCTTCTAGCTGAAAGGGGAGTCTCCCATTAGTTGTGTGCAGTCTAGGCTGTATGGTGCAGTGTCGAGCAGTTCCACCTCTGTCCAGCAGAGGGCAGTGGTGAAGGCACACACTAGCCAGTTCATTGCAGCACTTCCTAAGGAGCTCAGAATCCCTAATTTCAAAGGAGATTCTGGCCTGATTTTCAAAGGCAGATGAGCTTCTGCAGCTCCCAACATCTTGAATGGGTTGTGGGTGAGGCTGTCAACCTCTAAAGCTAATAGTTCCTGAGCGGCAGACGGTTAAATCCACGGCAAGAACAGAAGTTGGGAATCAGAGTGATGTGGTAGCTTTTGATCTTTCAGGGCTAGAAACAATGCACTAAAAATACTTTCAAGACCAGAACAAATTTTCTGAGCTGCTTAGGCTGCCAGTAATGAAATGGCAGCTCTTTCTTCTAAGTCAACAGCTTGTGTTCAATCCCCGCCCCCAGTCACCCCATCTGAGCTTTGGGTGCCTTGTTTGTAGAAGCTCACCAGTGTAGAAGTGATGAATTCAGCTGCAGCTCGGGAATGTGCATTCGTCTTTCTTGGATGTGTGACGGCGATAACGACTGCAGAGACTGGTCAGATGAAGCGAACTGCACTGGTAAGTGTTGGGATGTGATCGGGAACCTTCTGCTGGAGTTGCTCATTGCTAGCTATCAGCTGCTGTGTTTTTAAAGGGTTTGCATTAGGATAGCTGTATGTGAAAGAACACATGCTGTGCAGGAAGGTGTCAGTTTAACCTTTCCGTGTCATGAGACTGAATCTTCCATTGCCCTGTTGCTACTGTATTTTGTGCTAGTGGCTACTGCAGGGAAATCCTGATTGCCTGTGGCATAGAAGTTAAGATGGAAACTGAAGCAACTAAAGGACTAAGCCAGTGCTGACTGAAGTCAGTGGAAAGATACCTGTGGGCTTTGGACTAGATCAGCAGTTCTCAGACTTCATTGCACTGTGACCCACTTCTGACAACAAAATGACTACATGATCCCAGTGCCCTGTGTTACTCTAGATTCTAGAGTCCAGATACAGGGAGCCCCACGCCACAGGGGACCCCAGAGAGCTAAGTTGTTTGGGCTTTGGCTTCAGACCTGGGCAGTGGGGAGTCTAATGCCTGGCCTGGCGACCCCATTAAAACAAACTCGTGACCCACTTTGGGGTCATGACCCACAACTAGATCCTAATGTAGCAGCAACATGGACTAGTGGATTGTGCGTGGAGCCAGAACCAATTTCTAATCCCAGTGCTGACAGACAGTAACTTGCCATGAGACCTTGACTAAATGGTTTAACTTCCATGCCTCAGTTTCCTCATCTGTAAAAGGGGGATAACAATCACCTGCCTTGCAAGGGTGTTCGAAGATGATCGACATTTCCTGTCTGCCAACTAACCTGGAGAATTATTTTCAAATCACATCAACGTGCTCATCTGCCCTTTTCACCTTCTTAATATTTATTGGCAAACTATGTATCATTTTGTGCCTATAAAATACGGTCTAAAACTCAAACCATGGTAGGAGCCCAATACTTATGAGTGACCCTGTCATAGATAGATAGCTAAGGGTTAATGTTTCTTTTACCTGTAAAGGGTTAACAAAGGGGACCAAACACCTGACAAGAGGACCAATCAGGAAACCAGATTTTTTAAAAGCTTAAGGGAGGGAATTTGTGAGTCTTCTTTGTCTTGGGTCTGTGTCTTTTGTCTGTCCCTCAGCTATGAGAAGCTCCTTTCTATCTTCTAATCTTCTGTTTCCAACTTGTAAGTACAGGTAGAAAAACAATATAGGCTTTTATGTTGTTTTGGGTGTATTTACATGTGTGTAACTTGCTGGAATGTTTAAATTGTATCTCTTTTGAATAAGGTTGTTTATTCATTTTTTTCTTTTAAGCAATTGATCCTGTATTATTGTCATCTTGATACAGAGAAATTTTGATGT